>NC_132862.1:12646970-12957219 GCF_048164855.1 Canis lupus baileyi | reverse complement strand
ATGTTATCTTGTCTATGTGAGTGTTTTACCCGAGTGGCTGTTGCAGGGTTGGAGCATTCTCCCTGTGATTTAGGTTGTAATTTTATTTGTGGAAATAAACCAATTGCGGAGCTTCAATTGTCTTAGCGATGAGGTGATCAATAGCCCATTACTGGATAGAACAGTGGCTACAGGAAGTGCATTGAAGATTTTAATGCATGAATTATGCATGCGGTGCTCATTCTTTAGTCTCCGAACAGAATGACAGGGTTTGTGAAGTCGCCTCAGATAGTTTCTTGCATTAAGTGACTGCAGTGAAATGCTTAATATTTTCAAGCATAGAAGCAGCATTGACTCGGGCCAGCCGAATTTGGAAGATGTAAATCCCCCAGCTCCCAGCACAGAATGCTTTATTTGAAAGTATTGCTATGTAGGGAGCCAGCTTCACTGTCATCTAACCTGCTCTCCCCAGAAGGTTGGCTGAAGGATGGGAGCGGCTGTGCCTGCCTCTGAGGTCACAGCTTGAAGTCCTTTTAACTTGCTTTCTGCAGCAGGAGAGAGGCGTATTGTGGTATCACTGTCGCTGCATTTATTCAAATGCATAATTTGCAATAAATCCTGTACCCAGAACAACAGATAACTCAGCGTATCAGGTAAGTGCAAGGTTTTTCTCTCGGTTAGGTAATTGTAAGTGAGAATGTGCTGAGTTAGGATAACGGTGATGCAGTATTAGTAAGGTTGACTCAGATCTCAGTTTTCGGATGTAGTGTCAGGGTTCTGAATTGTTTTGTTGATTGAAAGGGGAATTTATATTTTTGACAGTATTGTGCCATAAGGTGTTTTATTTGCATGCAAAAGCTTTTCAAGAATGTGCCAGAGCTCAGATGTGTGTGTGTCTTGGATAGATAGCCTGCAAATGGGGAGGGGCAGCACTGAGCGTGAGCTGAATCAAAAAAAAAAAAAAAAATTATCTCCTTCTGGAGAAGTTTAAGCAGGGCTGTGGTATTCCTTTGGCTCAGATTATTTCCTTCATGTCAACATTTTAAAATTATGGTGAAGGATGTTGGTAGACACCCAAAATGTTCAGTCCTTCTCCCAGAAGTAGAGGATAACACTGAGGTACTCAAACTCAAATACGGTGTTGCATACAAATTGAACAGATGGAATTGAAATAATTTGGAATAGCATGTCCTTGAAGGAAGACCTTGTTGTCAGAAAACAGTTTGGCTTCTACCTGGAGTGTTTTGTTTTCTTTCCTCCTGTCCAGTGTGCGTTACTCTAAAAAGAATGGATAGATAGTATATTTTGAAATTTACACAAAAAAGTTGTATTTTTTCTTGATGCTTTAAAAATTAAGCTTATGTAATTGTTGAACCCACTATGTAAAATTCACAAAAACTCTGAAAAACTGAAAAGTAATAATAATAACAATAATAATATACTAAATTTGCCAGTCTGTAAATTAAAGCTGCTTGCTTAAATATCATGGCAAAAAATTAATAAATATGCAAATTATGTGCTGTATGATATGAATTCCTCAACATCTCTTTAGGGTGAGAAAATAGCATTAAAAACAATTCAGTAAGAAACTCTAGATATAGTAAAATGTTTTAATGATGATTTTAAACAGTAAACATATTCTAATACTGTGTATATACATGCAGTATTAGTATATATACACACATATACCTATATGTGCACATGTTTATGCACACATATATACTATAATATAATTTGTAAAACATAATATATACAATATAGCATGTATGTATAGATACTTCCTCAAGTATGATGCTAAGTTTTAAAAAATACATTTGCTAAATAATCTATCAAGAACCAGTAATAGGGCAGCCTGGGTGGCTCAGCGGTTTAGCGTTGCCTTTAACCTAGGGCCTGATCCTGGAGACCCGGGATCGAATCCCACATCAGGCTCCCTGCATGGAGCCTGCTTCTCCCTCTGCCTGTGTCTCTGCCTCTCTCTCTCTCTGTCTGTCATGAAAAAATAAATTTTAAAAATCTCAAAAAAAAAAGAACCAGTAATAGATATGCTCAGTATGCCTTGTGAAATAGGCATCACTTATTAAAAAAAAAAAGGAAAGAAATACAGAGCAATGATTAATAAGAGCACAGGAAAACTACTTTTCAAACATTTCACAATGTATTTCGATTCTGCTGCGGTATTACTCTATTGAGTTTCCTTTCAACTGCCTGGTAGTATGGTGCCACAGAACTCACATTGTAGAACATGTTTAAATCTGCAAAGCTGAAATGGTTTAGGTACAGGAAGAAACTCAGACGTTGAGTTTCTCCTCAGAGAGGGGAAGATAGGAAGCAGAAGTAACTGCCTATACATTTTAGAGTTCTGATGCTGAGTCATGGTGTTCAGTGCTGCTCAAATGCCTCCTGGCTGAGGTGGCCCATTTATAGCTAGTAAGATGGAATTGAAAGGAAAATGAGAAAGAATAGAGGAGGCAGAAACTTAAAGATATTTATTACCTAACAACATACTAAATTCTGAGTAATGAGTATAATGGCAGCACTACTTGTTGGATCTAGCTGAGGTGACAGTAGGAGAAGAAAAGCCCTCATGCTGGATGACAAGATCATAGCAGTAAAATTAATGGGCTAACATGGTGAGATTGTATAAACAAAGGGCCCACATAGCACTGCACTTGTTAAACCTTTCTGTCATTGTTCTAGTCTCAAACCTAACCCTAGCCATTACTCAATATCATTGAAAATACCTGATGGTTAGATAAAGAACATTTCCTGGATCATGTGAGGGAAATCTGGAATGAGATGCTCTCAGTTCCTAATTTCCACAGTAGTTGTAATTAATTTTTATAGATTGTCAGTATGAGAAACTAACAAGAGATTAATGAGAATATTTGAATATTAACCACAATATAGGACCTGAGACACCAAAATTAGTTTAGGTCATGATTATTATGACAAAGCATAATCATATTACATGAAGTTAGGGAGGAGACTGAAGATACAAAAAGGATGTAATAAAAGGAAAGATGAAATGGAATGAGGAACCCATATAGCAGTGAAATATCAAATACAAGATTTTAAAAGAAAAATGTGCTTAACTAATGGTTGATACATATTATTAATGCCTCTTAAAATCAATTTATAAGAATTCTGAAACATTATGATTCACTAATATAAGGCTTTGTAATTTACTTTAAAAATGAATTTTAAAGATGACTTAATAGAGTGAGAAATCAGTTGAATATTTTAAAATGGTAAGCCATCAATTTTCCTTTTAATATAAATACTTATATTAATGTTTGCACATATGTTATAATAAATCTAAGTAGAAAGCTATCTACATCTATATTTCTGTATATCTCTATGTGTCTTGTATTCGGCATTAGTCATAAACTAGGATTATAAAAAAGTTATGAATCATTTATTGGAAGACTAGGAGAGAAAAAGCATTTAAAGAGGAATAATACGTCCATTTTCCAAACTTAAAACACACATACAAATTGATTAAATCTGAGTTTATATTTTTTGAAAAGGAAGCCCCCCTGTATTTTTTGTTTAAGATTTATTTGAGAGAGAGAGATAGAGGGAGGGAGGGGAGGGATAGTAGGAAAGAACAAAGAATCTCAAGCAGACTTCTCGCTGAGCATGGAGCCCCCACACAGGTCTTGATCTCAGGACCCTTAGATCATGAACTGATCCAAAACTGAGTTGGATGCTTAACCGACTGAGCTATCCAGGCACCATCCCTCTCCCTGGTACTTTTTAGTAAATAATTCTGATTTATAAAATCCACAGAAACTTTTTTGAGTATGAATTTGTAACAGAGTTATACCAAGAAATTGCATCTCCTCTTTTCTTCCATTGGTAAAAATCGTAAAATTAGTTCCTCCTTAAAATATGTTCCCTAAGAAATCAGTTTTTAAAATACTTTCATTTCCAAATGCTCCTAAAATTTGACTCTGAGGATGTGTCATTTTAATATGGCTTCATGCATGTTTCAAGAATCTCTTTCCTCTGATAATAAATATAACATTCACTCTATTTTTCATTGTTTTCTAATCATTTTCCTCTCATAAGACAACTCAGTATAATGAAGAAGCATCTATTTAAGGATTCTTCAAATGTAAGAAAAAATGTACAACATAGAGCCATCTAAAATATTTGGTAAAATGTTTAAGTGTCATAGGTCAAATAAGGAACCATACTCAAAATTTTTAAATGGAGTCCAAGAGATGAATATACATAAAAGCATGGAAGCAAAACTTAATACTTTATATTCCAGGGTCAGGACTGAAATAGAGGAATTAGATAGTTATAGTTGAGAATAAACAGAGGGGGAACAGGTAATTAAGAACTTAACCACTGGATTAACATATTTAGACTTAGTTTTATAGTCATTGGGTACTTGCAAATGTTATTTAATCCCTCTGGAGACACTTAATGCTTAAAAAGTTTCTGACCTTTGAATCAGATGAATGCTGAACATTTTTTAGTAATTTTCAACTCTAAATTAAATCTTTTAATAATCTTGCCTTTTATTCTGTATTCTCATACTTTGCTTTGCTGACCCTAAAGGGACAGCCCTTCCCAAGGTTAGCCAATTACTAGACTTAGTAAACCAGTCATCCTTGAGTGCATTTTCAAATGCAAACCAAGTAATTGGGAGCCCACACCTCAAAGTTCCTTCTTTTATCAGAGTTCTCCAACTCTGGCCAATTTCTTCTTGCCCTAATCACCTCAGGGACAAATAATCAGACAACTAGAGACAGCTCTAGTGCCCAGAGATCTTCCTGAAGTAATTTAAACTAGCCAATCCTAAATCCACTTTTATCCTGTCTCCTTTCTCAGAAAACCACAATAGAGGCTTTTGCTCATAGTTTTTCTCTGTTCTTCTGCCTCCTGATTGACCCCAGACCCCACAAGATTACCTGTGTACCCCCGGGCATAGTAGGCCGTACTCTTTTCTTGAGATCTGGGAGTATAATGAGTATCTTTTTTAATGGCAGATATCATCAGATCTATTGGCTTTACCATACCAAAATAATAATAAAACCTATATAATAATAAACCTATATTAAAACAAATATAAAAATGTCTTAACATCTTTAACACCAATTAACATCAATGGAAATGTTAATATTCCCAGTATTTAAAATAAATTAATCAAGTCTTTAAAAAAATACTGTTTTATTAAATGCTGTATTATTTCAGATTTAAGGATAAATCTTAAGTGAATTTCCTGTAAACATAAGCTTAGCTGAACTCTTTTTTTTTTAATAAATTTATTTTTTATTGGTGTTCAATTTACCAACATACAGAATAACATCCAGTGCTCATCCCTCCAAGTGCCCCCCCCAGTGCCCATCACCCATTCACCCTCACCCCCCCGCCCTCCTCCCCTTCCACCACCCCTAGTTCGTTTCCCAGAGTTAGGAGTCTTTATGTTCTGTCTCCCTTTCTGATATTTCCCACACATTTCTTCTCCCTTCCCTTATATTCCCTTTCACTATATCTTTTTTAAGTTGTGGCTGATAAAGGGAGGGGTATGTCCTCCAGAAATACAAATGGAAAATTAAGTTTTCAGTCTAGTGGCATGCTATGTAAGCCTAAAGTTTAAACATTTTCCTGATTCTGTTTTAACTTGTAGCGTAACTGCTACATAGAAACAAGCATCTACTTCATCTATCAACTAAATCAATGTCAAGGGAAAATGCCACCTTATGCTCCTAAAATATCAAATTCTGAAACTGTAATTATCAAGTGCTAGTGTTGTTTATATAATGTCTTTGGTATCCAGTAAGCAACACACATCCTAATTAAGAAATATTTCTGCTACATTAAGCCCACAAAATTAAATTGAATTGTCTTGAAAATGTGGTGACCAAGAAAAGGTTGTTGCTAATCAGTAAATGCCAAACGTTGGAACAATGAACCAAACACAATTAACCACAAGACTAACAAGAATTGGGCCACACTTCAGAGGTAGTGCTCTGAAGAATATAGTATTCTTACTATTTTACTGTCAAAAGACAGTATTAATGTATTTTAGTGGTACACTCTATTGCTTCAAAACACTATCACTGAAGGAAGTTGAGAACAATAATAAATAAAATTTAAAAATTAAAAAAAAAAAAAAGAAGGGCGTGCCTTGGTGGCTCAGTGGTTGAGCTTCTGCCTTTGGCTCAGGGCGTGATCCCAGAGTCCCAGGATCAAGCCCCACATCGGGCTTCCTGCCTCTTTCTCTGCCTATGTCTCTGCCTCTTCTCTCTGTGTCTCTCATGAATAAATAAATAAAATATTAAAAAAAAGAAGTTGAGAACAGTAAATGAATTTAAAGGGTGGAAGAATTAAAAAATTAAATGCATGTTTGAACATAATGGTTTTAAACTTCCCTTGCTACTTCAATGTTGTATGATATGTTATGAATGCAATCACAATAGCTCTTTAAGATAAGAACTTTTGATAAAGAAATTCAAGTGGAAAACTGAAGATGATTTAGATTGAGAATAGGTTAGAAAAGACACTAGTCATGCTAGCAGATGGAAGGGCAGCAAGGTAGGTGGCTGAGAGGGAATCTGGAGGCAGAGCTGTGCCAGGAAGAACATAGGAATTTAAACAGATGGAAGATGATATATTAGTTGGCAAGAAGAGAAGCTGGGTGACAAACAGGAGGATCTATTGAAGAACTAGATGAGTAGGCAGCCAAGAGGTGAATTGGATGGACCCGTAATAAACAAAATAGGTCAGTATGAGGGCACCCAAGTTCCAGAACAAATAGGCAAGAATAGTGGAAAACAAATACGATTTTTCCCTTATGTGAACCTGGGAAATGACTTTTATTATGATATTTTAAAGTGCTTTGATATTATGATCAACAGTGATCTTCTATGGTGGAGAAATTTTAGTAGAAAATCCAAAGATGCTTACCACTAAGGAATCTTATTCTGTAAAATTATTGTGAGCATGAGATTTATTTTTATTTCCTAGTTTTGTGTTTTCTATATTTGAATTCTGGCCCTGGATTGGTTAATATTTGAGGATTTGGCTAGAAAATAATACTTAGCGGTAATATAAGTAGAGAATAAGAACTTTAACCCCTACCAAAAAGTGAATTTGTCAGTCTATGGAAAATTTGAATATAATTGCATCTTTAGAAAAATTCCTTATATTGTATTGTTTGTTAAAAGTAGTGATAGCAGTGCCTCAGTGAACATAAAGATGATTATAAGTCATATAGACTCTTTCCTGTCTTCAGACTTACCTGCCTTTAAATCACTATATTCTTAGATAATTTTTTATGCTTATAAACATTAAGTAGAAAAAGTAAAAAAAGTGCCAGGCATAGTAATGTTTGTATGAGGGTGTTGGCTTTATGGCTTTAAAAAAAATTTTTTTAGGATTTATTTATTTTAGAGAGATAAAGCACATGTGCACATGGTAGGGAGGGTGAGGGAGAGGGGCAGGAGAAGAGATCTTCAAGCAGACTCCCCACTGAGTTTGGAGCCAGATCCCATGACCCATGAAATCATGACCTGAACTGAAACCAAAAGTCTAACACTCAACTGACTGAGCTACCCAGGTGCCCTGACTTATGGTTATTCCGATTGACCTTCAGATAGATACAAGGGTTCTAAGCAGAAGAAATAGTTCTATTTATCACATACATAGTATTAGAATTAATACCACTATTTCTCTTGTTTTCCCATCTAAACTATAAACTTATTTTTCTGGTACATCAACCATATTTCTTAGGTGGCTCTATTGCTATTTTGCTATCAAAAGCCCTTATGTCAACGTGCCTGAAACTTTGATGTTTATTGCCAGAATGATAATTTCTAAAATACCTGCATTCTGGGGCATGTAGTTGTCTCAGCCAATAAAGCATCAACTCCTGATGTTGGGGTCATGAGTTCAAGCCCATGCTGGGCATAGAGCTTACTTAAAAAAATAAAATATCTGCATTCCAATTAATCTCACAAAGCAAAAGCAAGGATGATTTATTACGGATTATCTGGGCTGTTTGTTCTTTTCAAGTCATGCGTTTACTTGGCATTTTAATCCTCTGAATTAAACTTCTGAGCACAAGGCTAGTAGCAGTATCTTCCCAAGTTCTAAGTAAGTCTCTTAAAGTGGAGAACCACATTCGGCCAATTTTACACATATGCCACACTTTAGGGATGCAAGGATGACTAAAACATGAATCTTTCCATCAAAGAGTTTATATTCTAGTAGAATAAACAGATTTATATATAGTAGATACTATGGCACAATGTAATGGATAGAATGATGTTATTTCCATAGGTAATACCACCCTACATAGTTGTGAATCTCTTGAAGTCATGGAACATACTAATTTATTAATTCAGCAAATATTTATTAAGCCCCTTCTATGGTCAATGGCTATGCAAGGAAAAGTTTATAGCCTGTTGCCATGGACAAAACAGTCTATTGAAAAAGGGACAGGAATGGAAATAAACAGTTTATTGGACAAACAGAAAGTTTATTGGACAAAGATAGCTCTTGTAAAGATGTAAACCAGGTACTATAAGTGCATATAAATTGGGTCTAGACAAAAATAGGGTAAATCATCAAGAATAATTTCCTGGATGCACCAATCAAAGGGCAGCTAAAACGGTTTTAAAATAGTTATATAATGGTTTATTCAGTGTAGTTATAAAATAAATGGTGTTCACTGGAAAATTTAGAAGCTCACACTAAAAAGAGGTAGTTAATGAATACAGCTTGAAGGAATAGAGGAAGAAAAGTATGCATTTGAGGCTGAGATAATAGTTTTAATGCATATTCTCATTTAATCTTTTCTAGAAGACCATGAGATTCTGATTTTAAAGATTAGAAAACTAAGATTGAGTTTACATTGTTATTAAAACTCTAGGTTTGGAATTAGGAGATTAAAGTATCTCTGCCAAATCCCCATAAGTTTGCTAAGTTTTTTGGAATTTTGCAGGAACCTTCAAATGTCCAGGCATGTATATATTCAATGGGATTTTGGACTCCTAGGTTCATAGGTTTATCTACCTTTTATTTCACTAAAATGGATATAATGGAACTGGTGCAAAGTCACAAGTTAATTTTTATTAAGATGTTTGTAATTAGAAGACGGTCCAGTATAATTTGAAAAATAAACCATCTGTAAACATCCTCTAAAAAAAAAGGTCACTTTGCTTAAGTATGGAAAATTTGACTGATGAATAAGAACAAAATGACAATTGAGGAAATACATTCATTTAATGAGATGTCCAACATATGGACCAGCTTATTATGGTGTAGATTGTTGAATAATGAGTTTTCAGTAAATTTATGTTAGCCAGTTTATTATTGTTTCCTCTAAAATGTGAATTAGTGATAAGAATAATATTTTTGTGCTTTTCCTGAGAGGATGCTTTTAGAAGCTTTTTTCCTTCTTAACTCCTTCAGGAGAAAATGTGATATTAACCAGGCAAGTTTCCTATATGAAATTGAAGAATAGAAATATTATCACTTCTGTTTATTTATCCTTGCATTCCAGGTATCTAGAACAGTGCCATGAACATAGTAAATGTTCAGTAAATGTGATGAGTGAATGGTCACATGATTTAGTTATCACATTTTATTAAACCAAAGACATTATTTTTATGTCATACCATTAAATTGTTAGACTTTAGGGAGCACAATTATTATGTAAATGTATGCATCAAATATAAGATGAATCCTGTAGCAGTAGGATATTTTTTAATTACAAAAATCCATCTTGGCTTAAAATATACCTGTACCTGATGATCTGAATATCAAGTCAATAATGTTAGTTTCTTGATGAATGTGGTCTTCAACCTCAATGAAGACCAACTTTGCTATGCCTTAGGGAACATGCTTGACTACTAAGATTTAGATATCTTTCTGTCTTGTAGCACTCTCTTTTCCACCACCATGACCCATGAGTATATTTTGTGATCGTTTTCACAAGGGTTATGTTGTAAATGGCAAGTTCAGGTGATTCGAATGAGTATACAGTGTCTTTTTTTTACATTATTGATTAGAAAATTAAGTAAAATATTTGGTGATTTAAAATATGAGTAGATATTCTGTCCAACAAAAATACTGTAGATATTTTAATAAAAGAAAAATCATGTGTAGGGAGAAGTTATGTCAATAGCAGGGATGAAAATAATTCAACTATTTTAAATAATACTCAAAATGATTTCAGACTCCATGGAAAGATATATCATTCTGTTTTTGTCCATATCCTCAGCATTTAGTACATGGCTGATATATTATAAACGGTTGGTAAATGTCACTAATTTACTCATAATAAGGTAATTAATTCATAATAGTTATAGTAAAATAGATCACAGTGAAGCAGAACTGTTAAGAAAGTATTTTAAAAAGGTGAATATATTTTACATTGTGACCTATCCATAGCTAAATGACAAATTATATAGAACAATGTATTTAAAAATAAATGACCTGTAAGATAAACAGAGATCTAGGCCATAAAGAATGTGTCTTATTGAGTCTTAGAATATTGTCAAGGATGAGTTGAAATAATACATTGTTTCTTTGGAAATTACTGAAGATGTTAAATAAATAGAAAATTCATGAGGGGGGTAGAACTAAGCATAAATAATAATAAAGTTATTGAGAGACATGATTATTTGTGCCAGGATATTCAATTAGAAGAGGGAAAACATGGCCAACTGTTTACATAGATATATTTGGATGAGACCTTTGCAAGGGAGACTGAATGCCAAATATTGTTGATTTTTAAATAAATCATTTTGTGGAAAAAAGAAAGTTCTTTGGCATAGTGATTGTTTTGAAGTTATTAAAATACAAAATAGTATCACAAATACGATTATTTTCTGTGTTCTTTATTGCGGTAGGATATGGCTTGCGCTTATGGAAATATTAATGCCTTTAAGTGAACCCCTTCTTTCATTTACATTGAACTTAAATTGATGTTTCTTGCAGTAATGAGAAAAATATTTCTGGTAATCCAAGAGAAAGATTATTTAGGATTTCCATCTAGTCCCTCATTAACAATAAAATGAAACTGAGAGTTGTAAGGGGCCATATAAAAACTGTGACTAATCTTTAATTTTTACATGCGGACACAGAGTTTCTGATAATTAAGACTTAGTATCTAAGGATCTACTATTTAGGCATACCTATATATAGAAAAATAAATTTTCAAGCACACTGGTTATAAATTGAATAATAATATAAAAATTGCAGTAATTTTTCCCTTTAATTGTAAGATTCTTGTTTCAGATTTAATGTTCTTCATATAATTAATTTCTTAGTTTAAGAGAAAATGTTCTTTAATGAATTCTTTTGCTTCTCTAAATTATGTTTTAAGAAACATTCTTAAGAAAAGAAAGGAAACTTCAATGAAGGAAAATCATTCCTCTGTAATTCAAAACGTAGAATTCATAGATTTTAACTACAGAAGTACAATGTTAGAAGAAATTCATGAGTATGGATTAGGAAATAGGTACTGATTGAGACATGCTCAGTGTCAATATAAACTTAGTTCTTTAAAAGAGCTAGTCATATGTTAATGTGCTAAAAATAAATGATTATATTATTACAAACAAAAATTTTAGTAGCTTGTAATTTAGAAAGAAATGAGAGTTAAAGATGAAATGGAAGAGGTTATATAAATCTCCATTTCTCATCTGTAAGACTAATTAGGATTAATTTAACCAGCAAAGTGTGAATATGCAATAGATATTACAAAAGAACTGAAGGAACACCTGGGTGGCTCAGTGGTTGGGCACCTGCCTTGGACTCAGGTTGTGATCCCGGATTCCAGGATCAGTCCAGCAAGGGTTCCCTGTGGGGAACCTGCTTCTCCCTCTGCCTATGTCTCTGCCTCTCTCTCTCAGTCTGTCTCCCAGGAATAACTAAATAATTCTTAAAAAAAAAAAAAAAAGCTATGAAGATTATACTGCCTAGCAATTGGTAGAGTAAGGAGAATAAGTTTAATTTGTTAATTATCCAAAGATGTTATCACCTATGTCACAGCAAAATTACTGTTTCACTGACAGAATAAAGCACCATTTAAAGGGAGAAATGGGTACACCTAAATTTATTTATTTACTTTGTATTTTGTGCTAAGCAGTGTGATAAGTGTTTTGCATATTTATTTAAATGCCGTCACTGGAGTAACAATAAACATGTTTTATTGTGTTAATAAAACAGTATTTTAATTTTATCTAGGAAGTGATATTTTGTCATACATGTATCATATGTGATTATTTATTTAAAAATAATTCCATATTTAGTCTTTATAAACCATTATGTAACTGCATATGAGACAAATTACAAAGAAATATGGCCACCTATTTGTTTATTATTTTGTTAAGAATGGAAGATTAAGTTTGAGCTATAAAGAAACATAACAAAACTGCATATGAGTAGAATGAAAATTAAATATTCCATGTAAGGAGTAAAAATGATTATATGCAGATTGAGTAAATTGGGGAAATAGAATCATGTGATCACTTTTGAGCCTCATCTAAAATGAATTCATCAAAAAAATAAAAATAAAAAAAATAAAATGAATTCATCAAATAAATCAATGAAAAGAGTTCAGTTATAGGTGATAGAAGAAATTACTTTAGCAATGACATTGCAGTAGAAATTAGAAAAACAATAAACTCCAGACGCCTGGGGGCTCATCGGTTTAGCACCTGCCTTCTACCCAGAGCATGATCCTGGAGTTCCTGCAGGATCTCCCTCTGCCTGTGTCTCTGCCTCTCTCCTTCTGTGTCTCTCATGAATAAATAAATAAAATCTGAAGGAGAAGAAGAAGAAGAAGAAGAAGAAGAAGAAGAAGAAGAAGAAGAAGAAGAAGAAGAAGGAGGAGGAGGAGAAGGAGAAAAAGAAAAAGAGAAAGAAAGAAAGAAGAAGAAAGAAAGAAAGAAAGAAAGAAAGAAAGAAAGAAAGAAAGAAGAAAGAAAGAAAGAAAGAAAGAAAGAAAGAAAGAAAGAAAGAAAGAAAGAAGAAAGAAAGAAAAACAGTAAACTCATATGGACAATTGGTATAAAAAGAATAGAGCAAACCCTTTTATTTTTAGTTTATTTTTATTAATTTATTTTTCATTCATGTGAGACACAGAGAGAAAGACCGAGACACAGGCAGAGGCAGAAGCAGGCTCCCTGCGGGGAGCCAGATGGAGGACTCTACCCCAGCACCCCGAGATCATGACCTGGGCTGAAGGCAGATGCTCAACCACTGAGCTACCCAGGTGCCCTTTCTACCCCCTCCCATTTTATTATTATTATTATTATTATTTTTTTTTTTTTTTTTAAGAAAGAGAGAGCCTGAGAGTGAAAAGGGAGAGTGGGAAGGGGCAGGGGGAAAGGAAAAGAGAAAATCCAAAGCAGGCTCCAAGCCCAGGGTTGAGCCAGAATCAGGGCTCAATCTCACAATCTGAAACTATGACCTGGAAATCAAGCGTAGAGTGCTTAACCCACTGAGCCACCCAGGCGCCCTATATAAGTCTCTCTGTAGTTGAGAAAGAGGTGGCAGCAATAGGGGGTGAGAGTATTAAGAACTCAAATGCTTCCATGAAGTCTCCTACAGACCTGAGTATTCATTTCATTTCTTCCTCTGCTGCCCATTGAGCAGTTTTTCTTTTCCAATATCTGTAACAAAGTGACTCAAATCAGCCAGAGCTGGGTTTTTTTTTCATGCATATTTCAGAGAAAAAAATTGAATTCTCTAATGGTTACTCCTTTCAATTTGTGTCACTCTCAAACATTGTGTGACCTATTTATGACAACTAACAATGTGAGCTGAAAATCATTTGAATTTTATTATTTTCAAAGATTTTCAGAGAAAAGCTGAAAAGCAATGTGGATAGCAATTAGAATTAGGTCTTACTACTTATGCACAGGCAGATGCTTAAATAAGGAGCAATAGTGCTAGTTCATTAGGAAGGAATGAGTTCTTCTAGAGCTTTTAAACTCTTCACATATATTGTCAGAGGTACAGTAAGCTTTATTCCTACATAGAATGGATTCTAGGGGCTGCAATTTGATACCAGAGTTAATATAAGAATTTATGAAGAATACATCTAATATTCATTTAAATATTCGTTTTAAAATGTTTTTTCCTGGTGACATTTCTATAAGTTCAAAATTTCTCTTAGTGTTGATAATGTTGGGAAAATGTTTTAATTAACAATTATTCTTATTTCTTTTATTTAACATAAGCTTTATAATTGATTGCCCTTCCTTTCTTTTTCTTTTACTTTACATTGGCAGCTAGTCAGCTTATAGCTAAATTTTCTATTCAATTAATAAGTAATTTGCCCCAGGCTAGGTTACTTGATTCCCTTCATGCTGGAGTCTCATTCTTTTATGGCAAAAGCTTTATTAACTATGTAAGCTATCACAAATTCCTTTTGTAAGTATTAGTGCATATATAATGAACTAATAAATATATGAATAATTTATGAGTTAGCATCTAGATCCCCCACCTGTTCTGATGAGTCAAGAGCTCCAAATGCTATTTTGGATTTATGATAAACACTAATCTGACCACATCCAGTTCTCTTTAAAAGAGATGCAGATATAATAAAATGAAGAAGTGACATTTCAAAAGGTATCTCAATTAAATTATTTTTTCAAGGCCTTTCAAACATGTATGTCATATGTCTGGAAGCTGGTACTTAGTCTTCAGATCTTCTCAAAGATGAAACTCCTACTGAAGTTACACTTTATTGAAAAATATATCATAGCCATGTAGTACAGATGGAATGTAAATCATCAACTTTTTAAATTGGAAACTAAAAGCATTAGGATTATAAAGGAGAAAAATCACTTCTTTCTTCATGAATTACCTTCTCAGACAAGATAATCCAATATAGAATTTGCGATAATGTGATAGAATTTGCAATAGATCCATATTACTAAGTAATAGATAATGAAGTATCAAAAGAAAACGTGTGTACAGTTCTAGAAAGATCAATAAATATTAGTGGTGTAGTGTCATCAAACTACTGAACAAGAGCCAGAAAACCTTGAGATTTACCCCTTGAGACTTTAGACTAATAGATTAATCCCTTTAAGCATCAAGTTGCTAATATTTAAAATGGGGCTTAGTAATATCTGACCTCACCAATTTCTTATACTGCTTGTGAAGTACAGGTAAAGGATTCATGGAACTGTTAACAACTTTTACACCACTAATAAAAAGATATAAAGACCAAAAAAAGTAAAAATATTAATAGCAACAATGAAACCACCACCCTTAATTAAAAGGTAAATTTTATATTATATAGAAATAGAAAGAATGAATGAATGAACGAACAAAAGAAAGTTCTTCATGCAGGGAAAGTAAAACATAAACAAATGCAAAAATAGTATTAATGATTAACCCCCAAATTATACAATAGAAATAATATTCAATCTTTGAACCATTTCCTACAAAACTGACTCTAACAGTTGTGTTCCAATCCAATCTATCCATCTGTCCTCTTATTTGATAAATATCAATAATGAAACTTGGTTGGGAAACGTGAAGAAACACGTGGAGAAACAGAGTTAACCAGTGCTAGACCTTATGCTGGAGTCTCTGATTTATTCTCCTGTCAATCTGAAAAATTTCTTCTAAGAAGACTCAGTATCCATGAAATATAGGATGCTAACAACACCGTCTATGATACTTTGTGATGATTGTTAATATCTAATACTGATTTGTATTATTTAAATACTTTCAAACAATTTCTTAGCCATGTCATAAGCAACTAAAAACAAACTCAAATCAGGAAAAAACTCTTCCTTGTTTTTCCTGTGACATATAGAATACTACCTTGGTGGGAGATATATAGGAATCCAGTAAAGACTACATTAACTAATTAACCCTTTAGAAAATGATACTTAAGTAGTATATTTGTTAATGCTTACATCTTTAGCATTGTAATTACTGCTTATAGATTTCTGTTTAAATTAAATTGTGTTTTATAGAAAGACATCTAACAATTTACTTATTTTTTCTTAACTCTCTTTCTATGGATTATGCCTTGCAAAATATGTTTATAATGTTCATTATGAAATTAAGTCATAACAAATCTCATTTTGTTTATTTCATATTTTTGAACAGCAAATTTGCATTTAGTTTGGATCTTCTAAGGACTGGGCCAGAATTATTATTTTTCTTTCTCTTGATTTTTCAGATCAGAGTCTAAATTTATTCAATACTTTTCAAATGTTATGTTAGATGCATCCCAATGTCCTGAAGGAGCTGTCCAGAAGGAGTGTAGTAAGGGGAGTGAACAGTTACTGAAAGCTTTGCTTCTTTATGTGTCATACAACAAAATGGAATTGTTAAAGCCTCCAACCTAATTCTTGATCATGCTTTGTATTTTAGAAAAAGCTTTCAGAAAATGCAGACACAGTCTGAATCTATTATTGTTCCTATTTCAGCTGACATAATCAAAATTATCCAAAGTGATGATATCAAAATATGAGCTAGTCTTGAGTAACTTGCATGTCTAGATGAATAAGCATAGATAGCTTTTGTATTCTTCAGCTGTCTATGAGATTATAGTTGGTTCAGATATATACCAATTTGATTTGAAACTATTTTTTATTATTAATGGGAGTTGTAGATGAAGCTATTTATTCATCTTTGCAATTATTATTGTACTAAACCCAAAACAATTATGAATTATCCAGACTTCATTTTATTCTTTTTTCATTTTGAGGTTTAAAATACCCCCTTTTGGGGCATAAGGATGATAAAATGATCAGTGTTAATGATTTGTCCATTCAATTCTTTAACAAGGACATTTAGATTATTCATCTAGATCACTTTCAGAGTTTAGCACATAAAATGGAAATATTCCTGCTGGGGTTTGGTTTGGGATTGTATTGCCATGCGGTGAATCTTTGATTTGCTACAAACTCTTTTCCATAGCCTTTGAGTAGATTTCTAATGATGGTAGAAGTGGGGATTCTTTAGATCATGTTCTTCATCACAAGTATTAGCACTCTCACGTGATCAGAGTATCAAAAAAAACCTTAGTAAAAACAGATCTCTAGAAGTAGAAATAACTCTCTGTCTTTAGTTTGCATATATTCTTTCCACTTTTTCTTTCTTAAGTTCCTTGTTTTTTCCAGTGCATTGAAAATGAAAGCCCTGGCTAAATATGTATGCATAAGTGTATACCTATACACACATGTGTGCATGCACCTGTAAGTGTTTTAAATCATATTTCACAAAGGGGTAGATATTTCAAGTGAAATATATAGTCAAAAAGCCCCATTGACATTTTGGGAACCCCCTCGGGTATCTTTCAACCATTCACATTTTGGCCTCTCTTGGGTTAGTCTTGCTATAGAATTGTATGCTCATTTTTGTAAGTCAAACATGAATTTGCCAAGTTATTAATCTTATCCTTCCATAATAATTCCTTATTGTTAAGGTTGGTATGGTATTTCTATTACCATTTATAGATGAGGAAAGATTCAGAAAAGTTGGCTTCATAAATGTCACTAGGCTGAGCAGCCATATTTATTTTTAATCTAGACCAGCTCTCTCTGGGACGCTGCTCTTGCTGTACATGATATGATTGTAGCTTTGCTCTCAAGCTTTTTACCAGATTCTTTAGATTTCATATTATTTATCTAAAATGTTTATTAATATTTTATGAATCACATGTGCCTTCATAATTTAGCAACATATTTTTTCAATTCTAAATAGCACATTTCCCTCAATTTAATGTCATTGAAATTAAGATGGTACAAAAATTAATGCTACAATGCCATTTTTATAAAATCTAAAATTAAAATGTAAAACAAATGTAATAAACTGCGGAGGAATAGTTTTTTTGTGTTCCATCCCTGTTTAGAAAATGTATTACATATATATATACATGTATGTCTTTGAATTCCCTTCTCCCTGAAAAAAATCCTTTACTTTTATGTGTAAATTTTATATAATAATTGAAAACCTATTTTATTATTTCTATTCTTATAATTGCCTAAAACCACTGGTAAATCTGCCTTTATTAAATTTTATAATCTCTTAAAAAAATTAAAAAAAATTTTATAATCTCATAAATGTATATTTTGAAACCAGTTTCCTCCTGAGGTGATAATTTTCATTGTATAGTTTTCTGAGAGAATTGTTCTAATATCTATCAGTTTTTCAATGTTCTTGCTAAATAATTACTGAAGGGTTTCAGTAACTGCTTGATTTATTGGAACATCTTTTCTCCATTGTTTTAATATAAACATTTTTCTGTCTTCAAACTTACCTATATTTCATGACATCTCCCCAGTACTATTTCAACTTAATGAGAAAAAATATATGTATAAAAATGAGTTTTAGAATTTCTTGCTGAACTTTCCTATCTTTGCCTTAACTTGTACAGGTTTTGTTACAAGGGATGACAGTGCTTGAACAAAGTGAAAGTTGGGGTTGAAAAATTAAACTACCCAAACCATGACACTAAGAGTTAAAGGAAATGCAGAAGTAGATTGCATTCCAAAGGATTATGTTCATTTAAACTCAAAAGAATGGCTCCATTTTGCATGGCAAATTAAAGTATAAAATAGGAAACTGAGGCTGGATCCTTGTCGAATGTACCTAGCCATTAGTAAAGGTTAATGGGAAACTCAAGTGAGGCCTCAATCCAAGGCCCACTATATATTAGACATATGACATCAAAACTATTTTTAACAATTAGTGAAACAGTCACTTATTTGTTTATTGTCTTGGTACAGTTTCATTCACTCATTAAGTATCTATTTATTGAAACTTGCTATATGTGAGATGCTATGTTTGGGATTGGAAGGTCAATGGTAAACAATATATATACAATCCTTTTTTAGATTGTCAGCTTGTTATAAGTGCTAGGAAGGAGTTTGCAGAAGTATAGAATTTCCTCATCGGGTAAGAGTGAATGAGAGCTAGCTAATTTATATGACAGAGGAAAGACTCTTGGTGGGAGTGTGATTTATTTTTAATCCTGAAGGATAAAGATTTATCTAAACCAGAGCACAGGGGAATAATCAGGAAGTAGCCTCAGGTCATCTCATATTTCTAGATTTATAAATTTTGTCTTGTTCTATGAAGATGTGAATTACCTTAAGTTTATACGTCGATAAGCCTGGATCAAAAATTAGCTGGAGAAATAAGAAAACAAAAAAGACTGTCATGCAAACATCTAACATTTAAAATATGAGAAAAAATAAATAAATAAATAAATAAAATATGAGGAATCAAGGAGCCAAAGCAAGATGAGTCATGTGACAGCTTTCAGCTTCCATTATAATTTATGTTTCTAAATCTGAAGTTATGTGCTATGACAACATTAATTAAGGCGATTTCTAACTGAATTGGAGGGCCAAGGAATATTTCTGAAACAATGGATTTCAGAATTGAGACCTGAGTGAGGATTTGGAGCTAATTAGGAGAAGGGCAGATAGTGGAAAGAGAAATGGAGGGAGAAAGGGAGAATGAGTCAGAAAGGAATAAAAACTTGACTAAAGGCTCAGAGGCAGGAGGCTGGGAAGTCCTGTAAGTTCAGTTTCCATGGAATTGGTGGTAAAAAACAGCCATGACAACAGTCAATGGAAAGGTACACAAGGAAAGACAATGAGAAGCCACTGCATTATAGTAAGTAGAGAATTGGCTTGATTGAATTTTTGCAGTTAAGAAAGATCACTCTGGTAGAAGTTCTGACAATATTTTTGAGTAGGGTGTGGATAACAAGCAGGAAGAACATAGAAAGTATTACAGTAACCTCTGTGAGAGATGATAATGGCCTGAACTAGTGGTTTTCAAACTTTTTTTTCTTAAAAATCTCCAAGAGTTTCAAAAATTGTATATCCTCACATATGAATCAACATACAAATCATTATCATTTTAAATAGCTGAAAAAGATGTAGTCTTCAGCATATTGCAAGTTTTGACATTTTAAATAAATCTGTTATATCACTGTTAAATATACCCAATAGAGTCTGAATGGTATTGCGATTCCATGCTCATTGTTATCCACTTAAAAATATTTGAAATATCTCCTGCCGAACTTTAAACATTTTTACGTAGCTCTCATTCTTTTAAATTCACATTTGTATTCCCATGGAAATTTATCCTATTACTATATAACTTATGCTTGAAAGTAATTCATCACCTTATCATATATTCTTAGTTATAAAATATAATTTGATTTTTCAATTTTTATAGCTATAAGGTTTAAAGGTTAATTTTTCCTTCTTCTAGAATTAATTAACATGTTTTTTATTAATGCACAATTGACCAAAACTATGTAACTATTTCAAATTCTGAAAAAATTGTTAGTGATAAAAAATACAACTTTATTAGAAATTCAGTGTTGAATGTGACAGATGGGCTTCTTTTAATTCCTCTACTTTTGGAACAATGTTACTTATTGCCAAAATGAGACAGAATTTAGTATTAGTTTTGTTTTGACTTTTCATTTTTATAGATGTGAACTAGAAGATGAAGAGTTGAGTTATAACAGTGTCATTCAATTACTGAACTTTTTCTGATTATATGTACAGAATAACATGGTGATCTATTAGCAAAATTTATCTTTAATAATCTATTAATTTAGTAGAAAGCAAAGAATTGGATTTACAAAATAATTTCTTTGTCATTTATTTTCTCAATAGTAACATTAGTACTTCTAACATTGATTTCAGTTGTCCTTTTGTTTGGTGCCCCTAGAACATTTATGTGTTGGGTTAATGCACATAAAATTCTGGGTGGGTAAGAATTATGTTTTTGTTTTGTAAAATAAAAGAAAGGTAATGAAGAGAGAGGTGTTTGGAAAGTAGAACCTATACCTGTGTAATAGATGTACCTTTAGTTCTTCCTTAAATCTCTTCCTGAGAACACCATGGAGAGGATTTTTGTACTCTCAAGAATATGTCTACACCTGTTTGAACACTACTAAACTAGATTAAGGCACTAATAGTGGTCATGGAAAAAATAGAGAAATATTAGGAAGAAAGAAATATGAGGTGGAATACATCAATAAAATTTGATGGGAGAGTACATTTTAAATATTCCTGTAGAGCATGGAAAATAATTGATCAAAGAAACATGGAATAATTTGTCTGATAACTGGAGATAACAAGTTTATAGGTCACTGATCTGCCAAACTGTGCAAGTTTTTTGCTGTCACTAGCCATCAGAATAGAGAAGGCATATGTTGAGGCTTTTCATGCTAATTTCAAAAAGTTGATTTTGAGGGATATGGGATGGATGTGAATTATTAAGAATGGAAGTGATAAGCTCTTTTCTCTCCATGTTGTGGAGATTTATGACACCAGAAACAATCGGCAGAAAGGAGTCAACTAGTTATAGTGAACAGAAAACTGAGGCCCTGGGAGAGTCCTGCCATAAAGGAACAGAGTTGTTTATAATTGTAGCAATGGTAGTTTTTTTTTTTTTTTTTTTTTTATGGAGGAGGATTAATCTTACCTGAAGCTATTTTCCTCCCTTAGATTCTTCTTAATAAAGTAGGCATTTGGTGTTGTAAGGGATGCTTTTACTCTGATTTACAGATTAGGTAATCGAAGCTCACAAAGCTGAACTCTCTTGTGCACAGCTGAGAAGGGGTCAGATCTGAACTGGAAGCCAGGTTTGTGTTCCTTATACTACACCAACAACTTATCAAAAGACTTCGCGGGAGCTTTTCTCTTATCACCTTTTGATGGTTTTTCATTTATTCACTTAATTACTTTCTGGGCACCACTGTGTGCCAGGCCTACTAGACAATAGAGAAACATGCTCATGGATCCTACATTAAAGGAAAAGGAACCAGACAAATGGAAAAACACAGACTGAGAAGATCTAAGAAGACAATGAATAGGATGCTGAGGTAAGAGAATAACTGAATGTGAAGAAGGTCTCTCAGGAGCAGAAAGTGCAGACTTTAAAATGAAAGTAAGCCAAATATGTTCAAGAAGCAGAAGGGAGATCATTGTAGCTGGAGCAGCAGTGAGTGAAAGGAGGGTGATAAAGAATGAGATTGGAGAGGTGGGCAGGAGCTGTACCATATATAGTTGTAGGGGTCCTGTATGGTCTTTAGATTTTATTATTTTCTTTCCTAAGCCATTGGAAGGTTTTAAACTAAATAGTGGCGGGGGCTCCTGGGTGGCTCAGATGTTGAGCATCTGCCTTTGGCTCCGGGTGTGATCCTGAAGTCCCCAAGATCAAGTCCCCCATCAGGATCCTTGTATGGAGCCTGTTTCTCCCTCTGCTTGTGCCTCTGCCTCTCTCTCTCTCTGTCATGAATAAATAAATAAAATATTTTTTTTTAAAAAGAAAGCATTTACTTAAACTAAATAATGGTATGTTCAAATTTACATTCTGAAGGATCACTCTGCTGCACAGTGAATGAAATGTGGACAAGAAAGAGTGAAGCGTGGAAAGCTATCAGGAGGCTATTTGAATAAACAAGAAGAGGGGTTATTATAATGCTTCAACAACCTATCAACTAAGGAGTTAGTAGTACAGATGGAGAGAGTGGATGGATTTAAGATGTGTTATGGAAGTGAAGTTGACAGGACTTTCTTAGAGTATTAGATGTAAAAGGTGAAGATAAGGAATGAATCAAGGATAATTTGCAGGTGTCTGGCTTAAGCAACTGTACAGATGATGGTGACATTCAGTGACTAAAAGATGTATAGGTGTGAGGGTGGGGAATCCAGAGTTATTTTCTATCTATATTAATCTGAGGTTATTATGAGAGACCAGAGAATAAGTCAAATAAATAACTAAATATTGCTGTGAAGACTTAGTCGTCCACCAAAATTATTTTTCTCTTTGTTGGCCATACACCTATATCACTCTACAGTCCTCAGCCCCCTTCAAGTAGGTCAAGCATGTGCCTGTGCTTTTCCCTGTGGAAAGTGAGCAGAAGAGATGTGCACAGCATCTAGTGCTGGCTCATTAAAAAACATCAAGAATGCTTCTCTATGCTTTTACTTATCTGCCAGCTGGAAGCTGATGATGATCAAGTTCTGGAGAAGGCAAGGTCTCACGATGGAAGATTCCTGGGTGGAGGAGGACTCTGCTCCACATCAACCCAGGATTGTTATATGAGGAGAGAAAAATGCCTGTATTATGTTGAGCTTTAAAAAAAAAAAGTAGAGGTAATGAAATGAGAAAGTAGCTTAGCTTTTCTGGAAACATAAAATAAAAGTATATGCAGGCAGAGGAGTGCAGTTGACTCTTGGACAATGTGGGGGTTGAGGTGCTGACTCCTCTCACTGTCAAAACCGTGTATAACTATTTTTTTAATTTATTTTTTATTTTTTTTCCATATATAACTATAGACTCACCCTCCAAAGTTAACTAATAGCCTAATGTTGACTGGAAGCCTTACTAATAAAATAAACCATTGATTCACACATATTTTGTATATTATATGTATTACATGCTATATTCTTACACTAAAGTAAAGAAAAAAATGTTACTAAGGAAAGCATAAGGGAGAGAAAATACATTTACAGCAATGTACTGTATTTATAAAAAGTAATTGGCATTTAAGTGGACCTGTGCAGTTCAAATCTATGATGTTCAATAGTCAACTGTACATTAAATAGCACAGGGAGACTTGCCAGAGTATGTCAGGGATGACATAGAGGCAGGAGACCTGGGAGATCCTCCTAGAATGACTTTAAGGCAGTATATATCCAAGATAATTTAAGAATACATGAGGAGGACTCCCTTGAGATCAAAGCAAGATGATTTCTTACCATAAGAAATAATCAGAGTGACATGTTATTTCATCCAGGAGACAAGCTCATAAAACATTCTAAACCATCTAACCATTTAATCTTTCTCCAATATTGTTTTAATTGAAGAATAGTTGACATACAACATTATATTAGTTTTAGGTGTATAACATAGTGATTCAACATTTATATACATTATGAAGTGATGACACAATAAATCTAGCTACCATCTGTCACCATGCAAAGTTGTTACAATATTATTAACTATATATTTCCTATGCTGTACATTGGAAGTTTGCACCTTTAAAACTCCTTTCTCTGTTTTGCCCAGCTCCCCAGCTCCTCCCCTCTGGTAACCACCAGATTGTTCTCTCTGTATCTATGAAACTGTCTATATTTTGTTTTGTTTGATGGTTTATTTTGTTTTTTAGATTCCTCTAATAAGTGAAATCATGGTATTTGACTTCCTCTGTCTGACTTCTTTCATTTAACATAATACCATTTTGGTCCATCCATGTTGCTGCAAATGGCAAGATTTCATTCATTTTTATGACTAATATTGTATTATATGTACATAGGTATATATGTGCATACATATGTGTGCATCTATGTGTGTTTTTTATCACATCTTCTTTATCCATTCATCTATTAATGGACACTTAGGTTGCTTTTGTATTTTGACTATTGTAAATAATGCTGCAGTGAACATAAGGTACATATATCTTTTTTTGTTTGTTTGTTTGTTTTTTTACATATATCTTTTTGAATTAGTGTTTTCATTTTCTTCAGATAAATACTCAGGGTAGAATTTCCGGATCACATGGTAGTTCTATTTTTAATTTTCTGAGGAATCTCCTTACTGTTTTCCGTACTGGCTGCACCATTTTTGCATTCCCAATAGCAGTGCACAAAGGTTCCCTTTTCTCTGTGTCCTTGCCAACACTTGTTATTTCTTATATTTTCGTACTAGCCATGGTGACAAGTGTGAAGTGATATTTCATTGTGGTTTTGATTTGAATTTCCCTGATGATTAGTGATGTTGAGCATCCTTTCAGGGATCTGTTGGCTATTTGTGTGTCTTATTTGGAGAAATATGTATTCAGGTCCTCTGCACCCATCCTCTTAATTGAATTGTTTGTTTCTTTTATTTTGAATTGCATGATACATGTGTGTGTGTGTGTGTGTGTGTGTGTGTGTGTGTCTGTGTATAAAACATTTTTAAGATACTTTATTTAGGGGATCTCTGGGTGGCTCAGCAGTTTAGCGTCTGCCTTCGGCCCAGGGCCTGATCCTGGAGACCCTGGATCGAGTCCCACGTCGGGTCCTGCATGGAGCCTGCTTCTCCCTCTGCCTGTGTCTCTGCCTCTCTCTCTCTGCCTCTCTCTCTCTCTGTCTCCCTCTCACGAATAAATAAATAAGATCTTTTAAAAAATTATTTATTTCAGAGAGAGCAGAATGAGTGGGGAGAAGCAAAGGGAGACTCCTCGCTGATCAGAGAGCCTGATGTGGGGCTCCATCCCAGGGTCCTAGGATCATGACCTGAGCAGGACAGATACTTAACTGATTGAGCCACCCAGGCGCCCCCATTCATTACTGATTTTATTCAGAGTTTGCCAATTTACCCACACGTGTCCTTTTTCTGTTCCAGGATCCGATGCAGAATACCACATTACATTTACTGATCTTGTTTGTTTAGTATCATATATTTTTAATATTAACCCCTAATAAGTTGTATCATTTACAAATATCTTCTCTCATTCAGTAGGTTACCTTTTTCTGTTTTGTTAATGGTTTCCAAGGTTTAACAAATAGGTTGAAAGCAATTATACAATATACAATAAATAAATGCATTAAAATTATATTCTTTCAAAACATACATATTACAATAAGAGCTCAGTTACCAACTAATAATATACAATTGGCCAGATTGCTTTTTCTGACTTATTTTAGGGAATCCATAGGCAAAAAACTTTATTTGAAGACCACTGAAATGAAGTACTTACAACTAGGAACAGAGGTTTAGGGAGGATGACAGTAAATCTAGATGCTGGATAACATATGATATCGTTGTAGTGGTGGTCTTAGACAAAAAATTAATTAATCTGTGTAATTTTTCCAAAGAATTGAGTAACTATGTGTTTCAAAGGTGTTCACTCAATGACCTCTTTTAAGAGATTGTTACAGCTGTAGAAAATAATGGAGGAAATGTGGAGAAGTACTACTTCTTTTAGTGGAAAAGAATTCGATAAATTTCTTTTTATTACATTATGGCTTGAAGCAGTTTGTTCCCAGTGGAGATGCCATGTGAGTCCTTAGGGAACGTTGATGGTGAGGGCTAGAAACATTTGTATCTTTAAGTCATTCACAGGTAATTAATGACCTAAAAGCAGGTAGGGTCTAGGAAAGTAGGCAGAACCGTGGTATTCCTCCAATAAAGAAATGAAGTTGATTACTGTAAAAACAAAACAAAACAAAACAAAACGAAAACATGAAGTCAGAACTCTGAAGGGTTAAAGCAAAATAGTATAAAATTAATGAATCAAATTATCCCAAATGGGTAAATCTCATGTGTGTGTGTGTATTTGAATGTCAGTCACTATTGAGTTTCAGGTGCAAAAGGCTGAGCTCTGCAGATAAAGCTCTTTTCAGTTCCTGAGATAACTCATAACCATAAATGATGTAGCCTGGCGCCCAGCTTTCTGGATGAAACAGGTCCTGGATCTAGCCAGGCTTCCAGCTCTTTGGATCAAACAAGTTTGTTCGTTTTATTTTGTTTTGTTTTCCTGTCTTTTGAGGTGGTAATGGGATATTACTTTTTTCTGTTCTGCACAAAACACTGCAAATTCAGTATCTTAAACCTGATTATCTCAGTTTCTGTGAGTCTAGTATGAGCTCAGCTCAGCTGGTCCTTGGTTCAGAGACTCCCTAGGCTACAGTCAAGTTCAGCTGGCTCGGTTTTTTTCTGGAGCTTCGGGATCTCTTCTGATTGTTGGCAGAATTCAATTCCTTGCCATGAAAGGAATAACGCCCCTATTTTCTTGCTTACTGTTGGGTCCTAGAGGCCACTTGCCCTTTGAATAGGGCCTTTTAACCTACAAGGTTAGTTTCTTCACATCACATCTGTGGCTTTGCCATTTGGGATGTGTAGCCTCCCAAGCCCCTGTGTTAGGAAGATATAGCTGGAGATTTTAAGGACCAGCCTTAGAAAAATGCCTTCTGCCATTTCTGTCCACATACCATTGGCTTGGAGCAGTCATAAGGTTCCAAATTTAGGATAGCACTTGCAGTCTCTGCCAGTCATTAAAGCATTTTATAATAATAAAATCAATATGAATCTACTATTTTACCAAAGCCTTCTTTCATATCTTGGCATTGTCGATGATGGCTTTCTGATCTATTCATTTATTAATGCTTATATACAAATAATATTTATTCAATGCATGTGATATGCTTGGAATAGTAGAAACACTTAATAAAAACAAAGATATGCTGGACACAGAATTGTGAATAATCAGAAGGCAATGTACTCTGTGTGCTATTACCAAAACACTAGAGGGATATAAGGAGAGACAGTGTTTAACTCTGCCTTGGGCAGTCAGGGAAGTTCAGATTTTAATTCTCAGAGTCAAAGGGAGTAACTAACACATGAATCCTGTTTTGCTAGACAGAGAAGGGATAATGGCCTTCCAGACTGAAAAGAATTGTGACATAGATTTAAAAACCATAAATCAAATTAAATTATAGTTATTCCTGACTGGATCAAGTTTTTGACTGTGAAGTATAAATGACCTTTACCTAATAGTAGCTCCATTCATCTAATTATAATTACCCTATAAACCTTATGTGGATTTCCCTAGTCACCTTGATTAGAGTATATAGAAATGTATATTTTAAAAGGATCAGTAGTTAGCAGGCTAGTATTTAAGATCAGAACACTCAGGATTTATTTCCCTCCAATTTATATGACTATACTTTGTTAACTGCTTAATCATATAAAATGAATGAATGCTCATTCCCTTACGTAAAGGGAGAGAAGAATAGAGTTGGGCTTTCTGGATTCACTTATTTATTTATTATAATGTAACATTTTTGGTCATATCTTTGGTGGTACTTTTATGTTTGCTTTTGTATGAATGAAAACACCTTTAATTACCTCTTAGTTTTGGACATTACTATGGGACCTGTTGTAATTTGTAATTTTGACTTTATTGAAAAGTACTGGAAGAAATATTTGCTTCAAGAAATTAAGAGTTTCATTGATAAAAAGTCACAACTTAACTAAGATTTTTTTCTTGCAATGTCTCATATAATTCATTTCTCATAGTACATAAGGTCTTTATCTCAATAAATCAAAGCAATCATCCCCATGGAAATTGTTTTTGGTTAGAATTACAATTGTAGAACTAGGTTGCTATTTGAATGCTAACTTTCCTTTCTACAGAAGTCATTAAGATTTTAATTGGGGCAGATATTTGTAATTTGTAAGTAATGTTGCAAAACAAAGCTTATGTTTTAGTTTTTTAGAAGGATTTTATTTGTTTGTTTATTTGTTTGTTTATCTATTTATTTAAAGTGTAAGTGTGGGGAGGGGCAGAGGCAGAGGGAAAGAGAGAATCTAAAACAGACTCCACACTGAGCAGGGAGCCAGATGCCCAAGCTCAGTCTCAAGACCTGAGATCATGACCTGAGCTGAAATCAGGAGTCAGATGCTTGACTGACTAAGTCACTTATGATCCAGTTTATGAAACAGGATTATAGAATATATCTATTTCTATGATTATTGCTCTTTGAAAGAATGTTAGAAGTTATCTAATTTCCTCTCATAGTAATGATTACTTAGAGTTCACTGATTATGTATTGGTGCTTACTGAAGTAAATGTTTTTTTAATTTCTATTATTGTGAAGCTACAGGCTTTAGCAACAATCACTGGCATGCTGAACCATGAAGAGATCATTGAAAAATTGCATTTCCTTTGTGTGGTGTAACTTATATATGGAAAAGTCAAGGTGTCTTTAAAAAATCTTTCCTTTCCCTTGTTTGATAGTCTATCTGCTATAGACTGAATGTTTTCCCTCAAAATTCGTATTTTAAAATCTAATACTTTGATGGTATTTGGAAGTGGGCCTTTGGTAGGTGATTAGATCCCAATGATGGAGCCCTCATGGGGTTAATGCCCTTAGAAAAGAGGCACTAGAAAACTCCCATCACCCTTCTCCCACATGGGGACACATTAAGAAGACCACCATCTGTCAACCAGAAAATGGTCTTTCACTAGACACCAAATCTGCCAGTGCCTTGATATAGGACTTTCTAGCCTCCAGAATTGTGAGAAGTACATCTTGTTGTTTAAAAGCATACTAGTCTATGGTATTCTGTTATAGCAGCCCAAATGGACAAAGATACCATGTATATCCAAGTATTTTAAAACAATTCAACTATTCCAATATTTTGTACTTTGCCTCATAAATATGCCAATACTCATGGAGATATTTCCACATATCAGTCAATCAAAACAGAATATGTGAAATATTTCTAACCATGTCTAATTCAAATTCATTTCTTAAAATTAGGAAGGATAAAATCATTATTGAGAAATCTATAATTTAATACATCTAATTAGTAGGCCAGAGAGTATTCAAGTAGCCAAAAATTGACCTGCATTTAAAAAATTGTGGTTTAAATATAAATTCTAAAATATGTCATGGTATAATTCAAAGAGAATGAAAATGTTATGTAGGTGAAAACCAGGAAGTCTTAGTGTTGTATGTAACCAACTACACAGAACATGTCATTACTTTTAGTAGATATTTTTTAATCTATAAAATTCAGAAATGTCAATGAAATTATAAATATATTCATGTATTTTTACTGGTAAGAATTTTGGATTTTTCTCTGGTTTGTATTATTTGTTACATGCTTCTAGATTAAATATTTTGCTTGTTACCCCTTCATCCCCAGCATTAATATCTTCTAAAGAATCCTACCCTCTTTCATGTTCATTTGCTTAAAAGGATTAAATAAGTTAATTCTGTAGAACACTTGGAACAGGTGAATGTTTAGTAGTAATAGTAGCGAATGCTCAAAAACTTATTAAGTGAATTATAAAATAACTTCTCTAAATTGAATTATGCCGTTGGCTACTTATAATTGGTCTTATTAATTTATTCTTCAGGTATCTTTGTACAAAGCACTTTGGTAGGTACTAGGGATCTAACCATATGAATATAGCTATATCTGACCTAAATTGACAGAATAAAAAGATAGTCATTTACTTAATAGAGTTTTTGTTTTAGGTTACTGTGTCTCCTGTATACCTTCAGCTATGTTCCAATTTCATATTTACTGGGTCACTGCTTTTCGTTAAGTAATTTTCTCTTGAAAAGCCCCGTTCAAATCTTAAGATGCCAAGTGAAAATAATGGTCATTAAAGCCATCATTATCTGTTATCACAAGAGCGCAGATGAGTACTAGCCAGTATCTCTGCAAAGTTCTGAAGAATGGAATAACAATCATTATACTTTCACTAGAAATGAGGATACAGGGAATATAAAAATAATGACATAAATTCTTTAGCAGTATAAAGAAAAGCTTAAGGCTTCTCTTATGATAAAATTTTTACATTTATTTATTTAACTTATAGTAAACCTTGGTATTCATATTGATTCTTGCATCTATTAGTTATCTCTGGTACTCATGTGGGCCATATTCTGTAGGTTGGGGATCACTATGCAGTTGGACAATACTGAGAGATGGCAGCAGATGTTTAGATTGACTGGGTACTTACCTATATGACTAAGGATCAAACACCCACACTGCCTGAGATACAATAGCTATAGCACTTTCTCTAAAAGCCACAAAAAGGGTAGTATAAAGATACTCAAAGCAAACACTGACCTCTGTGGTAGCATCTCATTTATTTATTTATTTATTTATTTATTTATTTATTTATTTATGCTTACTTAAAAAAAAGACTAGCAATTTTATGGAGAGTAGAACATAGGGAAAGGAGGGTGTTGGATGAGGGTCTTAGCAGAAGATATGAGGCAAAGTGTTTGTATTTAAGATATTCTGAAGCTAGAGTCTAGAGTACTTGGAGATAGATTGGAGAGAAAAATATCAAAGAAAAGAAAGGAGTAATCAATAACAATCTTTAGGTTTTATGTCTGATCAACTGAGTAAATGAGAATTCCATTTTCTGAGGTGGTCCCCAATGAGGGGGGAGTAAGAGGTGACAATTTTATGTAAAATTTTAAGGTGATATTTTGCATTTTACATTGCAAAAACAGAATAGAATCAATTTGGCAAAAATTCCTGAGTTTAATGGAGTGAGTCAGATCAACTTGCATCATTCTGAAATAATTTGATTGCTCATCCATTATTATTATTTTTTTTGCCTGGAGGTTGTTGTTGTTGATGGTGGTTTAACACAGAAATTTCAGACATTTTTTGACACCCAAGAGGAGCAAAAATTCATACATACAAAAAATATGGTTTAGTGAGTGATTTCCTATAGATGAAAGGTATTTTCTCTTTTTGTATTGTGCATTTGTATTTGTTCTTTGTCAATCACTGATTATGGTTGGAAACTTTTTGAGATGGAATGGTGGAAAAGTATTTTCAATTTTCTTGGACTCATTTCTGGAAGTTTCCCCAGAAATCATCCAGTGACTCTTAATTTTACAGATAAAAAAAAATTGATCCAAAAATAACAAATGAATTGACAAAAGTCACACAGAGATTTAATCAACAGAACTAGATCTTGATCTTTTGGGATGTTAGTGGGGATTTTCTGCTTTGTCTTTTGATTTTTGTTCTATCATAATATAGAAACATCACAATGATTATTAGGTTGAAAATATATTGTAGTTTATAGCTATAGTCAAGTGTAACAAATCAACATCAAGTAGAAGAACCATTAAATGAATGGGTGTGGATTTCAGTAAAGGCTTTTACAATATAATTGGAATGCTGTTTTTATTCTAATCTACCTTGAATATTTCCCATTATACAGATATCTTGAGAGGGTTTAGTAAAATTTATTTGATATTCAATTAGCCTCAAGGAAATAATAATGGCGATAATAATAATACTATAGTTAATGTTATGTGCACTAGGCATTTTATATGTGTTGTCTTAATGCATCCTCCCAACAACCTTATGAGTCTGGTACTATTGTCACTTTTTAACAGATGTTTAAACTTATTCTGAGAGGGAAGATAAATTTCCAAGTGTTACCTAATACCTCGATTACTATAATCCTCTTTATTAAATGCAACTTTATTTTTTTATTTTTTTTTTATTAAATGCAACTTTAATAGAGCTTTCCTTGGTTAAGCTTCTCATTATAATACATGTATTTTAAAATATATTGCAAACTCTCCACTTTAGTTTGATTCTAAGAATATTTTTCAAACCAGAACATATAAAACTTAGCAGTTTGGCCTTGCTGCTTCCAAATAATCATGCTAAATTTTAATGTTTTAGGTCAAAGAACATATCTGATTATATGAATCGCTTCAACTATTTTTGTGGATCCTAGGATATTTGGCCAAGAATTCTGCTTTAAAAACACAATACAATTTTAAAATATAACAGTGTTTTAAAGGCTATGTCTGTACTAAACTAAAACATTAATATAACCCTTCCAATTTTTTCTACTCTTCTCTATCCTCTACAAATCATCTCAGCTTGACATTTTTGGACTAAAAACCTGCAATTGTTTCTCATTTTCCTCAAACTAAACACCCACTGATAGCTGTCAACCATTGGATATTCGCTGTGTGCTGGAAATTTGCATATATGTCTTCTAATCCTCCCAACCACCTTGCTATAAATATAGGAAAACTAGGGTTCAGAAAGCTAAAATTGAAACTCGGGTATATCTGATTTTACCTTGAATTCTTGCCACTAGAAAATGATGGTTCTCAGTAAATTCATCTCCCATTTAGTAAATGTCTACCATGTTCCAAGCACTTTGTTTGGTCTGTCTGGGTCCAAATCCCATTTCTACCACTTCCTAAATGTGGGCACATTTCTGAAACTATCTAAAGCCTCAGTTCTTCAACTATAAATAGAGCAAATAAGAGTACTTTAAAGGGTTATAGGAAGAATGAAGTGAATAACCTGTTTAAAGAGCTTAGTACAAAGCCCAATATTTCTTAAAAAATTACATTTGCCTATTATTTTTGTTATAAAATATTTCAGATATATAAAAGTTATTAATATAACATCAAAGAACTCACAATGAGATTTAAAAGATAGAACATTATAAATATAGTTGAAACACACATGCACCTATCCCTGATTATATTCACCTCTATCCTTCACAGATACAGCTATTTTAAAATTTAAATATTTATCCTTCACATATCTACTTTTATTCATTTATTATAGGTCTATATATTATTAAACAATATCTAGAAACATTTTAAAGTTTTTAAATGAATGAGATCAACTATATTTTTGGTAACCTACTTTTCATGATAAATATGTTTGCAAAAGTCATTATAATTGGTACATAAACTTCTAACTTTTTAAATTTTACTAGTATATACTATTCTGTTTTATGAAAGAAACTAGTTTCTTTCATCCATTCTCTTATTGATGTATACTTAGGTTTGTTTACCAATTTTTTATAGACTTCTATAGCAATAATAAAATGATTAAAGTAATATAAAACACTTTTCCAGTGTTTATTATGTTTCAGATACTGTTCTCAATGACTTACACAAGTGACTGAATCACTTAGTCCCATAACAATTCATAATAAGTACTATTATTGAATATAATGTACAAACAAGGAAATTCAGTCAACTTCACACAGCCAGTATATGGTGTTGCTAGAAATCAACTTGACAATCATGCTCATGAGTCCATTTTCTTAACCACGTATCTATTCGGGCATACACATGACAGTGGTTCTAGGATGGGTCTCAGTCTTTTCTGAACATAGAATTATCTAGGCACTTAAAAATGATATATGCCAAATTTTCCCTCTGGTAGGCTGACTCAAAATCTCTGGGGATAAGGTCTATACATGAATATTTTTAAATCTTATTTTTTAAAAAGATTTATTTGTTTATTTTAAAGAGAGAGGGAAAGAAAAGAGAGATAGAGGGAGAGAATCTCAAGTAGATTTCCTGACTGAGTACAGAGCCTCGCATGGGGCTCAATCTCATGATCTGAGATCATGACCTGAGCTGAAATCAGGAGTCAGTCACTCCCTGACCGAACCACCCAGGCACCCCCAATCTTATTTTTAATTAAACTTTCTTATTTTGAGGGAATTGTAAATGGACATGTAGTTGTAAAAAATAATACAGAGAAATCCCATTTACCCATTTTTCTCCCAGTGATAATATCTTGCAAAACCATAGTAAAATACCACAACCAGGATCAACATTAATTAATATAGTCAAAATACAGAACATTTTCATCACCACAAAGATCCCTCCTGTAGCCACATCCATTTCCCTCCCACTGATTCTCCTCTCATACTCTGGCAACCACTAATCTGTTCTCCATTTCTATAATTTTGTCATTTCAAGAATATTATGCAAATGGGCTTATATGACATAAATTTTGGAGATTGACTTTTTTCATTTAGCATAATTCTCTGAACTTTCATCTGATTTGTATGTATCGTTTGTTCCTTTTTATTGCCAGTGGTATTTCATGGTATGGATGTACTATAGTTGGCTTAACAGTTCACCTATAGAAAGACATTTTTGTCTCCAGTTTTTTTGGCTATTACATATAAACCTGCTATGGATATTCATTGTTAAGTTTTCATTTGAATTGTGCTTGTATTCCTCTGGGACAAATGTCCAGGAATGCAATTGCTGAGTCATATGGTAGTTGCATGTTTAGTTTTTAACTTTCAAGTGGCTCTTCTATATTCTTAGAGCTCCTTACAATTTGAGCTTCATGGTGCTAGGGTTTATACCTGGGAGTGACATTTCTAGGACATAAGCATATATATGTATTTTCAACTTTACCAGATTTTGGCAAACTGACTGACAAAATCAGGAACCATTTATTTTCCTATAAGTGAATATGTTGTTCTTTTCTCGCCATCACTTAGTATTTTAAAAATCTTTAAATGTTTGCAGATTGATGAGTATTTAAGGGCATTTATTATGGTTTTATTTTACTTATTTCTATTTACTAGTGATAGTAAGCATCTTTCTATATATTTATTAACTTGTAGTTTTCATCTTCATTAAGTTGCCTGATCAAAGTCTCTGCTCACTTTTCTAATTTTTTCTTTTGTCTTTTTCTTTATTGATTCATGTGACTTTTTCAGCATATTCTGAACATGATACTTTTGGAATTATGTGAATAGCAAAGCTCTAGCTTGTTGTTTTACTTTGTTTATGGTGTGTTTTGATGAATAGGCTTTTTTGCTTTCTATTTTTTTAATATAGCCAAATTTATAAACCCTTTCCATTATAATTTGTGCTTTTATTTTTTAAAGAAATTCTTTCTCTTTATGGGGTCATAAATATATTTATATTTTTCTCTAGAAGTTGTGAAGGTATGTGCTACAAATTATTTTCTTTACTAAACCTGGAATTAATTGAGGGAAGGGTCATCACTGGTTGGATCATCAGTTGTTCTAGCCCCCAATTATTAAATAATCTTTCCTCCTGCTACTAGTTACAAGGGTATTTCTATCATTTAATTGGTTTCCTTCTATGGTGGGTCTATTTCTGGACTTTCTCGATCCACTGATTTGTTGTTCCACCCTGCATTGTTACTAAACTGTTTTAATTATTATAATGTTTTAATAAATCATGGATTTGCTGATATAAGCACCCCACCTATTTCTTTTTTAAAATAGTCTTGACTATTCCTGGCTATTTGCTTCAACATAAGTTTTAAAATCATCTTGCTAAATTACTTACGAAACTCTGTTGGTATTTTCACTGAAATTGTATTGAATTTATAAAACAATTTGGTAGCAAATTGAAATCTTTAATATATTGATTTTTCTTATTCTTGGACATTTAACAATACTTTTTCATTTAATTAGCCATTCTTAAAAGTCTTTTAATAAAATTTGCAATTTTCTTCCAAAGAGTTTCATACCACTTTTGTAAAAACTTTTCCTAAATATCTAATAGTTTTGTTGCTAATGTAAATGTTTTTAAAACCACATTTTAACTGTTTTCTGCTTACATGATTGCAACTGATTTTTAGAATTGATTTTATATGAAGAAAATTGCTGTGCTATTAATAATTTTAATTTGTAATTTGTCTTTTATATTTTCTGTTCAGACAATCATATTGTATATGAATTATGACATTTTTCTTTCCTCCTTTCTACTCTTTATTTATTTTTCTGTTCTTGTGGTACAAGGCTCAAGTGCAATATTGAATAGAAGGAGTAGAAGCAGACATTCTGACTCATTCTTGACTTTTAAGGAAATTATGTTAACTTACTAATACCTCTCCCTTTGATCACACTTGAAGGTAAAAATGTCTCTCTCAGGGTAAAAATACATATTTTTTTAGTCTAATGATGATATTTATCACCAAACTTTATTTTTAATTTTGGGTATGAAGGTTATTTCTAAGGCCTTGGAAAAACATGAAATAGCCACAGTTAAATATTGCTAACATTATTTAATAAAAACAGAACTTATTGTTTAAGGTTTTGTAATTTGTGATGCATAAGTTTACAGGGTTGATGCCACTATGCATCCATTTTACTAGCTTTGCTTTTTAGACATAGCATTTGAAAGAAAAAAAATCAAATACTTAAGTACTTTTGTGGTCTCCTAGAACCAAATTAAAAGAAGCATATTTTTGTAATGATATGCTCATTGACTTGAAATTAAAGTAACAAGAATGCTTTGAAGAAAAAAATACCCAATGCTTTTTAGAGTAAACTGGATGTACAGTTACATTTAAACTTTATAGAATGTCATGGAAAATTTAATCTACTAGCATTGAGTGATATTCACATCCTAGACTAATGTGTCCTTTTTACTGGAACTGGGACTAAACCATCAATGTGGCCTCCTTTATTTTCAATATTTTTTAGGATATTAGAGGCAACAAAAATACAGCATAGTGCTTTAGTAAGGGAAATAAAATTAAATCATTGCCGATGTAAAAAATAAAGCCTCCATTATAATCATTAAAATATTTTAACATGTTTATTTGTATACCAAAACATTTTCTACTAAATATATGTACTGAACATATTTTGGTTATCAGCTTTTCTCTGCTTCCTCAAGATGGAAGTTTAATTGTATATGAGTAGGACTCATAATTTTCCTCTTTTAACAAACTCTGATAAAAGACCTTTATGACGGTATCTTTTTCATGAGTTCAGGAAAGGTGTAAAGCTACTGGTAAGTCCAATATTTTCACCTTTGTGTGTTATTTTCTCTAAAATTTTGCCTAGGGCAGCCGGGTGGTGCAGCAGTTTAGTGCCTGCCTTTGGTCCAGGGCGTGATCCTGGAGACCCGGGATCGAGTCCCACATCGGGCTCCCTGCATGGAGCCTGCTTCTCCCTCTGCCTGTGTCTCTGCCTCTCTCTCTCTCTCTCTCTCTTTGTCTTTTATGAATAAACAAATAAAATCTTTAAAAAAATAAAAAATAAAATTTAGCCTAAATTTGAACCTTTTGTGTGTAATGTTTCAAAACCTAAAATTTAAGGGTGTTTTCACTTCCTATCATGATTAGTCATTTGGTTTTGAGTTGCTGTAAAAACTGAATTTTACCAAAATAATTGTGGATGTGAGCTTTCTTGTTTTGTGACCTTCATCTGTGTGTATCTTGGCATATTTTCCCCTCACCGGTGCTCACCACTGCCAATGTGCCATCATGTCTAGCATAACACCTAAATTTAATTCTTCCACTGGGGACTTCCTTTCCTTCACCTGTTTCTTAAATTCCACATATGAATGAAATCATATGGCATTTGTCTTTCTCTGAATGATGTATTTCCCTTAACATAATACACTCCAGTTTTATCCACATCATTGTAAATGGCAAGATTTTATTATTTTTGATGACTGAGTAATATTCCCATATATAAATATATAAATATGGGAATATATATATATACCACATCTTCTTTATCTATTCACCCATTGATGGACATCTGGGCTCTTTCCATATTTTGGCTATATAGAACAAAAAGCCAGCACCTAGACTTGCCAGCTTCCATGTTTTTATCTCTAGGAACAGTGCAGCATTTTTGTCGCTACTGTGACCCAGGGGATTCTCAGACCATGATGTCACACCTGAGCATCTTTAAGTCACATCCTCTACTAGGCACATCTTCTACTATAGCAGACTTCTAAAAATCTGTTCTAAGTTCCATACAGAGGCTTCCTCCCTGCCACTGTATCCACAGCTATATCACACTGGATTCAAGTCTCTCTAACTCCCACCTTCCAAAAGGTGGTCACTTTTCTACCCATATACTTGCAGTATTTGCTCTCTCAGACCTCCAGTTGATTTCTCAGATGTTCAAAATGACTTGATAACTAATTAGCTGTATTTGAAAGTCTACACAAACTTAAGGTTCCCCTAGTCCTCCTCCATCTTAACTCCTCTAGTCAGGGATTATTAGTAAGCATTTTCCACATAACCTTTTAAGTTTATACCTTGAAATATTTCTGTAATTACTACCATGTGTTTAGTAACTGTTTTAGGTTAACACCTAAAATGGTATGGTCAATTAAATAGACTCATGGTTGATTAACAAATGTACCTATAACATCTTGTGGTGATTTTTAAAATCAATTTTCATTAAAACATTGGCTTTTTCCCTAGAATTTTTTCTGCATGTGAAAGAATCAAAGTAAGGAGCCTAAACATATTTTAAAATGTTTCTTTTTGAAGGAAGAGATCATTTTAATCTTTAGGAGGTTGACATGCTTAATGTACTTTCTATGTGTTAATTAGGTTTGTTTAAACTTTTTAGCTTCCTATAAGGTGTTTTGGATTAATTTTTTAATTCCATGTAAAATTAACAATATTATAAAAATAAAATCATCATGACTGGGAGTCTGTAAGGCAGTGAGGTCAGATATCCCTGCCTTGGTTTATTAAGAGATTGAATTGCAACTAAGCTGTGCCTTGGAGGTGGCTCATGTGCAAGAGTTAAATCAATGTCATGATTTTTTAATTTCATATTTTGAAGCATTATGATGACCTTAATTACATATATTAAATCATTTATCAAATATTGTACACAGCACAGTTTTTCCTTTCCTTATAGAATATTCATCAGCATCTCTTTTGGAAGAGTAATCATCTAATCAGTATTTTATGTACTACTACTCCAGAAGATTTTCCTATATCTCTCCTACGATAAAGAAAAGTCATTTCTTTGGTATATATTCTCTAGAACCCCTTAACTTACTAAAAAAAAATCTGAGAAAACAACAAAGATCTTGCTACTTGAAAAATACCAGACATGGGATTCTCAAGAATAAGGAATTGTTGAAGCATTTTAAACTACACCAGAGTGGTCCTCTTTTTCTCTCTCCTTTCTTACATGTTATGCAAAATGAATCAAGTAATAGAGATTAGGAACAGGAGTAAAAAAAAATCAGGAAAGAAGTGAGAAGATTAGAATTGTAGAAGGGACTAATATTATCATCTCAAAATATCAGGACATATGTATCAGGAAACAAGGAGGGAAATTGAAAAAACTAACTGAAGCCTAGAATAAGAAAATCCTTTCAATCTTGTTCTTGATTTCCTATGTATAGGAGTAAAATACAGACTTCTGTAATGAGAGAGGATAAGGAGATTATAGAGATACACATTTTTTCACTATAATCAATTCTGTGTATATTGTGAGTTTTACCTTGAGTACAACTTCATTTCATAGTTTGTTCATAGTTTGTTGTACATTTACATATTTGTGACAAGAAAAGAATAATTAGCTCTTTAGAAGCAAGAAGTTCTTAGTGATAGCTGTATGCTATATGAAAGTAAACATTGAAGTAAGCTGAATATAAGTAGTAAAAATATCTAATATTACTTGTGCTTTAGGGAGTTTGGTGCTGATTGCTATAAGGAATACAGAGTCTTATAATACAAAGTGTTCTTTTTGGGAGCAATTTACTTGGGGTAATAAATATTCATAAACAAAACATCAATAGAGATAAGAGAATAGCAATAAAAATGCTAATTATTTAGCTGATACATACTAAGAGTGTATTCATTCATTTAGCAACTATTTGTTGAGCATCAAGAAATGTAGAATAAACTAGATATTGGAGATTGAAAGATTACTGTGAGTTCAATGATTTAGGAAGTTTTTTTAGGAAAAGGATTCTCTTTTGCTGAGTTTTTTATGGATAGATAGATTTCTTCCTTCCTTCCTGAGTCAGTGGATGCAAATACATTTACTAAGTAAAGCAAAGCCGGTTTGTTTTCAGTAGTGCTTGGCTGGAGTATAGGGTACAAGCAAATTTTTGTTTAAATTATATAGAAATAAAAGTTTTGGAAAAGACAGATTTTAGTCACTAGCCAGGATATTTGCAATTGCCATTCTGGGAAAAATAGAATTTATTCTTAAGCAAGTAAATGACATAGTGAAGGATCGTGCATCACATAATACTCCTTTGCTGATCATTTTCAGATAACCCAACTATATTTGATTGAAGAAAAAAAGGATTTGTACCCATACATACCACTGAAAAGTTTAATAAAGAGGGTTTCCGGAATATCCTGGGGGTACAATGATATAATAACAAATTGGTTTTTATCTTTCTCTTAATTCTATTTTTAATCTCAGGCTCCATATGGCTCTTTCCTTCAGTTTTAGGCTTACATCCTCCTAGGCTTAAGTCCAGAATGAAAGAGACAGAAATTTCTGTTGACTCATGAGTAAAGTTACTATATTTCATGCTTGAAACTTCTAGAGTCACAAACTCACCTCCGAGCCAATTACTGTGGCTAAATGAATGGAATTATACACTTATACCAGGATATGGATCACAAACATATCCCTGAACCATAACTCCTATGGATAAAATAATTCAATAATTTAACATTATGACTGGCTTGTTATAGAACCTATGTATTCTTCTCCACATCCATATAAACAAGAATTGAGCAAGTGTTATGTCCCAAAGAAATTTTTTTTTTTTTGGAGACACACAGAGAGACAAAGACAGACAGACAGAGTACACCATGTGCAATGTGGATTTTGGAGGTTGAAATCAACCCATATATTTATTCCAGGTTGTTGTTTAATAGCATTATGCAAAATGAACTGGAAAAAAGAAAGCCTAGGGACAGGAAGACCAAATACTATTGCTTTAATTTTATGAATTTGATCTACATAAACTGAAATAGAGAGAATGCAAAATTTTCAAGATTAATTTGGTGAAACTTAGTGATTAATCAGCTATTGTTTTTGGTGATGATAATGATGATGATGAACTTGGTGATCCATTAGTTATTCCAATATTAGATATTTTCATGGTTACATAGGCTTTAAAGTTATGCCATGGCCCATAAGCTCCCAAACTTTTTAAAATTACATCATCCTTAGTGGCTCAGCCATTTTTATTCATGGTACCCCTACAACAAAATAAATATCTAAGAGATCTGTTTAATAAGTACTTAAGTCTGAGAAATGATGTGGTTGGGTTTCACTTAAAAAATTTTAAATACCCTAAGGGACTCCTATTTTTCAAACCATAGCTATAGCCATTTTCTTATAAAAATGGGCCATTACTTTTTAAGAGTAATCAAGAAATCAAAAAAAGATAAGTGTTTCACAGTTGCTAGTTTGGTAGCATTGTATATAAAGTATTACCACATTTATTCATATAGATCTTGAGTAGGTAATTACTATATACCATTTTGTCCAACAGGAATTCTGATTAATGGAGTCTGATTAGAAAATAAAATTTGATAAACCTAATTTCACATACTAGGCATTTATAGTTGGGGAGAAATTGACTTGCTTTCTCTATATTCAGTTTAGACCATTTGCCCCTTTTGCAAAATGTATTTATTTTTATTCATTTATTTTTGTTTATTTTTATGGCATTTATTACTTACTGTGAATGATTAGAGAATATTTTTTGTGGGGAAGAGAAATACAAAAGATAGGAGAACTAAGCTTTATAGCAATGGGCATCAGGTGGTGAGAAGAAAGGGCACAGGGACAGGAAAGATACATAAAAGTAGAACAAAAAAAAAGATAAATTTGGATCACTAGTCAATTTTCCAAGAATTAAGCTTGATTATGACTGGATAAATTAACAAAAGAGCTAAGTATCAGGCAAGTAGGCATACAGATAGATATTTACAGAACAAACTGAATTAGCAACCATTCTGAAATACTTAAATTCTATTACTGATCATTCTGATTATTTACACACATAAGTTAATCTCATCAGTATATCTGTGCCTTTTCTTAATTTGATTCAAAGACTGTTACACACAAGAAGAAACACGTCATTAACAATAATAAAAGTAGACAATTATAAAGTTGTGAAGAGTTCAAATAAGTGGTATATGTCCTAGATTATTTTTGTGTTCGGATTTACTTTCCCAGAGAATTCTTTATAGACTTTCTGGAATGTGCAACACAGAAAACTGAGTGATGTGAAAACTATTTATTCACTCTTCTAGGATCATAGGGACTAGTCCTTCTAGAGGATATAAACTTACCTGGACCTCTTTAACCTATTGCTCACCCTTTAGGACCTGTGGCACACTTCATGATATGTTAGAGCTCAAAATAGTATTCCATCTTCAATAAGCCCATTAAAATACACATCCTTCTGAAGTAAATATAAATATCAACACACATGTACAGATAATTTACTTTTAAAATGCTTTGAATTCAACATAGTCAATATTTAGTAAGTAAAATAATTTATAGAAAAATACACGTTAAGGGTTTTAACTTTTCACTTTAGGTTTGTATGGTTTCATTATTTGAACTTTACATTTGACTCATGATAGCAAATCTATGTATACATTAGTATATTTAAGATATGCCTGAAGATTATCTTTTATTAACTTATTCCAAAAATTTTAGTTATCACTTACTACATATTTGCTACACTATTATTAGGGAAACAAAGACTGGCAGTGGGAACACTAGCAATGCAATGGCTTTCAATTCAGGCCATATGTTACCATCACCTGAGGAGTATTTAATCATCACTCCAGACAGAATAACTGGGGTTTTCAACCTGGACAAGAGTATGTTTTAAAAGAGTCCCAGGTATATCTGATTTTCATACAAGGTAGAGAATGACTCATCTAATGAGAAGGCTGCTCTTTTAAGTTAGAGGTATTCCTTAGATTCAGTTGCTAGTTATTTCTGGTCTTGCAAAATAGGGATGATATAGTTATGGTGTCTGTTCTTTTTCAGTCCAAATCCTTGACAATTAAAAGTATTACCAAAATCATATGATTGAAAAATGCAAATATATTTCTCCAAACTTAAAGCACAGGCATCATAGTGTTCTAACTTGAGTAAGAGAATTCTAGTAATTATAGAATTTATATTCCTTTTTCTTCCTTTGTAATAGCCTGCTGGTCCAATTCACATGGTTTATTCACAGGATAAGAGAGATATTTTAAGCATTCTCCACAGATAAAGGGATTGATATTAAAAAAGACACTCTTGCTTTAAGGATGCTACTATGAAACACAGTTCAAAGATGAAATCCCCTACAGAGCTATCTTCCATCTTGCAACAACAACAACAAAAAGTAATGGTAGCATATTCTGATGTAGAAAATAGGAAATAATCTATTAAGGCTGTACCCAGAAGGAATCTGTTATTGGTTTACTTAAAGAGCTTACTTTTTTAAATATTTTTTATTTTTTTATGTTGTGCTGAAACTTCCACATATTCTGTTATTTATTTGCACAAGGATAAAATTGTAAGCATATAATGATATTTTGTCAAAATCGGATCACTTTTAAAAGAAATACACATAAACATAAAAATAAGCTCATCTTAAAAAAAATAAGCTCATCTTAATTTTTGCTTTAGTAATTTTCTATTAATAATGTATCCTTAGTCACAGGAAGAGTTGGATTATAGAAAATATAAAGAGGATAACCCATAATACCACAATGAAATAACTATATTTAGTGTTATTACTTCATAATTTTATTTCTTCTAAATGCTCAGTAATGCTAGCTAAAAAGTTTTTTAGGGAGAGAGAGAAACAGACTCCTCTCAAGCAGGGAGCCCGATGTGGGGCTCAGTTCTAGGACTGTGGGATCATGACCTGAGCCAAAGGCAGAGGCTTAACCAACTGAGCCACTCAGCTACCCCTAGCAAAAAGTTGTTAAAGACTTTTTAAGTTCTGAAATCCCAGTATTCCAACAGATAAATTAGTTTAATCCATTTATATTTATTGTAATTTATTATGAGCCTTGATGTATTTCTAAATTTTTTTCTTTTGTTTTACTGCCAGTGCTTTTTTCCCTCTTTGTCTCCCTATCTTCTATTCAATTGAGAATCTTTTATATACCTTTCTTTTTAGAGGTCATAGTCAATTATATTTAGTCTTGATTTTTTACATAATAGTAAAGTTTTTTGTGATTTTAATTCTGATATTATGCATAATTTTAAGGCTTCCCTGATATTTTATCATTTTACATTATTATAATTTAAATGGCTACAATTATTTCATTAGAATAGAGTTCTTATGGAGAATCATTGTATCAAAATGTCTGAGCTTTTTAAAAATAATTAATACATATTGCTAAGTTATTTTCTTAGAAGATTGTCTTGGTTACTGCTTCTAGCAATATTAGAAAGTATTAATCATTGCATCTATGCCAGCAATGAGTATTATTAGTTGTAGTGCTATGAAAATTTGATCAAATAAAATATACATAGCATTTTTTAAAACTTCCATTTTTTGGTTTATTTCTAATCATTCATATTTTTTCTTTCATATAAGTATCTAATCATGTCTTTTATCAATTTATCTATTGTAATCTTAATTTTTTTTCAAATTTTTTGCTGTGAACTCCATATAGCTAGATCTGTAATCTTTTTGAAGTTTTTCCCCAGTTTATTTTTTGACTTTTAGATTCATTAATAATTTTTAGCATATACAATCTAAAAATTCTCCTTTGTGTTTTCTTCAGAGATTGGTATATGTTTTTTCTTTTTCTATTAGTGTTTCTTTGGTGGGTTGACTTTTACATTTCAACCTTTAATTCATCCAATTTATATTGATGTATGAAATGAGATTAGAATATTTATTGATTTTTCAGACTAACCAATTGCCTATGTTATTAATTAAATCAAATTTCGTATCTTTGTTGGCATTTTGACAAATGGAAAGTATAAGGATTATGAATGTAAGCCTGGGCTCAAATTTGTTTCCCTACCTAATAACACCATCATCTTGAGCAAATTGTTTCATCTGTATGCTTCAGTTATCTCTAAAATGAACACAAAGAGTCTACCTATTACAGGGTAATAGTGAGAGGTAAATGACATAATATGTCTTAAGTATATGGCACATGGTAATTGCCCAGTAAAAGTTACCTGTTATTGAATCTGTTTATTCTTGGAAGAACATCACATTTTAACTTATGGAGCTTTGTTTCATGGTTTTCTAGTTACTGTGATTTTTCTAATTTTATTAGCCTTGGGAAACAATTTGGCACAATATTTAAGCACATGAACTCTAGAGCTGAACTGCCTGGGTATAAATCCCAATATCCAAAGTAATTAACCATATGACCTTAGGTAAATTGCTTTACATATTTGTTTTCTTAATTCTCTATCTGTAAAATTGAGATATTTATATTATTTGTCTCAGGGATTTGCTGTGAGGATTAAATATATGTAAAGTGCTTAGTGGTAAGTATATTGATAACATGAGCTATTATTTGTTTCAAAATGTTCTTACTGTCCTTTTCATCCATTTTTATCCTCTAATGAAATTGAGACCTATTCTGTCAAGTTTAGAGAGATCCCATTTCTAATTTGATTGTAAATATATTGCTTTAGTTAGAAAAACTAATAATATTGAGTCTTCTTACCAAGGTAAAATCTGTATTTCTCCAACTTTTTAATGCTGCTTTTAGATCTATCAGTAAATACAGTTTTAAAAAAAATTTTTCACATTACTTATTACGAGTACTACCAGATAATTGTGCTTGTTAATATTGTACATAGAGGCTTATTTTTCCTATTTTTAAGTATTTATTGTTAATACACAAGAAAACCATTGTTTAGTTTATATTTACTTCTGTATAGCTCTTAATTCTAGTATTTTACTTAACTCTATTTTCTTTCTTATTCTTGTATATAATCACATAGTATGAAAATAATAGTTTGCCTTCTCTTTTCTAATTGCTTAAAATCTGATTTTTTACTCCATTTTGAACCTAAGCTTCCAGAGTAGAGCTAAATTCATGTATTTAACAGATATTTGATGGCTGTTATCCAAATTTCAGTCTCCGTGGAAAACACTTGGGATAAACCAACAGACCATGGGATCTGTCCTTATAGAACTTTAAAACTAGTTCCATGGTTTTAACCATGTCTATTAAATGTTGTGTATGTGGGCTTGCATTATTTGGAGAAGTTGTTATATAGCTTTCATTAGCCTATCAAAAAGAGTTTATGACCATAAAAGGTTGAGAATCCTTGATCTTAGCCTATGGTGATAAATTTAAACCTTATTTATATTCTGATTAACTTTACTTCATAATGATTTAAATGCTCTTATTTTCTATTATAGACTTCTTATATTTGAAAGCAACTATAGTAGTATTATCAGTTTCCTTAATGTGTTCATATTTTTAAAATTAGCTACATTCTAAAATATCAGTGCCAATTTCCATAGAATTCTATTAAAATAACCTATGCATTATAAAAAAGACTGTATAGATACATTCACTTAAATTTAAAAAAAAAACAATATTTTGAGTGTTTCCCCTAAGATCAGGAACAAGACAGGGATGTCCACTCTCACCACTACTATTCAACATAGTACTGGAAGTCCTAGCCTCAGCAATCAGATAACAAAAAGACATTAAAGGCATTCAAATTGGCAAAGAAGAAGTCAAACTCTCCCTCTTCGCCGATGACATGATACTCTACATAGAAAACCCAAAAGTCTCCACCCCAAGATTGCTAGAACTCATACAGCAATTCGGTAGTGTGGCAGGATACAAAATCAATGCCCAGAAATCAGTGACATTTCTATACACTAACAATGTGACTGAATAAAGAGAAATTAAGGAGTCAATCCCATTTACAATTGCACCCAAAAGCATAAGATACCTAGGAATAAACCTAACCAAAGAGGTCAAGGATCTATACCCTCAAAACTATAGAACACTTCTGAAAGAAATTGAGGAAGACACAAAGAGATGGAAAAATATTCCATGCTCATGGATTGGCAGAATGAATATTGTGAAAATGTCAATGTTACCCAGGGCAATATACACGTTTAATGCAATCCCTATCAAAATACCATGGACTTTCTTCAGAGAGTTAGAACAAATTATTTTAAGATTTGTGTGGAATCAGAAAAGACCCCGAATAGCCAGGGGAATTTTAAAAAAGAAAACCATATCTGGGGGCATCACAATGCCAGATTTCAGGTTGTACTACAAAGCTGTGGTCATCAAGACAGTGTGGTACTGGCACAAAAACAGACACATAGATCAGTGGAACAGAATAGAGAATCCAGAAGTGGACCCTGAACTTTATGGTCAACTAATATTCGATAAAGGAGGAAAGACTATCCATTGGAAGAAAGACAGTCTCTTCAATAAATGGTGCTGGGAAAATTGGACATCCACATGCAGAAGAATGAAACTAGACCACTCTCTTTCACCATACACAAAGGTAAACTCAAAATGGATGAAAGATCTAAATGTGAGACAAGATTCCATCAAAATCCTAGAGAAGAACACAGGCAACACCCTTTTTGAACTCGGCCACAGTAACTTCTTGCAAGATACATCCACGAAGGCAAAAGAAACAAAAGCAAAAATGAACTATTGGGACTTCATCAAGATAAGAAGCTTTTGCACAGCAAAGGATACAGTCAACCAAACTAAAAGACAACCTACAGAATGGGAGAAGATATTTGCAAATGACATATCAGATAAATGGCTAGTTTCCAAGATCTATAAAGAACTTATTAAACTCAACACCAAAGAAACAAACAATCCAATCATGAAATGGGCAAAAGACATGAGGAGAAATCTCACAGAGGAAGACATAGACGTGTTAAAAGACTATTAAAAACACAATTCAAGTTATAAGTTAGTCCCCATGATTTCTAAGTAACATAGAAATAAATTGTGGTATCCTTTGCAATCTTAAATTGTGGTTACTCATTCTAGAGTAGATTAGGTATTTAAAGAAACGTTCTTAGATGAAAAGTAAACAAATAAGCTAGTGTTTTTTTCTTTTGCCAGCGATTATCCTTTGCACATTTCTATTACCTGGTTGCTGGGGAAGACAGCAGGACTTTCTCAGGGTTTGGTACGTCTACCAGAGCGCTTTATCATTTCAGTATACAGACTAAGAGTCTAGCCAGTGGAATGGCTCTCCACAAACAAAACAATGTGAGAGATACCCATCCATGTGGACAAAGAACAAACCTCACTCCCCCAACTGCTTCTCACTTTACCCCACAATAGCATACCAGTAGATTAGTTGTTTCATGAGCCAATCATTTTAAATCCGTGAGAGTATTTTGGTGTTTTTTGTTTGTTTGTTTGTTTGTTTTCTTTTTTTTAATAATAAATTTATTTTTTATTGGTGTTCAATTTGCCAACATACAGAATAACACCCAGTGCTCATCCCGTCAAGTGCCCCCCTCAGTTCCCGTCACCCATTCACCCCCACTTAAGAGTATTTTGAATGTAGCAATAAAAAGTTAAAGCATTGAACTTTCCCTTCTCAAGTTATTGTCAGTAAGGCTTCAATCTGCTATCTTAGGAAATTCCTTTTTTTTTTTTTGCAAAATGCATATTGTGTATGTCTGTGTCTGTGTGTGTATACATATATATATATATATAATATATATATTATATTATATATATATATTGTTGTTGTTCTGCTTGGACACATGCTGGTATGTTTACAAAGGTTTTTCTCTGTCCTATGGTATTCCAAGCAATTTCTTTTCTTTTTTTTTTCTTTTTTTTTAATTGGAGTTCAATTTGCTAACATATAGCATAACACCCAGTGTTCATCCCATCAAGTGCCCCCCTCAGTGCCCATCACTCAGTCACCCCCACCCCCTGCCCACCTCCTTTTCCACTACCCCTTGTTCGTTTCCCAGTTAGGAGTCTCTCATGTTCTGCTTCCCTCCCTGATATTTCCCACTCATTTTCTCTCCTTTCCCCTTTATTCCCTTTCACTATTTTTTATATAACCCAAATGAATGAGACCATATAATGTTTGTCCTTCTCTGATTGACTTATTTCTTTTTTTATAATAAATTTATTTTGTATTGGTGTTCAATTTACCAACATACAGAATAACACCCAGTGTTCATCCCGTCAAGTGCCCCCCTCAGTGCCCATCACCCATTCACCCCCACCCTCCACCCTCCTCCCCTTCTACCACCCCTAGTTAGTTCGTTTCCCAGAGTTAGGAGTCTTTATGTTCTGTCTCCCTTTCTGATATTTCCCACACATTTCTTCTCCCTTCCCTTATATTCCCTTTCACTATTATTTATATTTCCCAAATGAATGAGACCATAAAATGTTTGTCCTTCTCAGATTGACTTACTTCACTCAGCATAATACCCTCCAGTTCCATCCACGTCGAAGCAAATGGTGGATATTTGTCGTTTCTAATGGCTGAGGAATATTCCATTATATACATAAACCACATCTTCTTTATCCATTCATCTTTTGATGGACACCGAGGCTCCTTCCACAGTTTGGCTATTGTGGACATTGCTGCTATAAACATTGGGGTGCAGGTGTCCCTGCGTTTCACTGCATCAGTATCTTTGGGGTAAATCTCCAGCAGTGCAATTGCTGGATCCTAGGGCAGATCTATTTTTAACTCTTTGAGGAACCTCCACACAGTTTTCCAGAGTCGCTGCACCAGTTCACATTCCCACCAACAGTGCAAGAGGGTTCCCCTTTCTCCACATCCTCTCCATCTGTGGACCTAATTTATTTACAAATAAATTAGGGGAATTCTTTAAAAGGTTGATGAGAAGTGGCTAGACTTGTAATTAGAATCACTGACCCTCATTGAATGGCTTTTAGTCATAATGTGAAGATGAAAAGACAAAGATAGTGGATGCTATGAATGATTTAAAATGAAATTACTAAGACATTTAAGTATGACAGACCAGTTAGAATGTGATTGAGGCAAGAGGACTAGGCAATCCTTATGTTCTTCCTTCTTGTTTCAGTCTCTTCAGTTTATCCCTCTGGGCATTGTACAATAGTACATAATTATTATTTTTTAGGTCAATGGAATAATTATACTCTCAAGGCATTTATTTATATTTTCAAGGATTTAAAAAAATGTTTATTGAGCATTTCCTGTGTAAAGGCAAATGGAGCTTTTCTTTGAAGCTTATAGACCAAAGGAGGCATCACACATTGATAATCGTTCAATCATAAAATACAATGCTTGCAATGAAGGAAAAGCACAGGAAACTATGAAAGTGCAGTTGGAAATCCTGATTTCACTTGTGGATTAAGGGGCAGCTTCCCTAGGGAGCATTTAGGTTCCACTCTGAGAAACGAATGAGTTAGACATATGAAAAGCAGGTAATGGGCAAGCAGGAATGAGACAAAGCAGAACCAGATTAATGCATTTATTATTATTATTATTATTATTATTATTATTATTATTAGTGGGCCATAAATGGAGGAGGGCTATATCATATTGCCAATATTTAAACACACTTTAGTGTTTACTTTAGTGTTTACTTTAGTATCTTCAGTTTGGGAATATTAAAAAGATCTGGAGATGGATAGTGGTGATGGTTATACAATCATGTAAATATACTTAGTGCTTTTAATTTTAATGAGGTCCAGCTCATCAGTTATTTTCTCCCTGAATTGTGCCTTTGATGTTGTATGTAAAAACTCATCATCATACCCAAGGTCACCTAGTTTTTTTCCTATGTTACCTTGCATTTCTGTAGTTTTGTAGTCTTGCATTTTACATGTAGGTGTGACCCATTTTGTGAAAAGTGTAAAGTCTGTGTCTAGAGTCATATTTTGTATGTGTATATCCAATTATTCTAGCAACATTTGTTGAAAAGATGACCTTTGCTCCATTGTACTACATTTGCTCCTTTGTTAAAGATCAGTTGACTAAGTGGGTCTATATCTGGGCTCTCTATTCTGATCTATTAATCTATTTTTCTTTCACCAGTATCACCCTGTCTTGTTTACCATGGCATCATAGTGAGTGTTGAAGTCAGGTAGCATTGGTCCCCTGCTTTCAATATTGTGTTGATGATTCTGGTTCTTTTACCTCTCCATCTAAACTTTAGAATTGGTTTGCCAACACACAAAATAACATAAAATAACTTGCTGGGATTTTGACTGGGATTCTACTGAATCTATAGAGGGAAGAACTGATATCTTGACAATATTGCATCTTCTACCTTTTCAATTTTGCATGAAAATTTGCTAAAATATTTGTTTAATGAAATAATAAATTGAACTCTCCCATACTATTGCCGTATCTCAAATTTATCCTCTTTCTGCAGCTTAGTTCTAGCCAAAATAACCAGCTGCCTGATAAAGTTAAAGATCGAACAGTTAGAAGTTGGGTCTTTACATCAGGCCTGTTTGAAGATGAAGGATATATAAATTAAACAGATGCAACTAACAGAAGGTGACAGGAAGGACATAACTACAGTGTAGTTAACCTTATCTCAGGTTAAAAAACTATGTCACTGTGTGCACATCTAAGGATGTTGTGATCAATAGGATTTTTCAGCTTTATAAAAATAATATGTATGTTCTAGATGATTCAGGGGAGTTTCTTATTCTCAGCAAAACATTAAACACTGACTCCTATTCAAATGAAAATACTAATTGCAAAAAACAGGAATGGAATCCTTCTCAAAGAAGGGGACACACCAACAGGAGATGATAGAACTATAATTAAACAATCATTACTATTTTAAAGGAAGACCTAAGGATGAGTACCCATAGTAATTCACAAACCTCTTGTGTGAACATTCTGAATAATACCTGATTTAGTTAAGACATTTTCCATTGATAAAAATACTAATCATTTTGGGGATGTAACTTATTCCATACCTCTTAATTTTTTAAGAAGCTCACTTTTACAAGGGCAAGATATTTGCAACTTGAAACTTTTAACTTTTTAGCTGACCTGACTGAAGCAATTTGCCCACATCTTATTATAAATGTATTTAAAAAGAAATATAAAAGACAACACAAGGCAGCACGGGTGGCTCAGCGGTTTAGCGCCACCTTCAACACAGGGCCTGATCCTGGAGACCTGGGATCGAGTCCCACGTCAGGCTTCCTGCATGGAGCCTGCTTCTCCCTCTGCCTGTGTCTCTGCCTCTCTCTCTCTCTCTCTCTCTCTGTCTCTCATGAATAAATAAATAAAATCTTAAAAAAAAAAAGAAGACAATACATTGTGCTTTTGTTTCTGCTGGAATGCTAAGAGCTAAAGAGGTTCAGTTCAGCACAATATAAAACATTATAATTTCTTCTTACCAAAAATTTAAGATATGCTAATCTAAACCCATGGAACTCAAAAATGAAAACAACTGGAGGGTGACTAAACAAAAACATGATGGAGTTGAAGCAAAATATATCTATTGATGATAAATACTCATTAAAATACCAAAAATATTAAGCAGGAATATCCTGGTTATTATTATTTATTATTAAAGATTTCAGATACAATTCAAATATAAATAAAGAATGAACTGTCACTTAGATGATTCACATAAAAATATTGTCTTTACCTAATGTTTACTGCTAAATTGCATAACCTTTTTTTCTCACCTTAACTGTAAAGATCATTATATCATTTTTTTTTAAGATCCCATTTATTCATTCATGAGAGACACAGAGTGAGAGAGAGGCAGAGACATAGGCAGAGAGAGAAGCAGGCTCCATTCAGGGAACCCAATGTGGGACTCAATCCCGTGAGTCCAAGATCACTCCCTGAGCCAAAGGCTCAACCACTGAACCACCCAGGCGTCCCCATTATATCATTTCTATAGTCATGTAAGGAGTCTAATTTTCAAGCTAAATCAAAATTACTTAAAATGTCAATGATAATTTAAGATTTGGAGATATGAATGTGAACATATTGAATTCAACACTGATACTTTATTGAATAAGACAAAGTTTTTTAATAGCCTTAGTAAGTCTTATGCATTCAAAATTAGCTCACAAAAATAAAAGAGGAAGAATTTCTGCATTCTCAAACCTATGGGTTTCTGACATGTTTTCCCTAAGAAGGTGAAACTATAGTAGTGATATTCTTAAATCTTCAAAACACCAGCTGCATTTAAAAAAACCTGTTTTAATTCAGAAAGAATTTTTGAACAAAAGCCAAAAACTTTCTTCTAACTCATAGAAACTCGAAGAAGGTAAATAATTCCTGCAATAGAGCAAAGGGCTGCAGGGCTCCTGCCAATAGATACAGCTGTCACTGCTTTCTTCCCTTATTTTATGTTTTTAGTCAGTGAGAGGGCCATGATGGGGGAAAAATCATTTCAGGTTTATATTTCTATTTCTTTTATTTCCCTTTCATTTTTCCATTATATAAAGCAAATTGATTTGGAGGTTCTAGCTGTTACTGGGCTTCAAATGTTTGTTATCTCCATGTAAGCACTTTCAGATACCTATTCCCAACCCCAACACCCTCCAAATTCTGGTCTCATTTATTCAGATGTTTACTTGGTATCTCCACTTGGATGTATAATGGGAAACTGAAACCTACCACATATTCAAAATTAAATTTCTGGTCGACTTATTTTTCCACCAAAACCCTGCTTCCCCTTTGTCAAGTGGCAACATCTTCCACACCAATGGGCAAACCAAGAGGTGAGAACTCACCCCTCACCTCCTTCCTCTCCCTCATCTCCTCCTTCCAAGCAATGCTTATTTCTCACAGGTCCAGAACCCCCTTGCAGCTAAGGATCATAAACCCTGGGTCTGTTGAATATCTAAGGAGCTAACACAGGGTACGAGATAGACTCTTAAATATTTTAAAACAAATAAAATTGCCTATATAACTGTTTCTATGTTTGCTAAGTAAATTACTGATTTTATATGTCTACAGTACAAATTGGCAACTGCACAGCATTAGAGAATCCATTAGATCTTGAAAGAGAAATGGTGTCATATCATTCTTCCCATTTGTTGAAATGCCTGGAATTATGCTCAAAAGAATATAAACTGTTTGTTTAATAGTGATTCTTGTGCTTAAAGGCTTCTAAAAGAAGGCAGTTACATAGCCATTCAAGGGTGTTGTTTTTTCTTTTAATTATCAGCTTTCTTCTATGATATATCCTCAGTGGCATTAAGCACACACACCCACTCTCATGCAAATGCATGCAGACATGTACTTATTGATCACACACAGTGCAAAGTATTTAAGCACCAAATAGGAATATGAAAATATGTATAAGACATGTTCTTTTTCTTCAGTAACATCTAATCTAGTTAGAGGTGAAGAAAAACTAAAACAGGTGTCTTGTGTACATTTTTCATGTAATTTTCACAAGTACGTAATAGTATTCCCATTTGCCAATTGCTCATATAACGTCCCCAATTGAAATAACCATATGAAAGAATTCTGACTGCGTCTACAGTCTTGTGTTTTAATCTCATTGACTTTTAAAAATATAAAATCTAAAATGCTCTTGCCATATGCCCAGACTTTCCAGGACATTTTTACAGTCAGATGTTCTGCTATACTTATCCTCATAAGCCATAAAGACCTGTCAAAATACCAAATTTTGGCAAAGAAACCACTTCTCCAAAATAATTTTTTCTCAACCCTTGAAATTGTCTTCAAATATGTTTTCTAATAAAGTGTCCCTATATTCAGTTGGAAGTGGCCTTGCTTTGAAAGATACACAAAACCTTAAAATAAGGAATCCATGAATGAGTCAAACAACTGCTCTATGATTTTAGAGAATGGAGAAAACCTTATATGAGATTGCCAGAGGATGGACTTTCCTATAAAGATAAAGCTTGGTCTAGGTCTGAAATATAGAAGAGACGTTTGTTTTCTCACCCATAAACTGAAGTTAATAGTAATAACTACATCATTGATTCATTTGAATATTACTTAATACTTAAACTTCAGAACAAAGCCTGACTTGGAGAGATAATGGAGTGTGGTTACCTTAACTATTATGCTAAGAACTATTTAATTAATGTTTTAAGTTCTATAGTATTTCTAATGATAATTATATATAGTATATATGATTATAAAGTATAAAATATACTATAATATTATAATTTCTAAAGCCTGGTGTAATATATAGTATAATTCATAAAATAGATACTCAATAGATACTTGTTGAATGAATTTGAAATGATGGTGTATCATTGACAAATTTTGTGGCAGAGAGTACAAGAGAGTTAACTTTCTTGAAAATCAAATTAAATTTTATATTATTCACTGAGCTTCAGGTATTTGGATATGTGTTCATTGAAATAATAAACTTATGGCACAGATTACTTTTGGTAACAGGGATCAGAGGCAGATCCAATGATTTTACTCTATTCTTAATGCCTAACTAGACTTTAAGTTTCTGAAATTTGAGAATTTGCCTACACTTCTATTTCCAATTGGGGTTCGTCTGGGCCATTTCATATAGTAGATGCTCAATAAATTCTTGTTTGATATGACTTAAATTTGATATAAAGAAATAATTACTTATATTAAGAAAGAATAAAGTTATTATCAGAAACTATAGAATCCCTTTCTGTTAGATTTCAGTTTTTGCACCAGCCAGTTATATGTAAGTGGCGGGATGTATCCACTTTTACTTTACTGGAAATGTAATTAATATTTGATACAAATTTGAATAAAAAAAGATAAAACTCTTTATACCTCAAGACCATGTTGTTGCTATAAATCTGAAACCTCTACACAAGGGCATCAAAATTCAGGAGTTAGGGAGCTTTCCCAATATCTCTTCTGTAAACACAAACCTGAAAAAGAGACTGAAATACAGTGTTCATCATCGAAAGTACCTAGGGTTAAAGAGAATGATGATATTTTCCTGCAGAACAATTCAGCAAGGGAAACTCAGCGACTGCCTGTGGAAGGAAGCAAAAGTTCAACACTTGGCATTTAAGGTTCTATAATTTGGATTATATTCATCTTCCCACTTATCTTTTTCTAATGCTTCCATGAGTCCCTGGCCATATTAAACTCTGCAGACTTGTCTGAATTTACCCTTTACTTTCCTACTTTATGCTTTTAATGTTGCCACATCGTCCTGCTTGCATGGATCTGCCCGTCAAATACAGACCAATGATTTAGTAATTACTCCATAAATGTATTCAACAGATATTAATTGAGTGCCTTCAACATGTAATGCTTTGTGTTAGGTAATATAGTGTATAGAGAAAGGAATGAGACAAGCTACTGTTGAGGCATTTAAATCTAGAAAGTCTCTTACTGACTGTGTATCTTTGATTTACCAATATGTTTGCTGCTGCTACAAAATGTTGTGACTTGATAGGTGCTCATAAATACGTATAAAATGAATGAATAATTAAAAATTGCCATCCAGCTACCTTTGTATGATTACATTATTTTATAATCTTCAAAGAAAATGAAACAAATTTCTTGGTCTTAGAATAGCATGCAATAAAAACTGATGTCTGATTAAATTGCACAAATATTCACAGATAGTCTTTTATATGTGTTCCAAAAGTAAATACTTGTTGAATTGTTTTAATAGAATTGAAATGCATTTAAAAAAATAATTCTCATATCGTTTCCAGGAATAGGGCCCACATTATTTTGGTAGGAATCACTCATCTGTTCAAGTACTGATGCAATGACCTATAGTTGGTGACTCTTCCCTGTTATTTAAAAAATAGAATGTTAAAGGTTTTATTCTGCTCTTTCCTTCTGTATGGTATCTCTCTTTACCTGAACAGCAGGTAATAGGAGACATAAGATCATCAGCCTTGTTCCTTAATTATGGGTGGGTCTTGTCAGAGTAAGAAATTTTCTATGCCTTTAGATTGGTGATGTATAATAAATACCTGCTCTTTTACATACAAGACATACAGATATTGTACAGCCAGAGCAGCTGAAGACATCTTGAGCCTTTGCAGCTGCATTAGGGAGAAGGGCTTCAAGTTGAACTTTTGAAAAGAAAGTGTTGGTAGCAGTGAAGCCTTTTTATTAGACATGGCCATCTCTACAGAGGAACAGAGTCATACAAAGGAAGTATTACAGCCCAGAGGTCTTTAAAACTCCCAGTGTAACTTGAGTGAGTGCTTCAATCTGGTATGGTTTCTTCTCAGGTTTTGTTCTTTTGTGAATTCGTGGGGGAGAAAAAGGGAAAGAAGTTTGAAAGTTCTGTTTTGCTGGCATGGGAATTTTTTTCTGCTGTCAAAGACTTATTAAATCCTGTTTTGGATTGTTAGATACGATTCACAGAGAAGGTATCATGGAACACATTTCTTTGTAGTAGTAGTACAGCTATCTCAGATCAGTTTGAACTGCCGTTGGGCAATAAGAGAAATTAACAGCACATTCAATCATGTCATTATAGTCCAATAAGTCTCATTTAACAGTAGGAAACCTTCCAGGTATTAGTCAAAGCAATATATCAAAATACCTTATTCATTATGACATGGTAAAGTAAATCAGATGCAGATATACAGGATATCCAATTCTCACCCAGACCAAACACCACAACAAAGTACAGTACAGACATCATTTTAAGAGGTGAACTATTGAATTTGCATATCTTCTGATATTTAGAGTGCACTGGTTAAACATGTGGCCTAATGAATTCAAGACACATTTGATTGTTCTCTGTGAGTGTTGGAAATATTCTGACCTTTACTTAATATACTTGCTAACTTTAGTAAGCCTACAAATTACCTGGGAGGCTTGATTAAAATGTGGAGACTTGGGTTATTTCCTCAGAGACTTTCTTGGGAGTTTCTCATACATCTATTTTATTAACAAGTAAATCCAAATGTTGTTAAGGTAGGTGGCCCTTAGCCCATATTTTGGGAAGCACTAACTTAGCATTTTGAAAAATATGTTGGTCATAGAATATACACAATATCCTTTCTTGTAATCAAGAACAAGGATACATTCTAAGTATCTTTTAAAAAATAAACAATGAAGGAGTATAGGTTTTAAATCTGTCTAGAATAGAAGGATTCACACCCTGGCTCTGTGTATCTTTGGGCAATCCCCATGATCCTGATGATTCAGTTCATTTCTAAAAATCTCAGAGACGTTTACTTGGATCAGATGAGATGAAATATAGCTTAGTAGTTTATAAAACTTGCAGCACATATGCTTGTTATTGCTCCTTTACTTTCTCCATTAACTGAGGTTACACTGTTACCTTCAACACTCCTTCTCATGATTTGGCTCCATTCAGTTGCTTCCACTGATCCTTTATATAAATCGTTGACAACGCAGAAATGATCAGTTCTGCTTCCCAGTATCCTTCCAAACCTATACTAAAACTCACCAATGTGTTTCACCTTTTATTTGATATTCATCTGTTATTTTGAATAGCAATTATTTGCCAAAAGTAGCTTTATATTCAAAGTAGAATAGAAGTTGTATTTGCCCTTGAGTAATAAACTGATTCATATCAACACACTGATAGGAAAGAATTTGAGTGGAATCTCATAAATATATGTTTGAGTTTTAAATCTTGCTTGATAAAACAGCTCCTCCCTTGCTCATTGATTGAATCAATAATGCTTACAATTGCAAATATTTACATAATCATATTGCCTGATTTGATCATGACTACTATCTCCACTTTTTTCATTAGTATCTCAATTTGGTAATTTCAAGCAAATTAATTGGGTAGAATTGATACCATGTCATTTTCATGGGAGATAGGGGGGATAGTTTGTAATCAACAGGGCCTTTCTGCATTAACTCAAATTTCAAGAGATACCTAAACACATATACACATGCTCCTAAAATGGAAGATTAAATATATGTAGGATTTTCTATTTACTACCTTAAAGTGATGATTTCCTGAAATCACCTCAATGAATACACATGACTTCATCAACTATAATTTAGTATGACATCACTGGCTTAAATTAGCCTGTGAAAAATATGTCCTATAAATATCACAAACAGGGGTTCTACTATTTTTAAGTTCCTCTGCATGTGTTACATGATTTTAAAAATAAATGGGTAATTAACTTAATCATAAACCCAATTATCTAAAACTGTGAGCAGTCAATTGTTCTGTAAAATGCCGGCTGTGCTGTCAGCATTCAATTAATATCTATAACTTCAAAATGCTTTCAGATTTTTTTTCCTGAGCAGCCTCTGAGTCATTTTTCTCAATCTGGTGATGTTACATTTATTGAAATGTTTTGAAATGTATTCCTCCTTTTTTTTTACATATACTTCAGACAAAATCAGTGTTGAGTTATTTCAGGAACTAAGATGGTTGCAATCTAAAGAATATTATGCACTACCTGCTAATGGTGCAATGTATGACTTTTCTGAGAAAGGACACTGTTTATAGTCACTTTTAAAACTTGGGCCATTTTCCTTTAGTGTGTGCTGTATTCTTTGGCTTTGAATAGCAAGTTCTTTAGAAATTTTTACCAAGTATATTTGATCATAGTAGTAAGCTGCTAAAATGTTGCTAACGACTTTGCAGAAAACCTATTGAACTGAGATTAATAATAATAACTTGATGCTAGAGTTGAAAGAAGTCAGTGTGAGGCTGGAGGAGAACATATAAAGTATTCAACTATTCAGCTACAGGGAGATGTGTCACCTATGTTATTTTTAAGTTATTTTTCATCTGGATTAATTGAAGAGATAGAATATTGATATGAAGATGTTTAATGAGCTTAAATATATAATATCCTCTTTGTAAAGGGGTAGTATTGTTTAAGTTCAAAAGTTAATTTTATTTCTCGAAAATTTAATTTTTTGCCCTTAAATTCTTTACTTTTACTATGTATATATGTTGTAAGGCTTTTACTTAGACACCCACACATACCTACACACATGTATCCATATACATGCGTGTATTAGTATTCACAAACCTGTAAGGAAGGACCTTGGATTTACATTTTACAGACTGAGTAACGGGCCCCTCAGGAATATTAAATCACTTGTATAGGAAAAGCAGAATTTCAAAACGAGTCTGAGGATAAAATGTCCCTTAAAATGTAGAATAGGAGATATTGGTATCTTTTCACCTAGACTAATCTGTGTTTGATTCCAATAAGCTTCCTCTGTGTTCTGGAAATAGTGCTTAACAGCAAATATTTTTCAGAAATATTATAAGCACCATAAATAAATATTCTTTAACATGGCCTTTCATGAGCAGTGTTGAGGATAGATCAGGATAGACTCCTGATGGTCCCCTCAAATGTCTTTTTTCTTTAGAAAATAGAGATGTGACCATTTGATTACATATATTAATATTTTATCAATATTCCTAAAATTCTGTCCTCTATCAATGTAAATGATTGTATAACTATCAGTTGAATGGAATACTAGTTGTACTGGCCTTAATTACGTACATCCTTTAGTTATATAGCAGTACTAAAGACTTTGGAAATAATTGTTATTGGCTAAATGCTTGCTAATGTATTGTTGAAGCTTTTTTGAATAACGTATATGGCTTAGCCTATGCTAGAACTTAAGACAGACACCAGAGCGAGATGGTGTCTGGCCAGCAGAAAAATGAATATCTAGTAGAGAGCAAGAGGTGAGGAGAAAAACAAGCGTGGGAAGAAAGGAGGAAAAGGAAGGAAGACATAGAATTGCCATACTATGTTGTCTCATTGTCACATGTTGTTTTAATGTGTGACTAGGGCATACTGTAAAGGACGCTGGAGAAAAGAAGTTGAATTCCCTTGGAGATTAAGGTAGTGCCAACACATGTCAGGGTTACAGCAGTGACTAGACACCTGGATATCTGTGATGGTTTGGGGGATGCTGCATCTGCTCTTCTGGGTGAGAGGCCTCCACTGAGTAGAGAAGCCACAGGGCTCTGAATGCACTCCAAAGGCCAACACTTTCAGGGAGTTGGCCAGCACAACTGGTCTCACAGACAGGAATGCATCCCTGGTTCCTGCTTTTAATCACTATGTATTTTCTTCTCCATAGAGAAGAAAAAAAGTCTGGTCCTATAAATGGCAGCACCTTTGTTAGAGTTGTTTGTTTTCTTCTTTTGCCACTTCATTAGCTGTAGTGCTTTCAGGCCTGTTGGGGCTGGGAGGTGAGATGTGAATTACTGAGGGGTATATCCTCCGGAGTAAAGTAAGGAGAGCAGTTTCTTCTGCATTAGCAAGAATGGGCTCAGCCTCTCCATCTCTCCTTTCTGCAGCACTGCTGAGGGAATGTGATCGGGGAGTCACAAATGATAGGATAACTGGTGACACAATAGAACAAATCACTAGCAGAAAACAAATGTGTGGACAAGATGTGAAAGATGCTTTTATATTTGAACAGCAAGAAACCCATTAAATGAAATAAATTACATGCTGTCAGGCTGATGACTCACTGTCCTATTGAAATAGGCAATATTTTGGAGTGAGGGAAAAGATAGTATGGTATGACACAGACATGCTCAAAATAATGAAAACTTTTCCTTCTGACTCCAGTGTGAATATTCAGATTAGAAGACAGATTTCCAACAACATTCAACAAAGTGCATATTAAAAAATGCCTTAAAATATTGCTAGTTAGAATATTCTAGACTATGTTATAAGCAGCAGTAATCCCTAACAAAAAGCTAAGCTCCAATAGTCAACATTCCTTGTTACTTATATTCACCACCCTACCCTTATTTTACGGAATTAAAGTTACATTTCAGTTTGTTTATGGTGAGTGCTTCAGAATAGTTATGGAATAGCTCAGTCATTCCTCCATTTATTCAATAAATGTATGTTGAGAGACTTCAATGTGCCAGGCGTTATATATTTTTTTTAATTATTTATTTATTTATGATAGTCACACAGAGAGAGAGAGAGAGAGGCAGAGACATAGGCAGAGGGAGAAGCAGGCTCCATGCACCGGGAGCCCGACGTGGGATTCGATTCTGGGTCTCCAGGATCGCGCCCTGGGCCAAAGGCAGGCGCTAAACCGCTGCGCAACCCAGGGATCCCTGTGCCAGGCATTATAAAAGCAACAATGAACAAGAGGCATGTTCCCTGACCTGATTGGCCTGTGGCTTACTAGAATAATAAATTAATATTTATTAAATACTTTCATAGTAAATATTTCACATGCACAATATTATATGACTCTTATAATAGTCATATGAAATAGTCTTTCTGTATTTTATATATGAAGAAAACCAAGGTCAGGGATTAATAACTTGCTGTAAGTTTTAAGCTAAAGAATGAGGGATCCCTGGGTGGTGCAGCCGTTTGGCGCCTGCCTTTGGCCTAGGGCGCGATCCTGGAGACCAGGGATCGAATCCCACATCGGGCTCCCAGTGCATGGAGCCTGCTTCTCCCTCTGCCTGTGTCTCTGCCTCTCTCTCTCTGTGACTATCATAAATAAATAAAAATTAAAAAAAATAAAAACATAAAGAATGAGTGAGAAAAGCTGAATTTATAGTAACAGAGGGTGGAACAGAAGGTGTGGAGGTTATCAGATGTTGGGGTATGGGCAAAAGGGAAGATAAAAAAAAATAAAGAGGACTGTTGGTTGCCACAGGCTTGAAGGAGGAGATCTTGGGGAGTTATTGTATAATACGTACAGAGTTTCAGTCTTGAAAGACGTAAAGCCTTATGGTAATGCGTGGTGGTGATGATTGTTCAACAATATGAATTTACACAGTACCAGTGAACTGTACACTCTAAAATAGTTGGAATAGTAGGTTTTATGTTATATATATTTTACTACAATAAAAAAAGGCTTTGCCATTAGTGGAGAGACATTTCATAATAAGTACCTAGGGTGTTTGTACATGTGCTATTTGTGAAAACTTTGACAAAATGAAGATTACATTACAAAAAAATCTTAAAGTTCATTATTTAGTACATGAGTAATTTATCACTAATTGTAGTAATATCTAAAACAACCACAAAACCTTATATGTCTGGTATATTCAACCATTAGACTTGAGCTATGGCCCTGGTTCCAGTAGCCAAATCTACTAGCATAATTAATTTTTGGAAAATATAATAAGGATAAGGTCTTTTTGTTAGATAACATATGCTCATACATAGATCAATCTTAAGCAGTTTTGAATAATTATGAGAAAACCCCCAACTATAGTTTTAAAAGCTGGTTAATGGCACTGGCTTTAGCTTTGCAGCAGGTTTTGATTAGCATTTTCTGATAGAGGAAGTAAGGAAAGTTCTTGTTTTGTGACTTGCCTAGATAATACAATATCCAAATTTGGCATGAGCTAAGATGAGTTCTAATTCCACTGGATACATTCTCCTATTCATCCCTTTCTAAAGAGAGAAATTTAATGGACCTAACTCAAAATTTCATAATTTTATTTTAATATGTCCACCCAAATTTATATGAGGACTTTCTGAATTTTTGAAATATCTGAGATGGAATTCATTTTTTTGTTTTGAGAATCTAGTTATATGACAAATAAAAAATATTTTAGCATAAAAAATGGATAGGCCAAAATTCAGCCAGATATTGACTGAATTCCCCTTGTTCTCTTTTGACCATGCCTTGCCACACCTTCCCACATATTGTGGTTGTTACCTAAGGAGAAAATGTCAAGTGACATCCCAGACCTAGAAAATTCTTATGTATCTTATTTCCAATTTTCTGAAATCACTTGTTCTTTGTTGGTACAGCTAATTTTTCTTTAGACCCGCTCTCCTTTCTGATACTACCTATAAAGTTAATGAGATAAATAAACCAAAATCTCACTAACATACTCCATCAAAATTATAAACTTTCACAGAAATTTTTCTTCATTCTTTACCTGATTATTCTTCTATCTGGTCAATGCTGGTTCTTCTACATTCAATATCAAAACTGCTGCTCCATCCCTTGCTCTCAAAGTTGAATATCTGTGAAAATTGCTTAGAGTTCTCAAATTATAACAGTAATAGGTAACTCAGAACTATTTAAATCCAATATTTATTTATTTATTTATTTATTTATTTATTTATTTATTATTTTTCTGTCTTCTTAGTAAAAGAAATACAATTACATTAAAATTAAGAGTCCAGAAAATATAATTTATACAAACCAAGAGTTCTCACCTTCTCACATATGTCCAAGAAAAAGAAACTGGTCTAAAGTGATCCTGGCATTTATTTTTTTTTTAAGATTTTATTTATTTATTCATGAGAGACACACAGAGAAAGGTAGACATAGGCATAGAAGGAGAAGCAGGCTCCCTGTGGAGAGCCTGATGCAGTACTTGGTCCCAGGACTGTGTGATCACAACCTGAGCCCTCTTCAACTGGGCACAATAGGTTCCAACTTTGGAAGATATTAAGTGATGTTTTCAAATAACATTGAAAAATCTCAGGACATAGAGTTGAATGTAAAATCTAAATTAAAATAGAGTATGAAAACAATTCTGGAAAGAAAATACCTAATGTCACAATGTTCATTATATAAGAAGCAGTGGGTTCTAAAGTCACCAAATGACTCAAATCTAAGAATATAATAATACCTCCACCATAATGCACTGTCTACCACAGTCAGATCCATTCACACCATGATATATTTTACAGTCCTTCCAATTTAAATAATTACTATGTTTTCAAGTTTAATAACACATAGGCCCAAACAACTATTCAATCACACTGATTTTTGTACACATCTGTGTGTTCCCATTGAGAAACAAATTTCTTATGGGCAAGCCTACTATGTCTTTCTTTCTGATTTCTCTATCTATATGCTTGCACACAGAAATGGAGTTACCACAAAGATAATGAAGCTTAAATTGTGAGGTACCTCCCTTACATGAGGCTATTCCAAGACCCTGCTGGGTGAAGCCTCGCCAGTATAATCACATGATCCTAAGTTTTTCTAAAACTTATAAAAGTAAGGTATTTGGGATCCCTGGGTGGCGCAGCGGTTTAGCGCCTGCCTTTGGCCCAGGACGCGATCCTGGAGACCCGGGATCGAGTCCCACGTCGGGCTCCCGGTGCATGGAGCCTGCTTCTCCCTCTGCCTATGTCTCTGCCTCTCTCTCTCTCTCTCTGTGACTATCATAAATAAATAAAAATTTAAAAAAGTTTTTTTAAAGCAAGGTATTTTAATTAGACTACTGCATAGTTTGTATTTTAGTTTACATCAGTATTTTTTGTCTTTTTGTCCTTAAATACAGCTCTCTAACTTTTAAAGATAAGTCTCCACAAAACCTAGATTCTTCTTTCCTGACACATAAAAATCTTACTTACTTTTTGTTGAATGAATAAATGAAAAAAAGGAAGCAGAGAAAGACGGATGAATGTATTATTAGTCAATATATTTTAGCATTTAAAATTAGCATTTCTGGCAAAAGATTTTCCACCAGCCACCAATTGGTAATCCAAACATATCACTTTTGTAATACGCCTATAAGTTTACAAAGGTCTTTTACAAACATATCTTTAATTGAATCTTCCTGCTAGCCCTTCAGTTAAATTTGATCTTTAATTAAATTGATCAAAATTGAAATTTTATAACTATGCTATTTGTGGAAAAAGTACTATTATGCTCAATTGTTAGAGTAAAAACTAGAACATGTCAATCATGTTACTTGTTCATGTTCATATAGTGTTAATACTGGAAGCAGCCGATAAACCTCTGATACTAAGTCTACTTGTTTCATAAAACATGGTGCTTATAATTATACTTAAGTAAACTAAAATTTATTTTATAAATAATAAACATAAACTAAAATAAAATTGATAATATTGTTGACCCCAAGTGATGAGCATTTATTTTTTTTCCCTATTGTATCTTTTTCTTTTCCTTTTTTTTCTTCTTTTTTTCTGTTTTTGATGCAGGTGTTTATTATCCAGGTACCATAAACCCAAAGCTTTTTTGGAAAATCAAAACTAACCTTTACTCCAAACAAGATGAAAATGTGGTTGCTGGTCAGTCACCTTGTGATAATATCTTTTACAAGCTGTTTATCAGGTAAGAAATATCCTTTGCATATTCTCCATGAATTATGTCAATATTATCAATATGTGTGTATTCACTTTATTAAATCTGGTACATGAGGTTAAAATTAATATTTTTGACATCTGTGTTGTACACATAAATGTATATTAAAGTTGACCCTATTTTTCTTTTTTCAAGTAAAATTTCACAAGATTTAATCAGTCTTACATAGTAGTATACTGGCAATGTTTGAAATGTGAATCTCTGGAAGAGAAAAATATCCTTGATGTATGGCATTTGTCAGTTGCTGGGGGAATAAAAATTCCTGCTATGGCCAGTCTTGACAAATTGACATAATTTATTGTGCTGTTGTAAAAAAAATATACAATAGCTCACCATAAGATAGTATTTTCAGCATATAGTACACTAAACTCAAATAGCCTCAATAGCATAAATAAAAGTATAATGTAGTCAAAAAATTATAAAGTAATGCATTTTAAACTTTTGTTACTTTTGTTTTTAATTTAATCTAATTTTTATTACTTGCTGGTCAACTTGTGAAAAACAATTTCAGAATAATTTACAATGTGTTCAAGGACATTAAAAATAACAAAACAGTTTTTAAAGTGCTCTGGTTTTAGGAGAAATACTATAACTCTGTCTTTCAAATGTAGGATTCAGAAAAATTTTCTACAAGGGGGATGCATTATTTTTATCTGAAGGCAGCAAGTTTTCTAACAATCAATATTTCTAATACCTTCATCTCAATTACCTTAATTCTAATGCTTATTGAGATGTTAAGTTCAAGACATAGATGGATTTTATCCTTCATTTATCAATCCCCACTGATTGTTTTATTTTATTTTTTATAAATTTATTTTTATTGGTGTTCAATTTGCCAACATATAGAATAACACCCAGTGTTCATCTCGTCAAGTGCCCACCTCAGTGCCCATCACCCAGTCACCCCTACTCCCCGCCCACCTCCCCTTCCACCACCCCTAGTTCCTTTCCCAGAGTTAGGAGTCTTTCATGTTCTGTCTCCCTTTCTGATATTTTCCACTCATTTTTTCTCCTTTCCCACTGATTGTTTTAATGATAAACCTGCTAGTCATTCTATTGAATTTCTTGTTTATTACTAAGAAAATAAAAATTCTATTTTATTTTGGGGAGTAATTTTTATTATGATGACTTCATAATTCAAAAAATATAATAATTTCATCAGTACTTGAGAATTTTAACAACATTGTTATAACCACAGGAATTATATACACACAAGTACATGCATATTTATATACATATTATACAAATATAATAAAGAAAATTTTGTGGTAGGGTAATTGTGACTAAGTCTTATCTTTATGAATGAATAAAATAATAACCGTATTAGTGCTGAAAAACTCATCCTAATTCTATTGACTACAAGTCTTATTTTACATTTTTTTAAATTTAATTTCAATTTGCTAACATATAGTATAATACCCAGTGCTCATTCCATCACATGCCCTCTTCATTGCCCATCACCCATTTACCCCATCCCCCACCCACCTACTGACCACAAATTTTACACAACTATAAAATGCAAAGATATGAAATAAATAGTTGCAAACCGAATGATATATCAACTGTAATAGTAAAGGGCCAGTAATGTCATTTCATTAACTAGAATCTCAGTTATTTGAGTAATGTTTGAAACCACAACTTTTGAAGGGCTGCTTTGGGATTAAAATTGCTTTTTTTTTTTTTTCCTAGAGTTTACATGGTACAGAAGATATGGTCATGGAGGTAAGTTGATGAAAGGGTAAATTATTTAAAATAGCTTTCTCGAATGAACCATATTTCATCTCTACTTTAAGCCATTAACTTGGGGATCCCTGAGTGGCTCAGCAGTTTAGCACCTGCCTTTGGCCCAGGGCATGATCCTGGAATCCTGGAGTCAAGTCCCACATCGGGCTCCCTGTATGGAGCCTGCTTCTCCCTCTGCCTGTGTTTCTATCTCTGTCTCTGTCTCTGTCTCTGTCTCTGTGTGTGTCTCTCATGAATAAATAAATAAAATCTTTTTAAAAAAGCTATTAACTCTCTAAACTTAAAGGCAAACCATTGATATTAGATCACTTAGAGATTTTGTAAGGTGGTTATCTGGGGTCATAAGACAACTTGTTTTGATTGTCAAAATGAATTGAATTACTATTAAGGTGCATTGTGATACTCTACAAACAAATATGCTTTTAGAGGATTGTGGCAGATAGAAAATATTCCATGAGACCTGTATTTTTTCCAGCATGCTTTGTAACAATTCTATGCTATTATATTTTGAAGCAATATTTTAAAAATTGTAAATACCTAACTTACTTTTGAAAGCCTCTTATTTGCTCAAAGAGATAGAACTAAAGTTAATGATTGTAAAACCTAAAGATTCAGTTTAATTAGGACTCCAAAGATATTTCAGAATTTATTGTTTATGATTTTTTAAATATAACTGGTAATTCTGCTAGTTTACATTCTACTTCAATCATGAACATTTCTTGCCAAAAATAGAGGCAGCATGGGATACTGGAGAAAATAGAGTCTAGAGTAAGAACAATTGGATTTGTATCTTCAACCTGGCAATGTGATCTTGTAACAAATTATTCGCCTTCTATGAACCTCAACTTCCCCATATGCAAAAATCACAAGATCCTTGTGAGGGTTAAAAAAAGAATGTGATGATAGCTTCTAGCGCTGTGATCTACATAATAGGTACTTAGTGAACATACTAAAACTAGTAACTTGTAAAAGCCACTGCATAGTGGTAGGAGAATGAAAAATTGGAAAGAATCACTGAGCATCTAGTGTTACAACTTGCATGCCAAATCAAGGATATTCATGCTAGCATAGGTCAAAAGAACTTCCATTTATAGGTTGCAATGAGGATTATAGGAAAGGAAAGGCTTAGCATGAATTCTGACAAAGCCATTTCTATTTCTACTTGTGGGTTACGAATCACTGCATGTATACTATATAAAGAGTAATAAGATGGGCTGCTTAACTTAGAGAACTGTACCATATACTAGGAAATAAGATAAATAAGAAGGTAACAAATTTATAAGAAAAATATAATGAGCATTTTAAAAGATTTATTTTGATGAATTAAGAAATATTTAGTGATGGGGTAGTGGATAAGTAAGTCTTGAAGTATTTCAAAAGTTAGAAATGGAGCTAATTCCAAATAAAGGAAGTGGAATAAATAAAAATGCCGAGGCAGAGAAATATGGGCTGTATGAAGTCAGGATTTCTCCAAACATTTTAGAAAACACTTGTGCAGCAAGATGTTAGTAGGAATTCCATTAAAAAAATGACTTTATTGTTAAATAAATTTGGGAAAGGCTAGTTCATAAAGGTACAATAATTTATTATTAACTTTAAGTAATAAGTATACTACTTACCTAATATGTATAATACATGTATTACTTTCCCAGGACTACTGTAATAAAGTACCTCAAACTGGGTGGTTTATAACAACAGAAATGTTCTGGAGGCTAGAGATCTATAGCAAGGTGTTACCAAGACCTTGCTCCCTCTGCAACCTGTAGGAGAAATCTTCTTCCTTGCCTGTCTCAGTTTTGAGGTAGCCTTGGACATTCATTGGCTCATGACAAAATGACTTAAGGGTCCACCTTCCTCTTCATATGTATGTCTTCCTCCCATGTCTCTTCACATCTTCCTTCTGTGCATGTCTGCCTCTGTCTGAATTTACCTCTTTTTAAGGTAGCTAGTCATATTGGATTAGGGCCCACCTAATGACCTCACTTTAACTTGATTACTTCTGTAAACATCCTATTTCCAAATGTGGTCCCATTATGATATACCAGGGATTAGGACTTGTGGGGGTACAATCCAACACTATCACTCAAGAGAAAAGTATGTGAATCTCTGAGGAGAGAAGAGTTGTAAAATATCCAAATACTCCTAAACTTATTTGACCATCCAGCTAATTGTCATTAAGAAAAAAAAAACTCATTTATGCTGACTGATATCAAGTTAAATTCATAACTGCTAATTTCAAATGAACAGCTGGTACTGCCCAGCAAATATACTTCACTTTCTCAGTGAATTCATTTTCTCATTAGCCTAGATCGTGTCATAGTTACTCCCTCCCCTTCAAAACTCCAACAGCTGCTTGTCATCCTTACTTTGCTTCTTATTACACAGAAGTATTAGAGAAAACTTGAATTTCCACAAGTTCACACTATCACATTTACTCTCCTACATCTATGCTCATACACTCTGTCTTCCTGCTTGTTTCACCCATGATGTCACCATACTAAACCTACACCTGTACGCTTGTCCTATCCAATCTGGCTTATTTAAGCTCATTGCTCCAGCAATTGTCCCTTGTGTCTCCTCATCATCAGTCTCTCCCTCTACTGCATTATTGCTGTCAACATACAAGCATTCTGTAGTAATTTCATTAAAAAAAATCATTTCTCTGAAAATCCCACACCCTATAGCTAATATCCCACTTAACTATTATTTTCAATATTATTAGTAAAAAAAATAGACTATGCTTTCTGTCTTCAATTCTCTGACCAATATTTCCCTTTGAGCCTACTTCAATCAGACTTTTACATGAGCATTCAACAAACATACTTTGTCCATGTCACCAGGATGTACACATTGTGAACCCAGTGGCCAATGCTCAGGCTTTATGCTTGACCTGTTGGAAATAGTATGGCAGTTCCAGATATTACATGTAGGCATAATAACATCTGTAAGTGGGGATCCCTGGGTGGCGCAGCAGTTTGGCGCCTGCCTTTGGCCCAGGGCGCGATCCTGGATATCCGGGATCAAATCCCACGTCAGGCTCCCGGTGCATGGAGCCTGCTTCTCCCTCTGCCTGTGTCTCTGCCTCTCTCTCTCTCTCTCTCTCTCTCACTGTGTGCCTATCATAAATAAATAAGTAAAAAAGTTAAAAAAAAAAAATCTGTAAGTGAAAAGGGTGGTTTTTTTCCTTATATCTATTTTTTCAAAGCAAGATACCTCTCAGTAGATCTCCAAATACCTCAATGTCCAGAGTTGGGTCACAAATTTGCCACCAAGCTTGTCATAGGAAGGAGTAATATAATGGTATTAATGATAGTCAACCTATACTTCTGAGTCATGTGAGGAGGATTTGGTCCTTGAGCATATCTGACCTTTGTCATCAGAGTAGAAGGAAAAGACTGGCACTGGTGAGTCAAGCAACAATGTCTGCCACATTATGTAAGTGACTTGAAATTGAGGTTTGTTTTTTTTTTTTCATTTATTAATGGAAAAGTTCTATCCAATATATTATCTTGGGTATACAATAGTTTTTAACTATTACTACATAATAATCTTAATAGCCTAGATGACTAGCTTTTAAATAAAATAGATACATTAAAACAATACATAGATATTTTTAGTTTGAAAAATAAAGTACGCCAAGGATTATTAAAAAATCATCAAAACTGGGGCAGCCTGGGTAGCTCAGAGGTTTAGTGCCGCCTTCAGCCCAGGCATGATCCTGGAGACCCGGGATCAAGTCCCACGTCGGGATCCCTGCATGGAGCCTGCTTCTCCCTCTGCCTGTGTCTTTGCCTCTCTCTCTCCTCTCTATGTTTCTCATGAATAAGTAAATAAAATCTTTTTAAAAAATCATCAAAACTAACTCCATTATTTTCCATATCTCTAAAAATTTCCTCCCTTATTTATTTTTTTAGATTATATGAAACCAACATGTGTCTTATTGAGATAAAAGAATGAATACAACTAAGTTCCATATAGTGAACACATAAAATTCAGATATTTAATTAATAATTAAATATTTGAGATTTAATATTTATTTTAAATCCTTTTCTCAATTATGGTCTTTTTTTACTTTAATAATAAGAAAATATAATAAGACAGCTAACTTAGAACCAACTTTCACCTGGGCTAACATAAAATGCAAATAATAGCTCTTTAATACCTTTGTAACTTAGTGATAAAAACAATAAGGGAATGAGACAAAATAGCAGTATAATACTTGTTCTATAAGAATTAGACTATGAAATAATCTTTCATTTGTACAATGGGATTATCATATGACTATAATATTCAAAATAATATCAAGGAAAATTAAAATTCTGGAGAGCAAATATGGAATTTCCTGTCTCCACAGTACTTACACCCAGATTTTCACATTATTTTTTCAGTTAGACTCCCATCAATTACTTAGCCTTATTTTCATTCATATAGCATTATCCTGCCTCTAATTATGACTGAGGTTTTATAACACTCACTGACTTATCATTATTTTGTGATATGGTCACAAAATAGACTAGAAATAATTTGAGGAGGCAAGGTGATAAAAGTAGGCCTACTAACTAAAGCATCCTACATACATGAAGTATGTGTGGGAAGATGTTAAGGAAAACAGTGTGTAGAGGCTTTAGTAGTAGATGGACCTTAGGTCGAAGAAGGGGCTACTATCAAGAGACTTGATAGGCTCTTGAGCAGGTATAGCCAGGCAAAGGGAAAGTTAGTCAACCTTCCTACTAACCTGACCCTAGTTTTTGTTCTAACAATTTAATTGCTAAGGGTCTTCAAAATAATTCCTTTATATTTTGGTTATGGTAGATTACTCCAATATTATATATCACCCATGACCCTAAAGGATTGGGGCACCCAAATATTCAAAGCCCAAGCTCTAAACATCCTTGTTCTCCTATCTGTAGGGTATGATTGACAGTGAAAACAGGAGGGAAAAGTGTTCTTTGAGACAATTTAAATACTGTCTTAAACTTAGAGAAGTTATTGTATTTCAAGAGACTTGTACTCGCTATCCCATAATCAGTGTAGCATTGTAACTATGGGAAAAATCCCTGTATTAGACTCTGTTCAAGTTTTTTTGCCATTGCTTTTTTTCTAATAGTTTTTTTTCCCCTGAGATTCTTCTTATAACATACTTATGTAGATTTATGTTTTTATAACTAACAGATTGAGATGACATATTACAGAATGAGAAATAGAATTTGTTTCAAAATAGATATAAAATGAATTTAAAAATCTCTCAAGTATAAGTCATAATTATACTTTCATTTTCAGAAATAAAATAGAATAAATAGCAAGATTACAGTGGACCATCTCCACATAGTAAGAGGTGAAGTAATCCCGTTATAGATAGTAAAACCATTTGGGATCCTTGGGTGGCTCAGTGATTTAACGCCTGCCTTCGGCCCAGGGCATGATCCTGGTGTCCTGGGATTGAGTCCCACGTCAGGCTCCCTGCATGGAACCTGCTTGCCCTCTGCCTGTGTCTCAGCCTCTCTCTCTCTCTTTTTCTCTCTCTCTCTCTGTCTTTCATAAATGAATAAATAAATCTTTTTTAAAAAAGTTTGTGTTAATGATGGAACTGAGAATGGTACAGAAAAAATAGTAGTTTTTGCCTGTCGTTCACATTTGTAAATTTGACAACAAATAATCCTATATAATTTTATTATTTATTCTTAATTTTCCTGATCAAATTTAAGAAATGAACTTACTTCTCCAAAAGACTACCATTAAGTGGTAGATAACTGGTTAATTTGAATTAAGAAAAGATCAAAAGAAAGAGTGGTTTGAAATGTTGTCTTTAATTAGCTTGAGAAGCCTTCTATAATTTTGTGCTCCTTTTTAGAAGAATCTACCCAGTAAGAAAAAGGGCATGTATTTAAAAAGTCATCTTATTTTTCTGAAGCATAATACCTATTTCTTGTTTCAAGTGCCTTGTAACCCCATAATACATCCAAGCACCATAATTTAGCATCTAATTACTTCCACAGCTGTAGAAAAAAAGCAGTAAGATGGCCATATTTTCTGTTGGCTGAGAGCTTGCATTAATGAAACCTTGGCTGCTCGTACTCTCCCAGAAATTTATTTTCCCCTCATCTGAGTGCCCTAGCTAAGAGACTAGCGGGATGCGCTCAGATACTATTCAAGAGGGTTATGAAGATAACATTCAGAGGTTCACTGAGCATGCCCATGCAATTCAAAACCTCCTTTTGAGTAATTTATCTTTCAAAGGACCCAAATATGTTCCCCAAATATATAGAGTAATTGCTAAACCATCTAATGAAATACATTGTTTTATTTAGGCCTGAACATTTTACAAAAGTATGAAACATATATTTATAAAATAACACTAAAAGTGCTACTGTGATGTGAAGTGTGTCCTATTCTGCTTTTTGACCTAGAGAATAAGCCAGGGAACTATCTTACATGCAATGATCTTTCAATGTGAAAATTAAATCTAATATTTTGGTGGAAATTAACTTTGTATTTTTATCCCCTGAATGTTTCACTGTCTGTTCTTATAAAGGCCAGATGGAGGTGGAGTATGAAGAAGTATATACACATAATTTTGAAGAGCACTTGTCATTGAGAAACAAGAATAGCATGGGCTCTAATATTATCCAGTTTGGCATATAAATTTCAACCCAACTCACCCAAAAAAGTATTTTAATCTTTACATATCCCTCTTGAGACTCTGCCTGGCAATAGATATAGTCTCATCATTATTATTATGTGACATTCCATTATTTTCAATGGAAATTTACATTGCTGGTATCTTTTCCAGAAAAAATTAAACTTATTTTTAATGCATATGATTAAGATCAATAAACCACTTAAACATCTTCAGTTTTCTAAAAGATGACCAACATTTGTCTCAAAAGCATATGCCTTAAAATCTAAAGATACACTCTCATAAGAAATATTTAAGACTATGCATTAATTAAAATATGCAAATCTACCAATCTAATCGCCACCTTCACGTAGATTTGTGCTTATGTCTTTGTTGAATTTGAAGTCACCATACATGGGGCAGCCCGGGTGGCTCAGCGCCTTCAGCCCAGGGCCTGATCCAGGAGACCCAGGATCGAGTCCCATGTCAGGCTCCCTGGATGGAGCCTGCTTCTCCCTTCCCCTGTGTCTCTGCCTCTCTCTCTTTCTCTCTCTGTGTGTCTCTCATGAATAAATAAATAAAATCTTTTTAAAAAATGAAGTTACCATACAGTACTTTAAATAATGAAGAAGCCAATATGGAATGAACATAACTCTACTTCATAATGATAAAAGCAGTTGTTTCAAGAAAGGTAATGAAATTATAAATTAAGAATTTAGAATTATTACAACCCCTCTAATGGCATTACCAGAAGGTACTGTAGAAGCAAATGCTAGACAGTCTGGGACTGGCTATTTCTATATTGGAAATACAATAATGTTAAAGAGGCTTTAACTAATACAACCTTGCTGAGTTGAAGACAAGTTTTGTGAAATAGTGTGCAATCACTAATATATCCCTATTGTTAGATAAGGCAAGGATTCAGTTAGTTGCAAGTCTCTCCCATTTGCTGCTTGTGGAATACAAGTTGGAGAAAACCCAAAGAAAAACTCCTAAACTTTAAGACCTGAGATTCTCTTAAGAGTGTCTTTAACAGAACATTTTTTTTACTTTAATAAAATCCAGCCTGTCTTTTTTATTCCTTTATGAATCATGCTTTTTGTGTTGTGTCTAAAACCTCATCATCAGACTTTTTATGTAAATACAATGTACTTAGAAGGTATTTATGAGCTTTTAATTTCTTTATTTCTACCCTCTAACTATCTAGTCTAATTAATTTTTAAAAAACTGAAAATTTTCAAACTAAAATTTTTATAGGCCAGGGGTAGAGTTGGAATAGAAGTCATCTTGTCTTCAAGAAGAGAATCTAAATATATTTATAAAATTGCACTTCTCTGCTGTCTTTTTAAACATTTTCATGTGATTTGGGAATAAACAACAGAGTTTCCAGACTAGCAGGTGTTACTAAATTGTTCCAATCAGAAAAGCTGTGCAATTGGGAAAGACTCAAGGAAGAGCTTATAAAGTTGTCCAAGTGGGAAGAAAAATGACATATGATTTTTATCATAGATAAGCACAAGGTCATTTCTTTCAGAGATTGAAAAATCTAGAGCCTATATCCAAATGAAAGTTTCTAGTTGTCAGGGGTTTAGGGTTCATTCCTTATTTCCCTTGGTGTTCAGTTATATCCTAAAAGGCAGGAAATATTGGATATCATCAGGAAAATTATTAGAAGTGAAGCAGAAAACATTATATGCATTTTTGGCTTTTACAGCTTCAAGAAGGATATGGAACTAGACACTGCTCACAGCAGGACTTGCAAAATCATTAGCAGAGGGCTTCTGTGAACACCTCCCATTTGGGATCTTACTTAGTTATCTTAGGCCTGTTGGCCCTTAGAATATGTGTACATATTCCTTTCTTTTTTAAATGTTGACTCTATGTAGAACAAAAGGCTTGCATAAAACAATAGTTAAGAGAAGTACATTGGCAGAACTAAATCTCAGTTTCTCTGGTCCCTTTGATTTTGAATCAGCAATTTGCTTTCTGAAATAGGATGGTAATAGGGAATGAACTGAGGTCTGTAAATTCTTGAATGGCAATTTCAGCCAATTCTAACTAAAAATGAAGCATCTCCCTTTGAAATATTTCAGGCAAGTTTAGAAAAACTAATGCTTCATACTAGGAGAAACTAACTTGAACATTTTATTGATCTCCTACTTGTACACAAATATGTATTGACACAACACTGATAACACCAGAACAACAAAAGTAAAACATGGCCTCTTGCTTTTAGAAATTTCATGAGTTGATATACATATACACATATATACATAAGGTATATACACATAAGATCTTATATACATAAGATATACATAAGATATACATAAGATATAAATTAAATTTCAAAAGGATTGGCAAATTCTCAAGAATATTGACAACATCAGTATTTGTTGAATGCTGACTCTGAGCCAGGTACACTACTGTTTTACGTGCATTTTCTCAAAATAATTCTCACAGTGTCTAATGGGATAGATTTTACTATTATCCTCATTTTATAAAGGGTGGTATTGAGACTTGGAGAGTTTAAATAATTTTTCCAAAGGTTCTGTAAACAGTGCTGAGGCAAGATTTAAATGATATAATGAAACTGCTCATTAAGAGAAGTCCGAACAAAGCTCTCATTTTCAAGGTTGATGTTGGAGCAGACAAAAAGTCTCTGTGGAGTTTGCCTTACATTCTCTCTTAAAAAATAATTGGGAGGTAAACCATAGCTTTGCTCTAGCAGAGACATTTTAATGATCTTATGTAAGAATATCCTTCTTCCTAGCCACACATGCTAGTATTAATTCATGTGGGGCATATGGCTCTTAGCTCTTTTCTGTAAATGCTGCCACATTGATGTCTTATGAGTGATTTTCTTTTCCTGCTGTGAAGCATCACTCTTCCCTTCCAGAGAAACAGCTGCTTCCCAACTTGGGTACACTTGTGATAAATTCTGAACCATGTAAATTTGTTTATTGACTGTTCTAGATGTTACTGAGTATAATTGCTGGTTACATGTTTAAAAAAATAAACAAGAGACTAATTTCCCCAGAGCTTCCAGAAAATCATCCATTCTCTTATTAAAAAATCATTAAGCACCTATTGTGCTCCAGTCTGCTTGACAGCAAGGTGGGGGATTATGGACACAGCCACCTGTTCCAAGCATTTGCAGTTTCATGGAATAGACAATTGTATCAAGAATCACAGAAGATGTGCTAAATACCATAAGCCGTGTGAGGAGTTGTGAGAACACAAATGAAGACCACCTAAAGCTAGGAGGGGTGCGAAGTGTCTTCCTGAAGGAACTAAGGATGAGTCTTAAAGAGCTGTTTGAGTTTTGATAGGAGGAAAAAATGAGATAGTGATTCCACAGAGGGCAAAAACATATTACAGAGGCTCAGAAGCATGAAAGCATGACCTGTTTGAGGGGCTATAAGTAGTTAAGCATGCTAATACCCAATGCTTTGAGAAAAACAGTGAGGGATGGGGGGAAAATAATTTTGAATAAAGCACCTAAATATTCTCTTCAGGATTATGGAGGCAAATATCTTTGTTTCAAATGGAAATGGAGATTTGGTGTTTCTAACATTTTTCCAAAACATTTTTAAATGTAGCCAAATTTTCTTTGACTCATGAAACAGCACAATGTAAGATGGTTTTATTTTTCTTGTAGTTTCTGAGGAAGATAAAGGATTTGGACCAATTTTTGAAGAGCAGCCAATCAATACCATTTATCCAGAGGAATCACCAGAAGGAAAAGTTTCCCTAAACTGTAGGGCACGGGCCAGCCCTTTCCCAGTTTACAAGTAATGTACCTGCTCTTTTCACAATGGAGTGTCAGAATAGATTACAGATGAGCATCTGTGGCACTGTACTGATAGAGAAAGCCATAATACAAGGTTGTTGACAAAATGGAGGCATATTAACTAAAATATTGGCATATAAGTTATTAAAATAGAGTTGTTTAATGCCCAAATTAATAGTAAGTTTTCTTAAATATGTACAAATAATCCATTTCTTATTTCCTGCACAGATTATGCTAATATCATTTGATATTATCCACTTAAAAATTGTCAAATGGTGATCATGCTATTAAGCATATGTAAGATTATATGAAAATCATGCACAATTTAAATATATACATTTGATGATAAAATATTCTTATACGCATTGATCTGGATAACTCATACTTATGTATTATAGATGATATTCCTATATCAACTACATTTAGGGAGCTTACATCCATAATTCTAGAAAGCATCACTTTTTTTTTAGTGGTCTTAAATCCATATTCCAGAAAATATAACAAATTTCTTAAAATTAGACAATCTATATCAATATGTCTCTTTCTGTTTTTCTGGGGTACCTATTTATGTTATAAAAATAGCTTTATAAAAAGTAACAATGTTGTTGTTGCTTGTTTGTTTTTTTGCTTCAGATGGTTCAGAAAAGTATACTGACAGTTTCTAATTTGATACAAAGAATAAGACTAAAAAATTAACCAAACGCAAATAGATTTGAATTTCACCTGTGAAATGGTTTCATGAAGACAAAGCAAATGATTGATGGGGAAATTGGGGCTCTAGTGTGTTGATGTCGGCTAACTTAACTGAAGGTCTTCAACAGGATTGATTTTCATAGTATTTTTTCTCAAGAGGAAAACAACTTTTTATTGTCATAAAAAGTTATCAAATTTGATTCTAATTGAACTCATTTTCTCTTGAGTTCAAGAGACTCTTGAGTCTCTGAGCTAAATTACAAAATTATTCTTAAAATAAAATATGAATTTAGATACAAAAGCACCATCGTTTTGAAATTATTTTTATTATTTCAATTCTATGCACAGGCGTGCAAAATAAGTAGATATTTTATACATTATAAGTAACACATTTTTTTTGAAAATATTTGATGGGCTAGACTTGTTTCTACCCCTAAGCCATACATAATGGGAGTTTATATACATAGTTTGGACATGGAATAGTAACTAATAGGGACTGTAGAAGAGATCTAATTCAAGTACATCATTTTATAGGAGAGGAAGCGCTAAATCTGGAATAAGTAAATTGACTTGCTCCAGAGCAAATCATAGATTCAGGATTGACACACAGGTTTTATGGGTTTCAAAGAAACATAATTTTTTCAGTATGTATCTATCTAGATAGGTTGATAACATCTCAAAAGCTATTTCAGTGATTTCAAAAGCTATTTCAGTGATGCTTATTTTGTGACACCTTGTCCTTGACATTCATACATGGAAACAGCAAATCAGTCTACAGCCTGGAATGAAGGCAACAAAACAAAAGAGATTGTCCTCAGATAGTGTTCTAGAAATGTGTGCTTACCCCTACCCCTACCCCTACCCCACAGACACTTTAAGAAGCAAAGTTTTGTATAACTGAAGTTTTATACACAGTAATTAGAAACTGTCTTTTCCCCCCTTTTCTCCAGTCTCTGGTAACCACCATTCTATTCTTCGCTTCTGTAGCTTGACTATTTTAGATAGCTCATATAAGTAGTTCTCATATTAAGTGTTCTTACCAAAATTTAAAACATAAAATAAGAGGCAAAACTTTGCTTGACAAATACATTCACCAACTCCCTCCCATAGGTTGCACTGAAGTCCCCAGGATGAGTGTGGCCTGACTATCTTACACATTAATATTAAGAGCTGGAAAGGAGAAGTAGATATTTAATTCTGTTATGGAGGCAGTCTACATTTGACAGGGGAAAAAAGGGAAAAAATTCAGCTCATGATGTAACTTGTCTGATGGAAAAGAACATTTGAAGTCTTAAAAATTTACTTAATATCCAGAACAAGCCATACGAACATTGGTAATCATGCAATATGTCATTCATACAGTAGTTTTATATTTACGGCATGTTCCGTGATAATTTCTTATTCATGGCAACACCCTGAAAGGTATAACAGGGAAGTTTACCTTCTACGTAACAGCCTTGAAGTTTTTATTATCTTGTTTTGACCCTCAAAATAATGAGAATGCTAATAAAACTGCATTTAAAACTGTCTGAAAGGAGTTATAACAATATAAATGCAATTGTATATTGGTGGCTTGGAAACAAAAGATCCAACGGATTTTTACAATTTTCAAATTGTATGATCGACCTCTAGCGGTCAGAGTTTGACATTTACTGAGTAGAACCCTGATTTCAATTAGGTTTATTAAGAAATTATTTTGATATTTAGAATAGATATTGATATTGTATATTTTACTTTTGCTTCCAATGTTTTATGCAGCACATCTGGATATGCATGAATCTAACTAGTACATAGAAAGTTATAATTTATAATCTATGTATATCTGCTAAAATAAAAAAACAATGTAGCAAAATTCAATGAAATATTTGTCCTTCCAGATGCCTCATGAATAAAGAGAAAACATTTCATGCACTTGAACATTTACCTTTCTGTATGTGAACTAAATTATAAATCATGAACCCAGAGATACAGAATTACAGAGTGTGAACTACTACACTGAGTCATCTACTTAATCATCTGATTTCACATGGAGCTGTACCCGTATTATTTTAGAATGATGTTAGGCCAGTATGCTGTTTTGCAGGCCTCATGACCTTTGATATGACATTAGTTTTTCTTTCTCACAGATGGAGAATGAATAATGGGGATATTGATCTTACAAGTGATAGGTACAGTATGGTAGGAGGAAACCTTGTTATCAACAACCCCGACAAACAGAAAGATGCTGGAATATATTACTGCCTAGCATCAAATAACTATGGGATGGTCAGAAGCACTGAAGCAACCCTGAGCTTTGGATGTAAGTAATGGTATCTTTAACAAGGTCCAGTGCATTTAGGTGAAGTAAAAATTAAATATTATCATAAGAGTTCAACAAGACGAAAAATCAAGATGAAAAGATGAGAGAAATGGTCCATATGAAGTGGATCTTATATGATTAGTGGGCCTCAACTGTGTAGAGAAAAAATTTCAAGAGTACAAAGCATCTGAAGGGTATTAGGAAGTAAACTAAGGTCACGTTCTGAGGGATCTTGAATAACTAGCATCAGGTATCAGTGGATATGCTAAGCAATGCATATTTTCTCTCTCTCTTTCTCTCTCTCTCTGGCTTAGGAAAAGAGAGCATGCACAACTGGGCAGGGGGAAAGGAGAGGAGAAGAGGGAGAGAGAGGGAGAATCTTAAGCAGGTTCCATGCTGACCTCAGAGCCTTGCAAAGGGCTTGATCTCATGATCCTGAGATCATGACCTAATCTAAAAATCAAGAATTGGACTCCTAAATTGAGCCCCGCAAGTGCCCCAGGCCATGTATCTCAATCAGGGTAATATCACCTCCAAAAGGGTAAAAATTGGTTCTTGGAGGGAGAAACTATTTTAGATACTATAACATTACAGTTGGGTTCTCTAAAGCTTGACTCTACCTCACTGAATCATTTTCTGTAGCATGTAATTTAAGAATAAATTAAATTAAGCTATTAAATTATTTTAAGTTTAAATAAATTAAAATTTCTCCTTCTGGAAGCTGTCATAAAAAGATATTTTCAGAAATCCTGTGCTAATGTTAAAGTTAGAACCTACTAGAAGAAAATTGTACATTGTAAAAGGAGTTGGACAAGATGATCTTCAGTATTCGATTTTATAAGTCAGCAATTAAATCTTTTGCAAATTGGATTATAGGATGAAAATGATGTTTTAAGGGCACCTAGGTGGCTCAGTTGGTTAAGTGTCTGCCTTTGGCTCAGATCATGATCCCAGGGTCCTGGGATCAAGTTCTGCATCAGGCTCCCTGTTCACTGGGGAGTCTGCTTCTCCCTCTCCCTTTGCACTCCCCCACTCCTATCTCTTTCCCTCTCTCTCTCTCTCTCTCTCTCTCTCTCTCAAAGAAAGAAAGAAAGAAAGAAAGAAAGAAAGAAAGAAAGAAAGAAAATCTTTACAAAAGAAAGAAAATGTAAGTTTAAGAGGACCTTTGTGGCAGTGATAACCAGTAAGGAGTGAGTAGTCAAATGCAATTAATGTGGTGACCTTGGGAATGTAAATAATAAACACAACCATTGAAAAAATAATAGATTACATTGCACTGAAGAGAAAAAAGGCCCTAAATATTTTTTAAAGGAAACCTGAGTCAAAGGGCAGAAACAATCTACTCTCTTTAAAACTGGAATTGGAGCAAGTAAAACCAATTTCAAGGTTGGGAGAAAGCACTTCAATGATGGCTTCGCATGCCGAGGTTATGGTGACATTAAATTATCGTTGTTGAAATGTCAACTATTTGAGGATGGGGTGGATTCAAGTAAGGCATCAGGATTAGGGATGTAGATCTGAAGGGCTCTCTGCAAAAAGGTAACATTTAGGATGATGACTTTTCAGAGATATAAATAAATTGAGAGAAGTAAAAACTTGATTTTGTGATTTGAGTACTGTTCACAGAGAAGAAATAGGAGATGAAGCAGAGTTGAAACAGAATAAGCACGTACTGCAAATGAAGAATCAAATAATAGAGTATCTTGAATCCAAGGAAAACCTACATTAGAAGTAAACAGACAAGAATGAAGGAATGAGACTAAGGAAAACTCAGAATTTGAAAAGGAGAAAAAAAATGGTGATATTCATGTTACCTCAACTAGGATCCTACTTTTCATCCTTATTCCTTTACCATGAGTCTATTCCTCCAAGTCAGTCCTCTTTACTTACCTCTTTGGTAGATTCCTGGTTTTGCCTGTGCCCCTATTTCCAGATACCCTTACTGAAACTCTTCCTAAATCTGAAGCAAAAGTTGAGGATATTTGTAATTTTCAGGGTTGTCCGAATACTTACGCAGGCTGCTACCAATATCCATCTGCTAGAGTTTACTACCTTAGACTATATGCAAATGCCAGCATATAAAAATGAGGAATTTACTTTCATTGGCTCCAGCAAACCAACTAAAAGTATCATATCAAAAAAGTGAGTTTGTAGATGAGAGATAAGCTTTAATGACAATCTCTTTTTATTGACTAAAGAGTGAATATTTTCCGTTTTGCTTTCATAATTAGATCTTGACCCCTTCCCACCTGAGGAGCGTCCTGAGGTCAGGGTGAAAGAAGGAAAGGGAATGGTGCTTCTCTGCGATCCTCCATACCATTTTCCAGGTAAGTTAGGTTCCTCTGTGATTATAAGTATCTATGGAGTGAATCCTAAGTTTTCATTTTCTTAACAATAATGAAATATTTGTGATTAAATAAGACTCAATGTTTGCCTAATGTTTGTAATGCATTACTTACTAATGGTTATAGATACTTCCAGGCTGTTTAGTTACAGGAGAAAATATGATTCATTTTTTACAAATTATTTTTAAAATAGAACAGTGCCAAGGAGTGGTTATATAGCCTATTATTTCATTAAAATTATTATATCTACAATATACTGAATTATATAAATGCTAGAAAAGAAATTAATCTCTTTAGGAGGATCTATCTGTAAGAATAACTAGCCAGTTTAGAGAGAAATTAAATTAAGTGTCATCTGTAGCAAGATTCACCTTTGAACATGTGTTTTCTATAATTTGATATGGCTAAAATAAAAGCCACCAAAATGCTAATTAAAAAGTGAACATTTTATATACTTTCATTAATATTCACTTGTTTTATCAAATATCTTCTTGGAATACTATATAAATACTACTTTTTACAATGAAAAAATAATGATTATATTCTTAGAACTCTAATATTATGTTATAAATTTGACTTTAAAGACCTCTAAAAAAACAGGCTGCTATAAATCATTTTATGTGGAATATATTAATGATATATATTTAGAGAGATGACAATATGTAAATATATAATGCATATCATATTATATGTGTATGTATTCTATTCCAATTACATGTATAAAATTTCTATTGTTTATATGTCAAATATCAGTAATTTTTTTCTGATAAAATAGGACAAAGACTATTAAATGAAAAATATAGGGGGAACATAGAATTCAAAATGTAACAACATTTTGATGAGAAAAGCCTTTTTGTTTTGTTTTGTTTTTGAAGAACTGCTCAAACAATGGGGAAAAAAATCCCCCACCTCCATAGCATTTCCCACAAAGTAAATGATCATAAATAACCAATGACTATATTTGAATACATTCAAAACTGGATAGGCTTCATTTAATTGTTCATTCATTCAACAGATCTCTTGTGAGCACTTGTTACACAATTACTTTTGCCAGGCACTGTTTATGCCACAAGAATACCTCAGTGAGTGAAACAGAGATTTGCTAGTGAGAGAGACAGCCAATACATAAAATATATAGTTAATAGGTATAACATGCCTAGATATTGGTACGTAAGCACAAGGAAGATAATTTAGGGAAGGGGAAAGAGTAGGTGCTAAAGGGATGGCTGACAATGCTGTGAAAGTAACTAAATTAAGGCCTGAAGGAAATGAAGAAGCTAACAATGCAGATATCTGAGAGAAAGACATGCCAGGCAGATGCAGTAGGAGGAGGAAAGGCGTGAGATGGGACTATGGAGGAGGACCAAGGAAGCCAGAGTGGCTCAAATAGAGTGAATGAGATAGAAGGTAGGAAGAAATGAAATTGGAGAGATACAAGAGCTATATCACATAGGACCTTATAATTCATCATAATTACACTGGCTTTAACTTGAGTGAGGTTTATTTTGGAGGGCTTTGATGAGTCACGTGACAATGTTTAAGTTTTGGAAAGAGTCTGGCTACTGTTTTAAGAAAAAAACTTATAGGAAATTCATTTCTAAATCTGTATTTCAAAATAGGAGTACAAAAGGAGAAAGACACACTGTAGTTAGCAATCTTCATTTTATTTTTAAAATGCAGTAGGAAAGATGGGTCATGACTTTTACAATTATCAGACCTAGATTAAAAATCCCAATTCTACTTACCAATCATGAAATTCTTTTTTTTTTTAAAGATTTTATTTATTTATTCATGATAGTCACACAAAGAGAGAGAGAGGCAGAGACACAGGCAGAGGGAGAAGCAGGCTCCATGCACCGGGAGCCCGACGTGGGATTGGATCCCGGGTCTCCAGGATCACGCCCTGGGCCAAAGGCAGGCGCCACACCGCTGCGCCACCCAGGGATCCCCCAATCATGAAATTCTAAGCAAAACATTTAGCTGCTCTGAGTTTCATTTGCCCCATCAATGAAATAGAAGTAAGAATATTAATAGTCCACATAATAATTGAGAGAAATATAAATATAATCCTTTAACACCATACTTACATTCACTCAAAATATGGTAGCTTTTGGAAAATTTGCAGTATTTGTCTTGGCTTACTTCCAACAGTTGTTCTATAATAGCCTCTATTAGATTATGCCTGAGCTTGTTCCTAGAAAAAATACTTTTGCTTTTGGAGAAGAATTTAATATTTAGAAGACAATATTTTCTTCCAGATGATCTTAGCTACCGCTGGCTTCTAAATGAATTTCCTGTATTTATTACAATGGATAAACGGAGATTTGTGTCTCAGACAAATGGAAATCTCTACATTGCGAATGTCGAGGCATCAGACAAAGGCAATTATTCCTGTTTTGTATCCAGTCCTTCTATTACAAAGAGTGTGTTCAGCAAATTTATCCCACTCATTCCACTACCTGAACGTAAGTATTTTATTTGTTACACTGTTTTTGCAGGTTGTCTGCTTATGGGTCACTTACAATGATGAAAAGAAATACCCAGTGGGAAGATTATCTGGCCAATCAGGGCAAACACAAGATATCCACTTTGAATGTCTTGGTCATTCCTTAGTTTTTCTGTTGGAGATTTACATGATAAAAGTGACCAAAGATGGTTGAGTTAGGACTGGTTTCCTCCAGGTCAGAGAATGCACAGGTTACGGATTCATTAGCTAAATATCAATATATTAGTTAGAATGGGAATTGCTTGCCTCTGCTTTTTTTTTTTCCATGTCCGTTCCTAGTTTTTAGTAACTTCATGAAAGAGAGCAAATGATTAAATTAAAACAAACTATAGTGATTGCAGAATTAGAAAAAAAATGCAGTTGTATCATTCTGTTATCTTTAAGGAACTATTTATATGAAGCAAATTAGTATATTAATTGCCTTTCTGCTGTAAGTAAGTAGGATGAGTGCCATATTTGATGGCCACTGACAGACCTGAATGACTTTTCCAAAATTCCAATTGAACTACATTTCTTTTTTTAATGTACCACTTCCTAAGAGAATCAGATTTTAACATATTTGCTTACTTCACATTGTTTTTTATCACAGTCCTGCTATTACCACTTCTATCAGTGAGTTTAAGCTTCTGAAGAGGTACTGGGTTTTGTTGTTCACAGACTTACGTTTGGTCCCCACCTCCATCCTAGTAGGGTATTACAATGGGGAAAATGTCATCATATCACTGTAATTCCATTTTTCCTACTCTCCTCAATTGTGGTCACATGGTTGTTATTCAATAAATATTTTTTTTACTTCTGGCTCTTTTATCTCTTCACAATCTTGAGAGATGTTCTCATCTACTACTTTCTAGAATTACAAGGAGCCATCACATAAAAATCTCCTTAAATTTCTTTCCTACTCTACCCTAGAAATTCATCTCTTTTATTTACTATTGTCTCTGTAGAAGAAGGGTTTCTTCTCCCACTGTAGGTAATTCCTCCAGTTACACTGGTTCATTTACCATTTGATTCATTTAGGAACTTCTGTATATGAACTGTTTTCTGCTTTTTTCTCAATCTTTAACGTCTCCTCTGTTCCTTTCCCTCAGTGTATTCTTTTGTATTCAGTGCAAACAACCTTGAGACCTATTTGCTAAATCCAAAGGACACTTTTCAGTTCTGGTTCTGTATGAACTTTGACACTTGATCTCCTATGTCTCTCTTGAACTCTACTTTCCTTCCCTAATTTTCCCAACTCCTGCCCTTCCCTATCTCCCACCTGCCTCTCTGACAAATTCTATTCAGTATTTTTCCTACGTCTTCCTCCTTCATATACTTTTCTTTAATCTTTTTCCAGATATTCTTATCAATTTATACCTTTCAACAGCAGCCCTTTTGGGATGACTCCACATTCTAACCTCCAAAACTTTTCTCTTTGTTTAGGACTTAATTCTGTCTACCTCCTAGACTTGTCATACAGAAGGTTCTCTGGATAGTTAAGCCCAAAATTTTCCAGACATATCTGTCATCTCATTTTATCTCTAATATTCTTCATCTTATTTGGCAATACCATCATATTTCTCACTCAGAATAGTATTTTTAATCATCAGTGCCTCTCCTCCTTTCATCTTCAAGACAGCTAATCCCCTGGTTCTCAGTTGGTATGTAAACACATGGGAAGTTTGCAGAAATTTGGAACCCAGAAAAACTGATTCAGCAGGTCTGGGGTGTGGCCAGGAATTTGTAGGTTCAGCAAGCATCCCAAGTAATTCTGATGAATTGGATCTTTGATCTATACCTCAAGAAACATTGACCCAAAGGGCAGTCCTGGTGATTCTGCTTTTCAAAGACAACTTGGATTAGTTCTTTCCTTTTTGTTCCCACTGCTCAAACCTCCATGTATTTTGCATGAAGTAATGGCCTAGCCTCCTTTAAGCTCCCTTCTATATTTCTCTTTTCCATGTTCCATTCTTTAAAGCTTCTAACAGGACTTTCACTTAAACTGAAGGTGATATTCATATTACTTCTCTTACCAAAATCCACCGCTAGTTACCACTGAGAAAATTAGCCTCATAATGTTTAATGTCACAGTTTCAAGCCTTCTAGATAATAGGTTTAAGCTCATCTTCAACTACATAAACTTTATCATTACTGGAATTTCTAGATGTAAAAAAAATCCCTGCAAACTCCTGGAGCTTTGTCATAATGTACTGTTTCCTCAGCTTGAACTGGTCTGGTGAATTCACATGCTCTTCTTGCCTGAAATTCCCTTAACCCTTGCATATTCAACAGTCGTCCTTAGCTGCCACTCTTTTAGACCATTTATTTTCATTTTGGCTTGTATTTTAGGTCATGCTGTATCTATCTGTCTCCCTGGTATCATACAGTATATGTTCACATTGCAATCTTAAACAATGTATTTCACCTTTGAGCCTATTTCTTCCCATGTAAGATTAAGGGAATAATATACCCAGTAGTACATGTGTGCTCAACAAATTCAATAAAATAAATATATTGATGAGAACAGTAATATCTGAATAAACACTCTTCTTTCCCTCTCTCCTTCTCTCTTTTCAACTTGTTTCCCTTTGCCTCCATCTTCATATGCCCATATTTCTTCTATTCTCCCTCTTTTCTTGCCTGTCTTCTTTCTTTCTACTCTTCTCTCTTACTTCCTCTCTTCTCCCTCATTTGCTTTCTCGTTTCTTCTCCTTCCTTAGTAACACCTGGCACAATGTTTTACACATGTTTGATGCTCTCTAAATACATCTTAGATTTTTTATTTTTTATTTTTTAGTGAATTGAGTCCGATGAGTTACACAGCTGTCAGAATGAGCCAATATGATTGGAATGCTTGATGAAATTTATGCTATATACATACTGTGCATCAACAAATCTGTGCATTGTGCTATGATTAGATATTTTCTAGTACTTGTACAGAGAAATGCCTTGTATATTGAAGTAATTGTGTAAAAGTCACAATATTCAAAAAAATCCTATTCGTTCTGCCTAATAATTAGTGGACGGTTGTATTTTTCTTAATATTAGGAACAACAAAACCATACCCTGCTGATATCGTAGTTCAGTTCAAGGACATATATGCATTGATGGGACAAAACGTGACATTAGAGTGTTTCGCACTTGGCAAGTAAGTATTCCTATATTTTTATTAACATATATAGAAATATATTAATTTTTGTACCATTTTAGGAAATAAATGATGTAATTGTTCAGCTATAGACTAACAAAGTAATTGACTTTGAAATGTTGTAGACCCTTAGCTTTTGTTATTTCCTATTTAAAGTCCTGTTCCTGATATTCGATGGCGGAAGGTCCTAGAACCAATGCCAAGTACTGCTGAGATCAGCACCTCTGGGGCTGTCCTCAAGATCTTCAATATTCAGCTAGAAGATGAAGGCACATATGAATGTGAGGCTGAGAACAATAGAGGAAAGGATAAACACCAGGCAAGAATTTATGTTCAAGGTAGACATGTTATTTTAATTTTTTATAAATTACATCAATATCTTACTTATAGCCATTTCCATACTTGAAAAGTGAGCATATAATGAATGACAGTTTTAAATCAGTGATGTATATTACAATATGCAAAAAGAGAAAATATTTATCTTACATCTCATTAAGTCTCAAATATGGCTTATAGAAGTTATGTACTTATACTATTACCATCATACTAACATCACTGGATTGGTAGTAGTATCCTTGATAATTTTTAGAAATTACAATTAATGTAACTTATATATTCCCTTCATTCTTTTTTTTCTAATACCTCTTTATTTGTAGAAATTATGACTTGGTTCAAGCTACTGGCTTGCAAACTTGTGCATGCTTCAAAATCACATGGAGGGCTTGTTAAAAACACAGATCTGGTTCCCAGCATTTTTGAGTTACAAAATTCTATTTGGGGCCAAAGATTTGTATTTCTAACAAGTTGCTAGGACATGCTAATACTACCAGACCAGGAACCACAGTTTGAGAACCACTACTCTAAGGAAACTTTTTTTTTTTTACACAATTTTCTTGGCACAAGTGTTTGATTCAGACCCATTGACCTAAACTTATATTTAGGAGGATAGAATGTTGTTTTTCAGGAACACTTGAAACTTTTAAGAATGAAAACATTTCTATAATGTTCCACAATATAAAACTTATAGATCACAACTGAGTAAATGTCTAAGGCTTCATTCAATAAGACTACTTATTTAAAGGATAAACATACATTTAATGTCTACTCAGAGGCACACACTATGATAGGAACAAGGAGAAATAGATAAGATAAATATTCTCTCTGTCCTTGAGGAATTTATACTGTACTCACACTCTATACAAAACCTCCAAATTTATACAAGTTTACACAGGCAAGTGAACATACTTCACACATATGCATATACACACATATGCATACATAGTTATAAAGAAAATCATGAGTGCACCATGGAAATTTACATAGGATATTGATAAAGCATATGGAGAGGGATACCTTAGCCATGCTGAGAAGATAGTTGGTAGAAAAAACTGGAGATGATGCCTTAGCCAAATTGGAATACCAGAATGAGGAGACAGCATTATGGCCCCTACCCAGAGCCCAAGCCTCTGTCTACACAGGGATGAACTAAGTACCTCCAGTGGCCTGGTAGATGCATCCTCACTACCACTATCTCATAGAATCCACCAAGATTAGGCGCATTTTGCCGTATGCCGTTCCTTTCTTTTGGCCTAGAAAGCTGTGGACTCTAGGCCTCCCTCAACACCTGAACTTTAACACCCACACAACTCTGCATGTATCTGCTCAGTCTCTATCTCCTCCCAACCCCAAATTCTGAAACCTTTACACTGTTCTGTTTATAACACACAATCTGCTGTCATCACAATCCCCTAAATTCTCAACTTCTACATAACTTCTACTCTGAACTTCTCACTAACTAAAATGTGATTCTCCCTTAAAGACACTGTTTCTCTTGTAATCCTCTCAAGCAGTGACTAATTTTTCTTCCACAGCTCTCATGTCCCCTTTGACTTGTAATATAGCTGCTCTTCTTGTTCCTCATGCCTGTTCTAGACTATCTTCCTTTTTTCTTTTACATGTCCAGTTAACAATCTGTCGGGACAATCCTAGTTTCTTAAAGTTTTTACTTTTAGCAGGACTTACAAAGTAGAACACTCCTCTTGATGTCAAAATCAACTTAAACTATGATTATTTTTTAGTAGATTTGCTTCCCCATTCTATTGAATTCCTCTAAAGACCATGTCCTTCAACCTACCTCAGCAACCCTCTCCCATGGCCACACTTTAAACTTCATTGTTACCAAAAAGTATACTCTCTTTATGATCTCAATCTCACACATTTGTTTTTTTTAAGATTTTATTTAATTATTTGAGAGAGAGAGAGAGAGCATGAACTGGGAAGGGGGCAGAGGGATAATCAGACTCCTCGCTGAGCAGGAATCCTGACATGAGACTCAATTCCAGGACCCTGAGATCATGGCCTGAGCTGAAGGCAGACTCTTAACCGACTGAGCCACCCAGGTGCCCCTCACACATATCTTTCACTAACTACTATCTCCTATCTTTCCAGGTCAGCATCTCTAGTACCCTTCAACTCTACCAGGAAGTATGATCAATTAATCTAACAACTTTCTTTCACATTCCCTAACCCCTCCCTGCCTCTTCCCTAAATCTTTGATCAGTCATTATTGTTCCCCTGCACACTCACCATTCTCTTACTACCTTTGTAAAAGGCTAACCCTAGAAAGATCTAGCTCTCTGCCTACCAATGCCTAAACCCACAAACTTAAGGATGACTTGAGATATACACTAGTATTCTAATTCATTTTAAATTAGTGATCACTAACTTCAAGTGGGTCTTTAGTGTTGCCTGGCAATTATGCCATACTTCCCTAGGTCCACTTACTCCCATTCTCTTGGATGATCTTCTCATGCCTCCACAATTTCCTTTAAACACTTAACAACTCTTCCAACCTTGTGCTCAGTGATAACTTGGCTTCTTCTTTCACAGAGAAAATGAAAGATCAAGTTAAAACTTCCACAAGCTCTAACCCCACATCTACCAGCATCTTTAACCTTATCTCTTATTGCTATGGATTCAGCTGATATCTGAGGCCAGCACCTCTACTATGTGCTTGATTCTACCCTCCTGCTTACTTATGGCTATTGTTCCAGCAATTCCTTCTCCCTACACAAAACCAATCTTTTTTCTTCACTGGATCATTCCCATCAATGTATAATGGCTCTTGTTTCTTCCTTCTTTACTCTGGCAGTTGCTCCATTTCCCTTCTTGTCTCCCCTAAAAGATAATACAAATATTGATGGTTTTGCCTATACTTTCTAAAAATGTTGTCTTCATTTTATTTCTTTTTAGAATGTATTCTTATTTAATTTTTATCCCTACTTCTTTGCTGGAATCTTTCTTCTCATGACCACAAATGATGTCATGTTGCTGAAAAGGATGGCTACTTCTCAGCTGCATCTTACTTGATCCAACAGCAACAGTCACCACCATTAACCCTATCCTTCTATACCATTTACTCTCTGTGGTTGGCATCTGAAACCCATGCTTGGTTAATGTCCTTGTACACCACTTGCATTCCCCTCACTCCATGCCCTTCAGACATGGGAGCAATCTGAGTTTGTCTCTGAAAATCTCATCTATCTCACTCACAACCTTTATGTTTTCATTCATCATCAAGACTTTAATTAGACTCTATACCCTGAAATTCTGACCCAGACTCTTCCTTTGAACTCCAGACTTGTACATATAGCAAGGCAACAAAATTCACTGTCTACATATTAAGTATATGTGGGTAGCCCCCTGAAGTAAAAAAAATTCTGTTTAGACTCTTACATTTTTTAAAGTAAAGCTGTCAAGGGATGAGTGGGTGGCTCAGTGGTTTAGCGTATGCCTTTGGCTCAGGATGTGATCCTGGGGTCCTGGGATCGAGTCTCACATCAGACTCCCTGCAGGGAGCCTGCTTCTCCTTCTGCCTATGTCTCTGCCTCTCTCTCTCTCTCTCTGTGTGTGTGTCTCTCATGAATAAATGAATAAATGAAAATCTTTCTAAATAAATAAATAAATAAATAAATAAATAAATAAAGCTGTCACTTTACCAGGTTTCTAGAGCTTATAGATCTGTTTTTAGTCATACATATTAAGAAAACTCCTCACCAAGTTCTTAGCAGAGTCCTAAACTGTCTAATATCTAATTCCTTAGAAGAATCAAGGTGACAGAGCAGATATTTATAAGGGAATATTAGGGAACAATTATTTCTCCTTTACTAATCAAAGGTACTTAGTTTTATCTTTTGGTCTAATCAAACAACCAGAAGGTTACATAATTAAATCATAGAATGTATCAAGCTGATTGAATTATTTATTCTTCTCAGTGTATTTTTTAATGTGATATCTTGTGTCACTTGTTTGAGGCCAAGGCAGGAAAGGTGCTCATATTTCTGTTTTATTGCCAAGATTGTATACAAAATAAAACCTCTATCAATTAACATAACATTCTTATGCATATTTAATTTTTATAACTACAAGTTACAAAAATTAATAAAAAAGTGAAAATATACTAAATCAGATTGTAGTACTATATATATATAATACTGATGGGGTTCAGTGAGATCATAAAGATGTTTTATGCTCTTTTTTATTTATATGCATTTCTATAAGTTATATATATTATTTTGTCATAAAATGTATGTATCAAAGTTTTCTTTTTCAAAGAAAATAAAATACTACCCTCCAATCAAAATTTTCTCCTCCTACCTACTACCTCCATCTTGATTTTATATTAACTTGTTTACCTACATTTATTTAAACTATTTAACTTAAATAACTCAAATGCTCAAAAAGATAATCACATTGTTCATTTGCTTGCTATCTAGAAATACATTTTCTTTTGGGAAATACCTACTATTTTTCTTTAGCTACCAGAAGCTCAGATCAAATGAGGAAGTTGAAATCGATTTCACTCAAGCATAGATATCAGCAATTATAACTAGTGTATGTAGTTTCTAACATTTAAAGAGTACTTAAGTGATCAAGTCATTTTTCTAATCCTACAATAAGATATGACAGTGGCCAGTAGCTGAAAGTTACATCAAAAGGAAGATACTTGAGGGAGTGGAAAAATTTGATTCTTTATTCATAAAGGGAAAGCAGAGTGTCATAATTAATGAAGACGTAATTCATTAAAACCTTAAATGTCATTTAGAAAGATTTAAGTTATAAGAAAAAATCGATTACGTTAGTGTATTCATAAAAATTAGCTTTCTAACAAAACACATAGCTCACAAATAGAAAAATGGGGACGGCTGGGTGACTCAGCTGTTGAGTGTCTGCCTTTGGCTCAGGTCATGATCCTGAGGTCCTGGGATCGAGTCTGCATCAGACTCCATGAGGGGAGCCTGATTCTCCCTCTGCCTGTGTCTCTGCTTCTCTCTGTTTCTCATGAATAAATAAATCTAAAAAACAAACAAACAAATAGAAACATAATTATGAATTGAATTATAGTTACATCACGTTATAACAATATAGGATAAAATTTACCTGTAGACCTATGGAAATAAAATTTCAAAGGCTCCAGCACTGATTTTATGGCGAATGCAATATCTGATGTATTCTCCAGAAGGTCAACTAAATGTAATATTTATATTCTTGAGATTATTATGAGTGTTGAGATTTGCATTTGACATTTACAATGTTATTTACTTTTCAGCATTTCCTGAGTGGGTAGAGCATATCAATGACACAGAGGTGGATATAGGCAGTGATCTCTATTGGCCTTGTGTGGCCACAGGGAAGCCCATCCCTACAATCCGATGGCTGAAAAATGGATATGCGGTATGTATATGTTTTGCATTTCTTGGGTCCATTTTCAGGCAACATTTCCAGTGGTCCTGGGATAAATTTAGCAAGACAGTCAAGAGAATAAGGGTATGTGGGCCCTGAAATTTAAAAAATCTTCTAAAAAAGGCAAATAAGAACGTGAGCATAAAATATCTTCTTTCAGCTTAATCAACGTTCTGCAATCTTATATCTACCTTCTCTCTCTTTCTTTCTCTCCTTATTTTTCCCTTTGTTCCACATTTTACCCTTCTTCCTTCTCATCCATCTCTACTACCTTATATTGTCCTCTTTTTTTGGCCACTATGTCCCTGACCCCACAGAAACAGAGGTAAGAGGGAAGGTTCTACCTTTAGCCCTGGGGACAAGTAGCAGCAGTGGGGCCTTTCTCTACCTTCCCTCTGTAATCTCCCAGCTGGGCCAAGAGGGAAAAAGTGGACTCTCAGCTCTGTAGGATGAATTTAACAAGAGCCACTGGGCATGGTAAGTGGGTTTTACTTTCCCATGCCATGAAAATCCTACCCTATTCAGCTTAAAATGGTGGCAAAATAATGTATCTAAGTGAAAAGTCAAATGAGCCCAAATCTATATAAAGCCTTTATATTAAAGTTTATCAAGGAAATGTATTTTACTTTGTGTTCTTTTCAGTATCATAAAGGGGAACTGAGACTATATGATGTGACTTTCGAAAATGCTGGCATGTACCAGTGCATAGCTGAAAACACACATGGAGCCATTTATGCAAATGCAGAGTTGAAGATCTTGGGTTAGTATCATTTCTAGTTTCTATTAACATTCAGTGAGAAAAAACATATTCAGCAATGATCATAGGGTTTCTGTAGATAATATTTGATTATTCTTTGATTTGCTAAAGTTAAAAACTTTCAAATTGGGGTTTGGAACAGGATGGTATTATTGTTTCATTTTTTTTCTCTTATTAGAGGACAGTAAATAAATTAGAGGCAACATGGAGTACAATATTCTTAAACACTTTTTTAAAGGTAAAGCAAACTTTACACATACCAATTTTCACAAGTCTTGTTCTCTCCTGTGTCTGGACTGTTAAATACTCCCTGAAAATCACCTTGTGACGATTGATGCTTTCACAATGCATGTGACCCAGTCTCAGATGGATCTTGAGCACTTACTTGTTTTAGAATTCTTTGGATTTCATGCCCTAGAGTTGCTATTTAGACTCTTTAGGACACTCCTCAAGCTTTTTATCCTACCCTGACTCTGACTTTGGTACTGTTTTCTTACTCCTCCATGAAAATTGAAACCCTTTGAAATAAAATATTTCAATTTCCCATCCCTCATTCAAAAGTATCTCAATCTTTGCTACACTTACCCTTCTATATTCTCCATCCAGAGGAATAAGTTTCTGTCCTTTCCAAAAACAAGCATACCTCATATTTTGGTACTTCACAAATATTGCATTTTTACATATTAAAGTTTTGTGCTGACCTTACATCAAGCAAGTCTATAGGTGCCATATCTCCAACACCATTTGCTTACTTTGTATCTTCTGTGTCACAATATATCAAATGTCTGCATTATTATTTTAGTCGGTATGTTGATCTGTGATCATTGATCTTTAATATTACTATTAGAATTGTTTTCGGGCACCATGAACCACACCATATAAGATAGTAACCTAATCAATAAATGTGTGTGTTCTGATTGCCCCGCCAACTGACCACTCCTCCATCTCTGTCCCTCACCTTGCGCCTCTCTATTCTCTGAGACACAGCAATATTGAAATTAGGCCAATGACCTCTAAGTGTTCAAGTGAAAGAAAGAGTGAGACCTCTCACTTTCACACAAAAGCTAGAAATGATTAAGCTAGTGAGGAGGGAATATCAAAAGCTGAGATAGGCTGAAAGCTAGGCCTCTAATACTAATCAGTTACCCAAGTTGTGAATGCAAAAGTAAAGTTTTTGAAATTAACAGTGCTACTCCAGTGAACACATGAGTGATAAGAAAGCAGAAAAGCCTTATTGCTTATGTGGAGAACGTTTCGTGGTCTGAAGAGAAGATCAAACCAGCCACATTCCCTCAAACCAGAGCTTAATCCAGAGCAAGGCTCTAACTCTTCAATTCTGTAAAGGCTGAGAGAGGTGAAGAAGCTGTAGAAGAAAAACTTAAAGCTAGCTGAGATTGGTTCATGACGTTTAAGGAAAGAAGCTGTCTCTATAACATCAAAGTGAGAAGTGAAAGAGCAACTGCTGTGTAGAAGCTGCAGCAAGTTACTCAGAAGATCTAGCTCATATAATGAAAGTGGCTGCACTAAGCAGGTTTCAACGTAGATAAAATAACCTTATAGCTGAAGAAGATGCCATCTAAGATTTTTAGAGCCAGGGAAAAGGGGTAAATGCCTGGATTCACAGCTTCACAGAACAGGCTAACACTCTCGTTGGGGGTTAATGCAGCTGGTGACTTTAAGTTGAAGCCAATGCTTATTTGCCTTTCTGAAAAACATAGGGCCATTAAGAATTATGCCAAATCTAATCTGTCTGTGTTCTGTGAATGTTTTGTTACTATTCAACAAAGCCTGGATGACAGCACACATCTGTTGACAAATGATTTACTGAGTATTTTAAGCCCTCTGCTGAAAAATACTGCTCAGAAAAAAGATGATTTCTGTCAAAATATTCCTGCCCCTTGACAAGGCTCCTGGTCACCCAAGAACTCTGACAGAGACCTACATGAGATTAATGTTGTTTTCATGCCTGCTAACACAACATCCATTCTGAAGTCCATGAATCAAAGAACAGTTTTGACTTTCAAGTTTTATTATTCAAGAAGTACATTTCATGAGGCTCTAGGTGTCACAGATAGTGATTTTTGTAATGCATCTGAGCAAAGTAAATTGAAAAACTTCTAAAAAGGATTCATTATTCTAAATATCGTTAGAACATTCATGATTCTTGGGAAGCTGTCAAAATATCAACCGAGGCAGGAGTTTGGAAGTTGATTCCAACCTTCATGGAGACTTTAAGGGGTTCAAGACTTCAGTGGAGGAAGTAACTATAGATATATTAGAAATAGCAAAAGAACTAGAATTAGAAGTTGAAGATGTGACTGAATTGCTACAATCTTATGATAATACTTAATTGGATGAAGAGTTGCTTGCTTCTTATGGATGAGCAAAGAAAGTGTTGTTTTTTTTTGAGATAAGATCTATTCTTGGTTAAGGTGCTGTGAAGATTATTGAAATGACAACAAAGGAGTTCGAATATTACACCAACTTAGTTGGTAAAGCAGCAGTAGGGTTTGAGAGCATTAACTCCAATTTTGAAAGAAGTTCAGTTATGAGTAAAATGCTATCAAAGAGCATCACATGCTACAGAAAAATCTCTCATGAAAGGAAGAATCAATCAATTGGGAAAATTTCAATGTCATCTTATTTTAAGAAATTGCACAGACACCCCCATCCTTCAGCAACCATAACCCTGATCAGTCAGCAGCCATCAACATGAAGTCAAGATCCTCTGCCAGCAAAAATAAAAATAAAAATAAAAATAAAAATATGACTAGCTAAAAGCTAATGTGATGGTTAGCAATTTTAGCAACAAAGTATTTTTAAATTAAGTTATCCACATTGTTTTTTAGACATAATGTCATGAACACTTCATAGATTATAATATAGTATAAATAGAACTTTTACATGTTTTGGTAGACAAAAAAAACTCATTTTACTCATTATGATATTTGCTTTATTGGGGTGGTCGGGAATCTAACCTGCAATATCTCTAAGGCATGCCTGCAACCCCTTTACCCCTGCCCTATATTCATTTCTTCTCACTTACCCTGATCCTTGATATGAACAGGTATCTCTTCTCCATATGCATACATGTGTTCGTAGTTCTCATGCTGCCTCTTCATGTTTTTTTTTTTATTTTTTTATTTATTTTTTTTTTAGATTTATTTATTTATGATAGACACACACAGAGAGAGAGAGAGAGAGAGAGAGAAAGGCAGAGACACAGGAGGGAGAAGCAGGCTCCATGCCAGGAGCCCGACATGGGACTCGATCCCAGGACTCCAGGATCACGCCCTGGGCCAAAGGCAGGCGCTAAACCGCTGCGCCACCCAGGGATCCCCCTCTTCATGTTTTATTCTTGAATTCTCTGCTTCTTTGTCTTTGGTGACTCCATGCTTTCATACCTCCCAGATTACTTCTTTTCAATCATTTTCATTTTCTTCTCTTTACCCCTTACACTGCTCAGTTAGAAATCCTGCTCTCTCCCAGAGTTCCTCCTATGAATCCATTCTATTCTCTTCCTCACTTTTTCACATTTTCCATATTATTATTATTCCAAAATTATTATTATTTTTAATTTTTTTAAAAATCCTGCATAATTTCTTCTTCTTTCATTAACTATCAATGATTCTTTAATTTATAGCACTGGCCCAGATTTTTATCCTCAGTTTCAAGCTCATCATAAAGCCTCCTAATAGCAATCTTCATCTGGTAACTTCACAGATAACCCAAACTTAGAGTATCTGAAGCTAAATTCATATCTCTCACCTGGATCCACATCATCTCCTGAAAAACCTGTTCTGTAGAATGACACAAGTCACTACATCCTTTCTTCTTATCACTTCTACTAAATTTCTCAGTGTTACCCCATAAATCTTACATTCTTCTTACTTTCATTACAAGTATTTTATTTAAGGTCTTACTGCATTATGCCTTTTTTATTTTATTTGAAATAGCTGTCATCAGCTTTAGTCACATGCATCTAGGTAGCCAGGCTTTCTCTTTTACAAATGAAAAGATTACCAAAAAGATAAAGCAATGACTCACTGTGGCCTGTTTTATTATTACTACACCAAAGGGAAATTCTTTAAAACATTGTTATCACTACAAATTGGGTGACACTCAAAGAATATGAAAGGAAATGAGATAATTGCAATAAAGTATTAAAGAAAATTACCTTTAAAAAGAGTTGAGGCTGGGATACCTGGGTGGCTCAGTTGGTTAGGTGTCAACTCTTGATTTCAGCTCAGGTCATGATCTCTCATTGTCGTGAGATTGAGCCCCATGTCAGGTTATGCATTGAAAATGGAGTGTGCTGTAGATTCTCTCTCCTACTACCTCTGCCCATCCCTGCTAGTGCATTCTCTCTCTCCCTCTGTCTAAAAAAATAAATAAATGAAAATTTAAAAAGTTGAGGCCTTCTTGACTTTAATTTTACCTGCCTCTTATTATAATGCTGAGGATCATATTCCATTTATTCCCCCCAAAGTAAAAATTCCTTGCTAGTATATTTAATCTAGTTTATTTGGGTATCAAGCAAACATTCAGGCCTAGGCTTCATAATATTACTTTGTATGAAGTGCAGTAAAATCATTTTGACTCATATGAGCTATGAAGTGACTTTATTATTTTTTTTATTTTTAAAGATTTTATTTATTTATTCATGAGAGACACAGAGAGAGGCACAGACACAGGCAGAGAGAGAAGCAGTCTCCATGAGGGAGGCTGACGTGGGACTCGATCCCGGGTCTCCAGGATCACGCCCTGGGCCCAAGGCAGGTGCTAAGCCACCCAGGGATCCCCAAGAAGTGACTTTAAATACTTTCCTAAATGTTAACTATTCTTTATAAAAAATTGTTTATCAAGATGCATTACAAAATTACATAGAAATTTAACAGCTCAAGCTGTTAAAGTATGTTTCTCCATATTCAAGCACAAAATCTTGTAATAATTTCATGACTATCAATATAATAATTAAGCAAACTGAGCATTTTCAGCCTGAGAGCAATGTTTCCAGGCATCTTTATTTTGTTTCCATCTATTTTTATTACCTTTAGAAATAGTGCCTTTCTCTTTTTCTTTGTTATCTAGATAATTCATTTATTCATCCACCAAATATTTTGGGGGAACTTATTCTACACCAGATACTAGTCTTTTAATAAGCACAGTAAAGAATGAAAGAGACAAAAAAATGCATGTCCTCTTCTTAGTTTGGGGGAAAAATATTCCCTTATTTTTTCCTACTTCTAAAATATATAGGAACATAGTCTAGATTTTGTCACTATAAATTCAAATATTAGTTAAGTATGAAGTCATTTAAACAACTGTACCAAATCAACTCTTTCATTAAACCTTCACTGACTCAAGAAAAATTCTCATTTCCAGATGAATTTAGATTTTTAAAATATAATCCCCTTAAATTGTCTCTCATATTTGACAAACAATATGTCACCCAAAATATTTATTGGGCCTATAAAAATACCACACACTGTGTTAGGTGTACAACACAGGTTGGTTGGTTACTTATTTATTTATTGTCAGTTATGAAAACCCAGACTAAATAAACAATGGGATAAATTCTTGCCACACTTGGGATAAAAAATGTGTCCCACAGAGCAGCAGCAGCAATAGCAACACTTGGGATCTTATTAGAAGTGCTGTGTCTCAGGTTCATCCCAGGCCTACTTAATCAACATTTTATCAAGATCGTCAGATTATTTTGATGCACAGATAGAATTCAAAACTCACATCTGGAATCAATCTTCCAGAGGAAGAGTCAACATCTGGATAATGATCTACTTGGGCCTAGAAAAGCCTCCAAAAAGGATATGGTTACATAAAGATGATTGGATGTGCAAAAATAAATGGATGGGATCCCTCTGAAATCTGCTAAAATATAAGGAGGTTGAGAAATGAGTCAGATGTAGGGAATCTAAAGAAATGACAAATACCCACCATTTGCTTCAACGTGGATGGAACTGGAGGGTATTATGCTGAGTGAAGTAAGTCAGTCGGAGAAGGACAAACAGTGTATGTTCTCATTCATTTGGGGAATATAAATAATAGTGAAAGGGAAAATAAGGGAAGGGAGAAGAAATGTGTGGGAAATATCAGAAAGGGAGACAGAACGTAAAGACTGCTAACTCTGGGAAACAAACTAGGGGTGGTGGAAGGGGAGGAGGGCGGGGGGTGGGAGTGAATGGGTGACGGGCACTGGGTGTTATTCTGTATGTTAGTAAATTGAACACCAATAAAAAAATAAATTGAAACAAAAAAAAAAAAAAAGAAAGATAGAGCATGTCATCAATGAAGTAACTTTTTATGAGATTCTATGTCTTATTTTCATAATTATTGTTCTATACTCTGATGTAAAGGGAAGCTATAGCTATAGCATGTTCTCCTCAATTAATTGCATCTACCACTCCTATGGCTTTTTGCAAGTAGGTCTGAAGGCAGAAATCTATTTATTTTAGTATCTCAATGTCTGCACACAGTTGGTACGCAATAAATTGTGCATAATGAAGGGGAATCATTGCTTAATGAAAAGAGCATGCTTGCAAATCAGAAGAAAATTGATTCAATTGTGAATCTTACCTGATACTGTCCGTGGTACCTTTGGCAAATTACATAATTATAATAGATATCAGTTCTCTCATTTGTATACTGGAGACAGTTCACTCAAAGTGTGGTTGAGGGTATTGATTATGACCATATGTCAGTATTAATAATGGTGCTCAAATTCCTCCAGTCTTTCACTTAACTTTCTTTGTGCAATTAAATCAAAACAACAAAATTAGTTGTTACCTTCCGGGTAAATATATATAATTTGATTATAATGAAAATTTCTAATTGATCCTGTTATCACTAAGCTTTGTACATATTATAAATGGGTGAATTTTAGAAGTAAAATATATATCAATAAGGTTATTAAATAAATAAAAAATATATTATTACTAGATATGGAGTGTTTGGTTATATCTGATAATATTTGGTGAGATTAATATTTTCTGTCAAAAGAATAAAAGATGCTATAGAAGAAATGTGAGGGTTTTTTTTTCCTTTTTAGCAAAAAAGAAAAATAATAATTTATTTCCTTTTAGCTTTGGCTCCAACTTTTGAAATGAATCCAATGAAGAAAAAGATCTTGGCTGCTAAAGGAGGAAGGGTCATAATTGAATGCAAACCTAAAGCAGCACCTAAACCAAAATTTTCATGGAGTAAAGGGACAGAGTGGCTTGTCAATAGCAGCAGGTCAGTTCAAAAACTAGGAATCCAATTGCAATTTACTGTTTGACAAAAGTCAATTTAAAGAGGACTTTAAATAGGACTAATGTAAATGTTGTTTGTTCTAACTTTTCTCCACAGAAGATATTGTAATTCTAAGATAAACAGAGGCACTTATCTTTCACTGTTATTTGTTTTAATCAGAATTCAATTTTTAGACTTCTGTAATTTATAAGGATTTTAGAAAATTGAGACTCAGAAATTTTTGGTCAATTGCCCAAGGCCTCAGGGGGGAAGAAATGAACAATGGGAAATAAAATATGATCTCTGACTTACTTTTCCCCTAACAAGGGCTTCTATATCCATGTATTTTTGTTTTTAATTTTATGCAGTTAGCCTATTAAGTATTTCAATAGGAAAAATTTAAAAAAGGTGACTTCAAAGAACAAATAACCCCTTCCCATCTTTTTAAATAGGAATTTCTCATCTTCCAAACAAGTAGACCAGTACACATGTTTTGGTAGCTTTAAGATAAGAATGTGACTTGCATAGTATTTAAAAACCATACTGAACAGTTTCTTTAAATTTCCTAGAAGAAGATATGGTAATACTTGGTACTAAAGTATGGAGAAGAGAAAGTCAGGCTAGGAAATGGGATGTGAATGTGAGGGAGAAGGAAATATTTCAGGCGGTGAAAAGAACATGTACAAAGGCCCCAGGGCAGAGATTATAGGATGTTGAAGACTGTAAGGCCTAAAATCAAGATGATTGGTCCTTAGAGGAAAATGGAGAAGAGTTTTAAGAGATGAGGCATAATAATCCAGATTATCAATAATGTTTTTGTGAGGGGTCCTGAACCTCATCTCTAAGTAACAGAATCTGTCCAAAGGCTTAAATAAGAGAAGAAAATGTTGATTTTGTCTATTGAAAGAACATTCTAGCAAAAGTATATAAGAGATATTCTTCACAGTAATTTAAACAAGTAGGTAAGATGGGTATTATTTTCTCTATTTTGATGTCTCTAAAGGCCGGAAGGGTTAGAGTAGCATTTTGAAAGTATATTGATTATCTCCAAAGTGAAAGTTGAACTTGTGATAAGTTGACATGGAATGAACACATGCTAACACAGTTCTCTTATTCGGATGATCACAGGTATGGCTGTGTATGGGACAGGGATAGGTTGGGGCAGGTGAGAGGGAGCGCACAGGAATAGCATACTTCCCTGCAACATTAACTTTTAAAGTGAGTATGTTTGACTAAGAATTTTAAAGACTTTAGCAAAATGATGGTAGAAGAATCGGTGTAAAAGGAAGAATTAATTTGTTTGCTTTTCTGCTGAAACATTAACAATCAGACAATGAGCAATGCAGAGACTATGATCAAAAGGTAGTCCATTTGTAGGTTTTTACTTCTGCCACAGACTTGTGGCACAGCGTTCCCCCTTAGCCTCACCAGTAACTCTCTCCTCTAATTGGGAAACACAAAAAAAAAACAAAAAAAAAAAAACCTTGGCTCTGTTTCTGATGAGGACCAATGTGATAGGCCTGTCCAACAAAGGATTTCTCAGAACCATGTTTTATGGACTTGCTTATCCTAAATATCCACATATGTTCAAAAAAGGGAAAAAAAAAAGGTTGGTTTAGCTCCTAAAATCTTAATATTTTAATCCTATCAGAATATTTTTAGACTTTGAATCAAATTACTTCTTGACAAAAGAGTCCATAAATCCAATTTTTGCTCACTACTTTAATCCATTAAAAATTCAGGTTTTAAGAACTACTTTATAATAGATATAATATTTCATGTAAAAATAAAGTTAAATGTTGCAAAATAGTATGCATAAAGAAAAGTTCAGCTAATAGATTATTTTTAGAAGAATGAAATATTTCTCTAAAAATAATATTCAAGGAGTTGCCTGAATAACTGTCTTTAAGCCTAACTGTAATCCTATTCTGATTAATATAATTACAAAAAATGGTTCCAGGTTGCAAAGTTATTACAACCACTTGATTAGTGGCTTGTAAAATGGTTTATGCAATATTTCCAATCAGTGGAAAGGAAACATAAACCTTGATGAATTGTAATTAGGTTCTCAATTGTATGATTTTACTTTGGGTTAAATGATAATATACTTTCTACAACAGAAATTATTTGTAGTTGTTCATTTCATATTTAATGGACTATTAACAGCTCTAAAGTGATCTTTATCTGAGACTTTTATATGAGAACATCTCCAAATTCTTTTCTTATCTAGAGTTAATATGCTTTAACAGTTAATGAATAAAATGGAGATTATCCTGGAGTAATTTTGGCAAAAGTGAGTGACTAATTTATTAAAGACCAAGTAGTTTCTCACTTGTTGGACTGCTTATTCATATCACATTACATGAAAATAAGGATAAGGCCACAAGACTTTAATGTACATTGACTTAGGAACAGGGACTATTATTACAGAAAAATCAAGTTCCCTAAATATTCTTACCAAAAATTAATTTTAGTATCATGAAATCTGAAATACGGGGAATACTGTCATGAAATCAGTATCTGAAAGTATAGGTGAAGTGAATGACATAAAGAAGTATACACTTTAAAGATGCTAAAGATTAATTGAGAGCTAATATGAAAAAATATTAATGTGATGAATATTCTCATCTATAATTTACATTGCTTCACTTGTAAAATAATTAAATGGTAGTGGGTTGGAACATTGGCTAAGGACTTATTCTAGATTTTAGTAAGAAAAAAAGTGTGGCACATTAATGTTGATACTGGTTAATATGGATTCGAGGAGAAGCAGATGCCAATGTGGGATTAAGTATTCAAGAAATTTATTAATGGCAATGCTATGAGGGAAAATAGAGAAGGCCCTGGGTAGAGGTATGAACAATCACCATCACCTGACCAAGATGCAGGTCTGATTCCAGATGAGGAGAAAGGGAAGGGAAGAAGAAGGGCCATGGAAATGATTTGAGTTGCAGTGCATATCTGAGAGAGTATGGTAAGGCCACTGGAAAGTCCTCCAGTTCAAACTGCCCATAAAAGTCTGATGTCTTCTAGAAACAGGTCTGCCTTAAAATTCTCCCAGGTTCAGTCATTGGCTGAGAGAAGCCTATGATAAAGTGTGGCCTTGGCTCAAACACAATGATGGATTTCTGAGTGCAGCTGCTGGGGCTGTGATCAACTACAATCCTTACAGTGGAGAACTAGGAGGCACCTTCCTAAGCTTCTACAGTAGCAACTGATTACTTTTATGGTTATATTATTTTGATACTACAGTTTCTCTTCAAAGAATAAAAAGTACTCTAGGGGCATCTGGCTGGTTTAATCAGTGGAACTTTGGAATCTTGATCTTGGGGTTGTGAGTTCAAACCCCACACTGGGTGAAGAGATTACTTAAAAATAAAATCTTTTTTTTTTTTCAAAAGAAGTATTCTGAAATGAACTTAAGTTGGAAGTGGATACTTAAAGGAACAAAAGGAAATCCTGGAATTTATTACTGGTAGAGTTTTTGATGTTTTCTTATTTAGAGATTTTTATTAATAAGATAGATATACAGTGTTTTTCCTTTATCAGGCTCTGCCCTTAAAATGGAACATATGGAGAATTTTTGGCAAGTGTTGTTCCAAGCCTGAGAGATAAATGAAGTTTTTGGAAATAATATTTTAAAGAACATGAAAATCTGATGATAGGCAATTCAATATTGAACCAAAATGCAAGGCATTATATAATATGATAAAGTTATATATCATGAGTTTTTGGTCTCTAGACTCTGAGGAAGAGACAGACAGGGAATAGATTTAGGTTCTATTAGTATAAAAGATTTAGGTTTCATTGAAGAATTTTCTGGAAATTAATCTGGTACAAAAGCTGATAATAAAGGAGGTTTTAGAATATCCTTCTTTAAACGTTTCTAGAGAATCATGTTTGCATTTCTCCATAGCTGTGGAGATAACAGTTTGTCCTAACTTTAATGTCTGAATTGAAGTCCTGTGATCATATTTATGGAAGACCTGGGCTCATTTATCTCAGGCCTGTGACTGGTTTGAGGCTGTTCCACAGCTTAAGTTTAAAAGTCATTTTATGGTGGTGTACAACAAACCATTTACTTCAATTAAATTCCATGAAGTGCATTCATTCAAGAAAAGGTTGATTGATATCATACTCAGTGATTAGGGTCTTACTCCTAAGTTCCTGGTGCATAGATTTTTCTTTCTAATGAATAAATGAATGAGTTAATGGATATTTACCTGCTGGAGAAACGGCCACAAGCAAGGCAGATACAAAATCCTGACATCAAGATGTTACCATCTAATGGAAGGATAGGTTAATAAGTAAAACCGAAGTATGACTGATGGAATGCATATAAGGAGAGAAAGTTTGGAAAGATAGTTGGGATAATGAGGGTGCCAGGACAGCAGCAGTGCCATGTGCATGCACAGATGTGCATGCATGCATTATAATACTAACTAGAATTATTAAGCAAAGCTTTGCTGAAGGTGCAAAAACCCGTGAGATTGTCCAGGACCTGAAAGGGAATCAAAGGACTGTGGCTCTTACTATGAGCAAGATGGAAAGTCACTGGAGTGCGTTAAGCTGGTAGAGTGACATCACTGAGCGGAAGAGTGACATGGTATGACGTATGTCACTTATGTCTTCATGTCTGGCTGCTATGTGGAAAAAAGACTATAGATAGGCAAGGGTAGAAGCAGGAGACCAGTTGGAGACTACTGCAGTAGTCCAAGAAAAAAGATGAAGGCAGCTTTCTAAAACAAGATTTCAATGCTGAAAAAAGTATATTATAAACAAAGGCTAGAATGTTCCATCTTAAAAAAAAAAAACTTACTGTCAACTAATTTGTATAAAATGTAATGATCAAAAGATAGTGTTTGTAATCTAAGACAGAATAATAAATATTTCATTAAAATAATTTTGTGAGGAATATATTTCTTTCATTTGTATAGAATACTCATTTGGGAAGATGGCAGCTTGGAAATAAATAACATCACAAGGAATGATGGTGGTATCTATACGTGCTTTGCAGAAAATAATAGAGGGAGGGCTAATAACACTGGCACTCTTGTTATTACAGGTAAGAAACCATTTGAATAATATTGTTTTTTCTCATTTAATAGTGCTCAGTCCCTAATATACTATAAAACAGGATTGGGTGATAAACTTCTGAGATGTTCATGTAGTGATAAGTTTCCATTTCAAAAGCCTTTTGGGCAAATCTCTTGCTTAATGAAATTGTTCCTGGAATTTAAATCTGAAAACATTTTTTTTTCCCTTTGCTCAGAGAAATAAAAATACATTGATTTTTATTCTTTTAATGTGCCAGCTAATATGATATCTAATATTTTCTTGAATTGTGCTTTCCTCCTTTTTAAAAATATGTATAGATCCCACACGAATTATATTGGCTCCAATTAATGCTGATATTACTGTTGGAGAAAATGCCACCATGCAATGTGCTGCTTCCTTCGATCCCGCCCTGGATCTCACATTTATTTGGTCCTTCAATGGCTATGTGATTGATTTTAACAAAGAGAACATTCATTACCAGCGGAATTTTATGGTATGTGTTTCAAGTTTCATCTTATTTACATTCCAGTGACCCCTATGTGTCTGCAGTGCAGCTCCTATTACTATAAGTATTTACAACACTGAAAAACAGGTTAAAAAAAAAAGCTTTTCATGGGTTTCCTTATATTAATTGTAGCACTCCTGAACCTTATTAAAAATGGCCAGCCATAAGGATTCTGGTAGGAATATTAATCAATAAATATTTATTGGGCTTTGGGTCCATTTGTCCCTTAATTATAATACAATTTTATATTGATGTGTACTATGCCTCATTGTATCCGTAGTCTAGGTTCTAGTGCCTTCATATTCATTTTAATTAAGGTAAGAGCATAGAACTTATCCTTTGTTATAATGATGACTTTATGGCATTTTTCTTATTCTTTGAGGTTTTTAAGAAATAGACAAAATATGTATACAGGAGGGTTTGGAGAACTAGTTCATGAATGAACTTTTCTCATTTCTCATTTTTTCAATGAGAAAAAGTTTCTGGTCAATGGAAATTCTCTCAGTAGTTAAATTTTTGGAGAGTCAAAAATTATAAGTGGATTTTCAACTGTGCAGGGTGTCAGTTGTATTGTTCAAGGTCAACTGTATTGTTCAAGGCCAACTGTATTTAAAAGGCAACAAATTGTCCACTGTTCCTACCTGCCTATTCTCTAGTAAGGCAATTGGTTAGGAGCCTAACGACCTACTTAGTGACAATGCTTGGTGAAGAAATCGAATTTTAATTTTATAAGTCAGTTATCAATATAGAAATAAAAGTTTGAATTAACTCAGTAGAATAGTAAAATATTTAATGTTTTAAGTCCTGTGAAATGTGAAGATTGATATGTACATATAATAGTAGTATGCTTTCAAATTGTCCAGCTCTTTAAAAAAAATTTTTTCTAGAACTTTACACTATAAAAAGCCAAAACAAGCTTTCAATCAAGTTGAATGAGGCTGATTTTACCTAGATGGAAACACTTCTTGTTAAATTTTTATTAGATGGATTCATAAAACAACTACTAATGCAGTAATCAGTGTTTATGCCTTCTACATGTTAACTGTAAATTCAGTTCCTTTCATTTTAAGCTAACAGATGTAGCTATATCTGTAAATTTACAGTAAATCTGATTATTGTCTTTCAATTTCTGAAGGAAACTTACACTTTAAAAAAATAACAACTGGGAATTAGCAGGGAACTATTTTAACATAATATCCTGTGATATTTTCTTATATATGAAAATATTTTTATATGCTTAATCATAAGTGTTCCCAACATTAGTAAAATTGGCACTGATATCTTTAATAATTCCAAATTGTGTTTTTTTTGCAAGTAAAGCAAGCTACTCAGTTTTTACTCATTTTAAGGAAAAAAAGTGAGCTAAATGAAGATCTTACTTAAAAAAACACAGATTTTTGACTTTGCTTAGTTTCTTGGTGTTCTATATTGAGTAATTTCAAAAATATGACAATTATAGTTCATACAAGTAGCTACTTAACAGCTGCAATGAAGTAAGAAGATTTAGGGGTCTAAATTGTACTAAATGAAGCTGAAAGTTCATATGTGGAGCTTCTTTATGTTCTTCAAAATAACAGTTGCATTATATTTGTTGATGTAAATAAATGTTCCCCCCCCAAAAAAAAGTTCCCCTCCCCCCCAAAGAAAAAGAAATTAAGAAAGGAAGAAGGGAAAGAAGGAAGGAAAAGAGAGAGAGGACAGAAAAGAGGAAGAGAGGGGAAAAAAAGGAAAAAGAGCCCGATAGCTTAAAAAAGGGCGGAAAATAAAGAAATAACTGAAATGATATTTAAGAAATAGATAATAAATTGGATCACAAAAACATAAAAGACTTTGGTCATTACTTCCTGGACTCCTATCCTGATGATAGCCACAGAGGTTCAGACACTTGTTGCTCAGCTCATCCAGAGCAGAACCTAACTGCAGGGCCATGCTCTGGCTTCACCAACTCACGTTTCGTTTCATTCCACCAAGTAATAATCAGTGGTAGGAAACATGCTCACTGGCTAAATATGTAACTTAATTGAGTAAAAATATCAAATGCACATTTGTGGCATGTTTGATGGGCAGGTCAATCAGTTCTCTTTTAAACTTTTAAAAACCGAGACAAGAAATTTATTTTAAAATAAATAATTAAACTTAATTCTATCTTTGGAACCTAGGACCCGTATAGCCTTCCCTTGCATCTTCCTTTTCTTTTAAAGCAAACTTCAAAGTCAGACTTCACTCCTAAATGCACCACGTGAAGTTTGAGTAAAATCCACTAAGCCACTCAGGTGTCCCTTTTTTGTTGTTGTTTTTTAAATAATGTTTTGATGTTTTATTTGATTCTGGCAACATTTCAATTACCGAATATCATTTGTTCATTTAAAACTTTATACTAAGCATACACCACAAGCAGGAACAGTGATGGGCACTAGGGTGAATAAAACACTGAATGAAATAAACACTGGCATCAATCCAAAATACATCAGAGGAAAAAAAATAAATAAAATAAATCAGGTATTCTGTGAGTTTAAGATTCAAATGTAAATATTTTGATAGCTATCAAAACTGATGTCATTGTCATCATTAGTTTTAATAAGTTTAACTGCTAAAAGTCAATATCAGAAACTGTAATTAATGAAGAAAGATTATATAAATAAAAATTTAAGCTTTTCATTTCAAAGAAGTAAGTTCGTATTTTCCAATTTAGTTTTAATGATAAATTTTCCTCAATGTCATGTACCCTTTGACTTTAGCTTGCTATTCTTGACATTGACCACCATGTGGCAACCTTGCATAAGATTTCAAATTTCAAAGCCTGGAATAATTGGGACTTAAAGCTTTATAAAATCAAATATATTTTCCCATACTTATATGGTCTAAGATATGTAGTTATAGGTGATTTAAAATATTCTACTTTATAATTTTTCAGTTATATCCATAAAATCAACAGGAAAAAAGCAATTGTACATTTTTGAAGAGGTACATTTAAGAATTTATAGTGAACTCCCCAAGACTAAAAATTACATTGCCATTATATTTAATGATCTAGCTTCATGAAAAACTCTCTTGAATTAATTATTTGAAAAGTATATAGATATTTCTTTTAAAGCTGTGTGTAAACACTTAATACTGATTATAGAAAAAAGTAAGTTATTTGCCTGTTATATCATTTATTCTTTCAGTTATTTAATAAACATTCACTTAATGTTATATTACCATGTATACAGGTTCAGTAAATATTTATTTTGAACTTGAACTTATGCATAGGAGGATGTTAAGACTATATACATATAAATATATGTGAATCTTAAATTATTTTAAAAATTGAAGCTTTGACACAATAAACTTAGAAGCAGTTTATCTGGCATTCTTTTATTCTGTCAAAGTTATGTGGCAAATATATAACTTATTCAAGTCCAGCTATAAAAATGGCTTCTATTTTGATTTTCCAGTTCAATAGGTACTTTACTCCCTTAGAGTAAATACAAAAGGCAGAGAATCATTTTACTTATCAATTTAATTTATAACTCCTTTTGTTCTGGAAAGGACTTAAGACTATTCACCCCAAAAACATACAGATTCATAATATACCATTTTATGCCTCTCCCATGGTGATGCCTAGTTTGTGGAAATTACTTTTTTTCTAGTAATCCAACTTCTGACATCTGCTTTGAGTCATTTTTTTCAACTATTGAATAATCTCCCTGTCAGAGCCATTATCTTAGTTAACAATAGGAGTTAAACTTTCCAATTCTCGTTATTGCCCCTATAATAGCTTTTTTCTGTTTCTCTGAATGTAAATAAATGTTAAATTGTAATTCAGCAGTAAGTTATTATGTATCTGTTTTGAATTTATAAATAGCATATGGATTGTTCAGAGGCTCTACTACAGTGGTCCTGGGCTCTAGGCTTCATTTGGCCACTTATTGTGTGACTCTGAGCTAATGATTAAACCTCTCTCAACTTCAGATTTCCCTCTCTATAATATTTTATAATTTTATAATTCACTTACTTCATTCCGGTTGCTTCACTGGGTTTGTGAAATTGGTTACTTTGTAGTATTTTTGTGAGGATTCAATGAGAGAAAGCCTATAAAGAGCTCGACACAAATTCTGGCAGATTGTAAGCAGTTATTAATACTGTGTATAATAGAGCAATCATTCCCCACTAAAATTTCCAAAGACTTTTGCTGTATAGTTTTTTTTTTTTTTTGCTTATAAATCTCAATTCTCATACTTTAATTCTTGCACTGCTGTTACACCGAGTACCTAGTCTGAAACAAAAAGTTCTAGCTACTTCCTTCATAGGGGTACAAGAGAGGTAGTGACAGTCAACATTTATTGAGTGCTTTCTGTTTTGCCAGCGTTGAGTTAAATGTTTATGTGTTTCTCAGTTCATCTTTCCAGCAATCCTCTATGGAACACATATTATTGTGATTTTTCTCAGTTTTCAAATGAAGAAAATAAGGATTAGAAAGGTTAAATGATTTGTCTGAAGTGATCATACCACGCGTTGGTGACAGGAAGGATCTGAAACCAAGGTGGTCTGACTACAGACCCTGAAGACTCCTCTGCTCCAGTTTCTAAGCCATTAGTTAAAACTCCTGTCTGTGTCTCCTTAAATAATTCCCCTCCCATTGTTTGAAGCACTATAAGACCATACTGTTCAACTCCTAATTTATCCTATAATTTTGTTTTAATGAACTTTTTACGTTCACCCAAGGTTATCCAAATTACTTTAATCTCCCTATACTAATAGCAAGTTTCGCAATACATTGTAAATCAAGTCTACATAGATAGTTTCAGGTGGTCTCTAGTTCTAGGCAATTCTTTATTATCTCTTTTAGGTATGGAGGTATCTGTGTGTTTTTTCTGCCTGTACAGATAACACCATTCAAAACAAAGGAAGACATATTTCTTACTCTGAGGTTTTCTATTTAAAAGAAAACATTGGGACACCTGGGTGGCTCAAGCAGTTGAGCATCTGCCTTCAGCTCAGGGCATGATCCTGGAGTCCTGGGATCGAGTCCTACATTGGGATCCCTGTATGGAGCCTGCTTCTCCCTCTGCCTATGTCTCTGCCTCAATCTCTCTCTCTCTCTCTCTGTGTCTTTCATGAATAAATAAATAAAACATTTTTAAAATAAAGAAAGAAGAGAAAATATTAATTATCTGGAACATGTCACAAAATTGTGCTTAATTTGAGATATATATATTTCATACCAGAATATATTAGGAATTTGAATAGAAATTTTGCTTTTGTACATCCATCAAGAGAAAGTGGTGGGAGGAAAGGGAGAGTGACGAGGGAACAATAATAATAAAAGTGTTATTGGCTCTCTGTTACTGCTGAGCAAGAAGATAAAGATTGTCCAGAATTATGGGGTAAAGGTTGGAGGAGAAAAGGAAGCTCAAACTATATTCCAGGCAAAGGCAAGGATCAAATTAGAGCTGAAGAAAATCGAGAAGATCAGCAGGCACAGTAAGATGATGCAAGCCCTAAAATGATGCTTCTAAACCAGGAACAATTTTTCTCCCTAGAGGACTTTGACCATATGTGGAGACAATTTTGGTTGTCACAACTATGAGGAGGAGGGGAGAGGGCTATATGTTATGGACATCTGTTTAGTACAGGTGCTGCTAAACATCCTATAATATTGAGGACAGTCCCCTACAACAGAGAATTATCTGGTCCACATTGTGAATGGTGCCAAGATTGAGAAATGCTACTTCCAAGGAAGATGAAAAAAGAGAGACTTAGAAATAAAGGGACTGGCCCCTGAAAGATTTTAAGCATAATGTGTCAGAAACAAAGAGAAATTATATTGTTTTGAGCAGATGAGAGTGATTAGAACAAAAAAAAAACATATGAGGCTATCTAAAACATTTTCCAAAATAGTATGAGTAGTAGATGATAGACTTCATGTGTTTCATGATTTAAGACTTAAATTTTGAGAGACACCTGGTTGGGTTAAGCAGTTGAGCGTCTGCCTTTGGCTCAGGTTGTGATCCTGGAGTTCCAGAATCAAGTCCCATCTTGGACTCCCTGCGTGGAGCCTGCTTCTCCTTCCTCTGCCTATGTCTCTGCCTTTCTTTGTGTCTCTCATGAATAAATAAAATCTTAAAAAAAATAAAGACTTAAATTTTGAGAGGTAGTAAGAGAGAGAAATATGTAAAACATATATAGTGCCCTAACATAGTTCTGTGACTCCCACAAAACTCACAAAGACATTCTACCTATTGCCAAATCCTTTCTATGCTCTTGGGAGTAATTAATTGATAAGATTAGAGCATTCTGATAAGCAGATAGAACATTCTGTTTTACTTTACTCTGTCACTGACCTTCCTTTTACTACCCAAATAGACCTTTATTTACACCTAACTGTTACCTTTTATTTACTATTTTCTACCGGTAAACACAGAGGTAGGTATCTATGTTCACTAGATGTGTCTATACATGTGTTGACTTCTTTTAGATCATTATACTTCCTGTGTAGAGACCATGTCAGCTAGGGTTATTCTCTAGCATAATACCCCATAGCCTGGTCTTCAGTAAGCATTTGTTGATGTCAATGCTAATAGATTAAGGACACATAGCAGCAAGTTTTGTTCAGAAATGTACAAGCTTCGAAGAATCTCCAAAAATCCATTCAAAGTCCCCTTTGTTTTATATAGAACTCCTTGTATACTTAAGCATTACTGCAGTAATTATTCTGGCAAAATATTGCAAGTATTTAAAATTTAAAAAGGAAGAAATAAGCATGTAATCTTTTGGTATCTTAAGAATTTTATAATTTCACATTATGAACTTTGATGTTTTATTTACAATATCACACTAGAAATACACTATTTCATCATTAGCTGGCATATTCCAAAAAAAAATCTATCTAATTTTTTCACTTGGTTTTTAAGAACAGAACATTATCTAAAGATCTGGAGTTTTGTTCTGATTTGGCCTTTGAGAAGTTATAGGTCAGGACAGTCATTCTGAACTTCAGGCTTCTCATCTACCAATGAGGAATTTGGGCTGCATCAGAAGTTTTAAAATAACAAGTTTTTAGTAGCAGAATCCTTTTTTGTAAAGAGAATTTAAATCAGAAGCCCAATAAAAAAAAAAAAAAGTGAAGGTGAGGTTGCTCTGAGTTAAGAAATTGTGTGCATGTGTGGGTATATGTGTGGGACTCTACAGAGCCATGTCCCTAACCATGAGACCTCTCGTTTCTTCCTGTCCCATAAAACTTCCCATCTGATCCCTTCCTCTACCATGTGATCCTTGAAGATCTTCAGAACCCTAAGGGAAGCAATGTGAAAACCATATGAATTAATATCAACTTTACTTTCAACTCTAAAATATTGGTTCTAAATCCAAGGCTTTGATGTTTTTGTCCATAAATCAAAATGCTTACAGGAAAAAATGTTCTTTTTGAATTTTAATTTAAAATTGTCCAAATGATCAAAATTGGATGCTTCAGCCATCAAAATAGCCAAATTTAAGGATATTCTATATTTCCATTAGTTCTATAAATACCTGGTGACCACTTAGTAATAATTCTAGACCACTTTCCTAATTTAAGTTTTTATATTTGTGATGATATTATTTCATTTTCATAAAATTTTTAAGTCATACCTTTAAAAAAAATTTTCAGATTCAGGCAATCAATGCTGAAACATTACTTAAAACAACACTAACTTAAATATTAGGTAATATTAGGAAATTAGTGTTAATTATGTTATATGAAAATGGTTTTGTGATTATGTAAGAGGATGGCCTTTTTTAGAGGTTCAATCTAATATTTAAGGAATGAAATAAGATAATATCAATAATTTGTTCTTTAAGGGTTCAATAACAGATGGACACATTGTATATGGAGACAAGGAAAGATAGCGCTAGCCAGCTAGATAATTAGATAAACACGGTAAATTTACAATTGTTGAATCTAATGGTTGTTATGCAGGTGACTGTGCTACTATTCTTCCTATTTTCTTATGGTTGAACCTTTAGATAGATTAAAATTTTAATAAATAAATATGTAAAATAATAGCATTGTATTCTTTCTGCAATGAGAAGCTACCCATTTTTACCTACCAAGCCGTGAACTTAAATCCCATTGTCTGATTCATGAAACAATATCTTGGAAACAATTTGTCCTGGTCGAACCAGTAGTGTGTGTTAACTATGGAGCCTTGCATGAGCCACTTAACTTAAAATCTCAAATTCTTCGTCTCTAAAATGGAAACATCGGTGGCTCAGTTGGTTGAGCATTCCACTCTTGATTTCAGGTTGGGTCATGATCTCAGGGTCATGGGATGAAGAGGGATCCATACTCAGCAAGGTGTCTGTTTGAGATTCTTTCCCTTTGGTTCTACCCCTCCCCCCACTCTCTCTCCAATCAATCTTTAAAAATAAAATAAAAAAGAAACATAAATAGTACCTCCCTAAGTATTATAAAAAATAAGAAAATGTATGTAGAGTAGCTAGCACATTGTCAGCTATCTGAAAGACACTTAACAAATTAGATCAGGTATTCCCAGGAGCTTAGGAGTAGTGGCCACAGTGACAGCAGGAATGATGCAAGTAGGAGCAGCAGTTTTAATAGTAGTATGAGTATCAGCAGAAGTATTCTATCAATAGCAACAGTACTAACAGTAGTGGTGGCTATAGTTAATAGTAAATTATGTCCTCTTCCCAAAAATATGGTTACGAGTAGTAGAATATTTATTTATAATAGTCCCTGGCATGTACAAAACCCTAAGCATTTGCTGGAAATCGTGTTAATGATGGTTTTGTTGAAGTTTGCAGTTACAGTGATGCATCTTCTATAGTTAATCCTCCTTTAATCTAAAAAGCCAAAAGTAAAAATGATTTTTTTAATTTTTCATGGATATAACATATACCAAACATATTTAATAACTTTTGCTCATAAGTTTCTAGAATATTCTGTTTAAAAGATATTCTTAAAAAAATTTTTAAAAAAAAGATATTCTTTCCTTCAGCCTTCTGTATCTGCCCCTTCTTTATGAACTTCAATGGAACAAAGACATATTTTTGTTGATATATAGCTATTATGAGTTCTAAGCTTTACCTAGACCTTGTATGTACCAGACCAACATATTTCTTCATGTATTATGATTAATTCAATTTGTTAATATAACTAGTAATTCAGATTCATTTACACTGCAGTGATGAATTTGAAGAGTTAGTTCACGGGGATGGGGGAAGAAAGGAATGGTGCATTTATATTTTGGAAGTCTTTTGATTTAAATTTGGGAAATTTCTAAGTGGTAAACCACATATACACTTTGGAACATCCCTGAGCTGTGCTATCACAATTTCCAGTATGTGATTCAACTCTCCTCACATGAAGGGAAGCATTTTGTAATTCAGCCAAGCTGTGGTTTTTTAGTGAAAATATAGAGAGCATTCGTATCTAATTTGTGGCTAGAATGTGCTGAGGTCCATGATCTTTACTTGCTTTGTAAGCGTTCTGTTGACCACTGAGAACCTCAGCTTCTCCTGAGGTATGGAAAGAGCTATTACCATTTATAAAAATTTCAGGAAAGCTTTTATACATACACAACTATATTGGAAATGATATAGTATATTTTTCCTTTGCTTTCCTTCTTAAGACATTTCAGTGCCACACCTTTACCAAATATAGAGCAAATGAAAATAGATGTTAAAGTTGCTTATTATTGCTTTATACAAGTAGTCTATCGTTACCTACCTAAGTCCTAATGCTTAAAATTGAGCTGACATTTAAAAGTACTGCAGCATTAAACTTTTAGAATAGTTTAATTGAAAGTTTAGAGTTTATTCTGAAGATTCATTAAATATAAATTGAATATGATATTTTAAGACATAAAATAGTTTGTGTTTTTCATTACATGTGAAAAGTATGAAAATCATGACCACATTATTTCTCTGAAAATAAAATAAATGAATATATAAGCAGCAATATGTTTCAAACTGAGAATCTGGGAGAAAAAAGGATAGCAATTTTATTAAAAAAAAAGAATATTAGGTGTACAGAATACAAATATTTTACGAAAGGCAATTATAGTGTCATAACTTGTTTATTTTTATATTATGTTTCTGCCCTCAATTTTTTTTATTGTGAGAGGTTGAATTAAAAAAAACATTTTAAATTTCTGAAATGTTTTATTTTTTTAATTTCAGTCTAATCACAGGACTCTGACTCCTTAAAATAGTGTGAGTTTAGCAACAGGATTATCTTTCATTTAGGCATAGTAAGCAATCAAAAAAAGCATGTAATAGGACTAGTTTCTTTTATTTTTATTCAGACATTATTTTTCTCAAATATAACTTACTATCTTGAGTCATAATAACTTAAAAAGATTTTACTTAATATCTTTCCATTACTAAATATTTAGTGTCACAATGCAGTGCTAATTAAGAATAGGAGAACACATTAAAGCAGTATGTTTTCATATATATAGTGTTTAAATTATTTTATTTTTTCTCACTAGAAAATTACTCAGAAATATGTGTCAATTAGCCTTTATGATAGCTCAAGAAAAACTTATTATTATTATCACCATACGTATACATTTATTCTCTCCTTACCTCAAATATTTTTAAAATAGTTATAAATAATAAAATAGTATTCCTTTACTTCCTTTCTTAGATGAATCCTATTTAGTAAGGCAGTATGAGGAGTTAGGCCAACTACAAAGGGGCACCATCTCCAAGACCATCCTCACTTCTGAAATGAACTACAAATTCCAGGGGTTGCCAAAATCACCCTCAGTTTTGATTTGCTAGAAGGGATTCACAGAACTCCCTGAAAGCTATGATATTTATAGCTACAGTTTATTACAGGAAAAAGCATACATATTAAAATCAGCCAATAGAGGAAGTGCATAGTGCAGAGTCCAGGAGAGATACCAAATACAGAGCTTCCATTGTTCTGTCTCTGTGGAGTTAAGATGCATTACTTTATCAGCTTAGGTATATGGCAATATGCACAGAGCACTGCCATCCAGGAAAGCTTGCCTGAGCTTTGGTGTTCAGAGAGTTTATTGGAGTTGAATCATGTAGACATGATTGACTGCCCAAACAGTTAATGTCAGTCTCTTGATTGACTGATACCACATGACCCAAAGCCCCTATCCTAAGTCACTAGATGGTTTCAGACCCTAAGTCTAAAATTTTATAGGTGTCTCTACCCACTCTAAATCATATTAGACTATCCAGTACAGCCCAAAATACCCAGGCAAAGAAAGATACTTTAGATTATCTTCCAGAAGCTGAGGAAATAGCAGACCTCCCTTTGGGCAAGGTTAAAAAAAAATTGTTTTAAGCTTTTATTTATTCACGAGAGACACACAGAGAGAGGCAGAGACATAAGCAGAGGGAGAAGCAGGCTCCCTGCAGGGAATCTGATGTAGGACTCGATCCAGGACCCGGGGATCATACCCTGAATTGAAGGTGGATGCTCAACCACTGAGTCACCCAGGTGCCCCTCAAATTCTTTACAACAAATACAGGTGGTTGGAAAACTTAGAGGTTTCCATTCTCTTTTATGTTAACTGCATTTTTTTTCTATAAATTAACACATTATTGCTAAAACTTTTATTTCCTCATGAAGTTAGTTCATAAATAGTTTGAAATATATTATTGATGGCAGTTTATCTCATGTATATAGATACAAATAGTTCTCAATTCAGTTATTTTATCTTATAATATTGTCATTATCTATCTGGAAAAATCACACAAAATTACTAAATGAATTTAATAAAAACATTTTAGATAATAAGCATTTATTAATTCATTCATGTAATATTTATTTGTTGAAGTCCTCCTGTATGTCACATATTATAATAAGTAACTTGTATGTAATAATAAATAAAACCTAGTCCCTCCCCCGAAAAATTACAGCCTAGTAGAAGACAGCTGTACACACACACACACACACACACACACACACACACACACATATATATAAAACACAGGGATACAATGATGAACAAGAAGACCAACTGTAATCCTATAATTGTACAACTATTTTACTGCAGTTGAGATATATGACATAAGGCAAAAGGTACAGTGACAAAATAGAACAAGAAAAAATAATAAATCTTGCTTGAGGAAATGAGTAGGTATTGGTAAGTGTAGAGAATTTACTTAAGTGAATGTGATAAAAGGGTGGAGATATGAGGGGATCACAGTCTAGAAGAAACACCATGGAGACCACATATGAGAGAGAACACAATGCACTTAAGATCCTTAAAAGGTTATGTTCTCCTGGAGAGCAGAATAAGTGACATGGTACTAGATGAGCTGGAATATTGGACCAAATCTAGAAAACGGAGCCAGTTTGGCCATATTCCAGGAAGAGGAAATTTTTTAAGCTTTCAGTGAGTTGTATTTATACAAAGAAGGGTGATTTGGTCTTATTTGTGTTTTTAAAAGATCACTCTGGGTACCAAGTAGAGAAAAGAGTAAAATATTACAGGAGTGGAGACTGTGATCAAACAGGGCATAGTAGTTCAGTGAGAGATGTTAACAGCTTATAAAAGGAAAGAGGAGACAGTAGTGATGGAAAGAATGGGTAAATTAAGAAATTTATGATGGAATTATAAGGAAGATGAAGACGAAGACGAAGACAAAGAAGGAGGAGGAGGAGGGCAGGAGGAGGAGGAGGAAAAGGAGGAGGAGGAAGAAGAAGATAAACATTGAGAATGTCCTTGAAGTTTCTGGGAAGTGTGTTACCATAGATGATTAGAAAGTTGAATGTGTGGGAAAGATCAACTGGTATCAGAAGTCAAGTAAAATAAGTTGAAGAGATGAGAACCAGATTAAAATGAATTAAGGAGTAAGAGATAAAGAAATGAAAAAAAAAAACAAACAAACAACTAAGAACAGAAAGTCCCATTTTGAAGAATAGGTATTATCTGATCCAAGCAACCATCATGTAATTAAGCAGCTTTCCACAAGGAAAGAAGAATAATTCTCTTTTTCCAAGGGTGAGAAGAGAAGAGCAGAGAGAAGTAGGAGATGAGAGTGGGAATGGCTACCAGCATTATGGCAGGGCACTGGGAAAGGTAAAGTCACTGAGAAATCCCTAGTAAAAATACAACCAACAGGACTTTTAAGAATAGAAATATGTAGTGAATGATAATTTTCTTTTTTGTGTGAATGGTAATTTTCAATGTTGAATTGCCCCACTTTGTAGGATACAGCCAATTCCATCCTCTTCTATTCAGTAAATCCACCTTAGTGGGGAATACTTTGTGATATTAGGTTTTACAACAAAATAGAGAAAGATGAATTTCTTGTCTGGCGCTCCTTGGTATGGCAAAGAAATAACTGACCACTGGAGCAGAAGGAAAGTACCTCCTACCCAAGGAATTTTCAGGAATCTTGAAAACTGAATTTATAGCCAATCTAGACCTCTAGATACAAGAAGACCCCCCAACTGACATTAAATTCTATAACCTCTAGCTACATTTTTACTAAGACTGGCTAATATCAAGGATCAATGTGTGTATCCTCTGGCCAGTTCTTTATATGGAGATAGTAGCATTCTATTACAACCAACTGAATCAATCCGCTCAGATTATAACTAGCGGTTACAGGCATACCTTATTTTACTGCACTTCACTTTATGGCTCTTTGCAGATAATGTGTTTTTACAATTGAAAGTTTGTGGCAACCCAATGTTGAGCAAGTCCATTGGCACCATTTTTCCAATAGCACTTGCTATTATATTTGTTATGATTATCTGCGATCAGTGATCTTTGATGTACTATCGTCATTGTTCTCTAGTACCAGGAACTGCACCTAGAAAAAGCAAACTTAATAAATATTGTGTGCATTCTAACTGGTCCACTGACTAGCTGTTCCGACTTTCTCCCTCCCTATTCCCTGAGATACAACAATATTGAGATCAGGCCAATAGCCCTATGATAGCCTCTAAGTGTTCAAGGAAAAGAAAAAATTTCAAAAAGAAAAAAAAAAAAGAAAAGAAAAAAGAAAGAATTTCATGTGTCTCACTTTAAATCAAATACTATATAAATAATTAAGCTTATAGAGGAAGGCATGTTGAAAGCCAAGATAGGTCTAAAGCTAGGATTCTCGGCACCAGTAAGTCAAATTATAAATACAAAGGAAAAGCTCTGGAAGGAAATTAAAAGTGCAACTCTAGTGAACATATAAATAATGAGAAAGCAAAGCAGCCTTATTGCTAGTATGGAGAAAGTTTTAGTTGTCTAGATAGAAGATCAAACCAGCCAAAACATCCCCTTCAACCAGAGGCCAATCCAGAGCAAGGCTCTGACTCTATTCAATTCCGTGAAGGCTGAGAGAGGTGAGGAAGCTGCAGAAGAAAAGTGTGACGCTAACGTAGGTTGGTTCGTGAGGTTTAAGGAAAGAAGCTGTCTCCACAATACAACAACACAAGGAGAAGCAGCAAGTATTGATGGAAAAGCTGCAGCCAGTTATTCAGAAGACCTACCTAAGATAATGAAGGTGGCTACAGTAAACAAAAGATTTTCAAAGTAGACAAATCAACCTTAGAAGATATCATCTAAGACTTTTCCTAGCTATTGAAAAGTCTTCACAACTTCAAAGGACTGGCTGACTTTCTTGTTGGGAGCTAATGCAGATGGTGAATTTAAGTTGAAGCCGATGCTCATTTACCATTCTGAAAATCCTAGGGCTGTTAAGAGTTATGCATAATCGACTCTTCCTGCGCTCTATAAATGGAACGGCAAAGCCTCGCTGGTAACACATCTGTTGACAACATTTTGAAATATTCAATATTGTTGAATATTTTAAGCCCACCGTCGATACCTATTGCTCAGAAAAGAAAATGGTTTCTTGCAAAATATTACTGCCCATTGACAATGCACCTGGTCACTAAAGAGCTCTGATAAAAAATGTACAAGATTAATGTTGGGCTCATGGATCAAAGAGCAATTTCAACTTTCAAGTGTTATTATTGAAATACAATTGACATACAATGTTATATTAGTTTCAGGTGTACAACATAGTAACTCAACACATTCTATACATTACTTAATATTCACAGTAAGTATAGTCACCATCTGTCACCATACAATGTTATTACAATATTATTGTCTGTATTCTGGTACTGTATTTCATCTCCATGACTTATTTATTTTATAACTGAGAATTTGTACTTAATCTCTTTCTTCTACTTTGTCCATTCCTCCACCCACCTCCCCTCTGTCAACCACCAGATCGTTCTCTGTATTTAAGAGTCTGCTTTGTTTATTTGTTTGTTCATTTTGTTTTTTAGTCTTCAAATATAAGTAAATTACATGGTATTTCTGTTTCTATGACTTATTTCACTTCAAATAATATCTTCAAGATGTAGTAAGTGGCAATATTTCCTTCATTTTTATGACTAATATTCCATTGTGTGTAGTGTGTGTGTGTGTGTATCACATCTTCTTTATCCGTTCATCTATTGATGGACACAGGGGTTGCTTTCATATCTTGGCTATTATAAAGAAGTCTGCAATAAACATGGGAGAGCATATACCTTTTCAAATTAGTGTTTTCATGTCAAGTCTTATTATTTAAGAACTACATTTCATAAGGCTATAGCTGCCATAGATAATGATTCCTCTGATGGATCTGGGCAAAGCAAATTGAAAAACTTCTGGGACAGATTCCCAGTTTTAGATGCCATTAAGAATATTTGTGATTCATGGGAAGAGGCCAAAATATCAACATGAACAGGAATTTGGAAGAATTTGATTCCAACCTTCATGGATGACTTTAAGGGGTTCAAGATTTCAGTAGAGGAGGTAAACAAAAAATATAGTGAAAATAGCAAGAGAACTAGAATTAGAAGTGGAATCCGAAGATGTGATTGAATTGCTGCAATCTTTTGATGAAACTTGAAGAGATAAGAGTTGTTTCCTATGGAAGTGCAGAGAAAGTGGTTTCTTGAGATGGAATTTACTGCTGGTACAGAAGCTCTGGAGACTGTTAAAATGACAACAAAGGAATTCAAATATTACATCAATTAAGTTGATAAAGCATCAGCATGGTTTGAGAGGATTGACTCTAATTTTGAAAGAAGTTCAGTTGTAGGTAAAATGCTGTCAAAAACATCACATGCGGGCAGCCCTGGTGGCGCAGCGGTTTAGCGCCGCCTGCGGCCCAGGGCATGATCCTGGAGACCCTGGATCGAATCCCATGTCAGGCTGTCTGCATGGAGCCTGCTTCTCCTTCTGCCTGTGTCTCTGCCTCTCTCTCTGCATCTCTATGAATAAATAAATAAAATCTTAAAAAAAAAAAAAACCCTGGGAGTGACATCCTATCACATTTGCCATAAAAAAAAAAAAAAAAGAAAAAAGAAAAAAAATCACATGCTACAGAAAAATCTTTCATGAAAGGACGAGTCAATTAATGGGGCAAGCTCCTGTTGTCTTATTTTAAGAAATTGCCACAGATATCCAAACTTTCAAGAACAACCATACTTGTCAGTTAGCAGCCATCAACATCAAGGCAAGAACCTCCACCAGCAAAAGATTATGACTTGCTGAAAGCTAATATGATGCTTAACATTTTTTACATATAAAGTATTTTTAAAGTATTTTAAATTGAGGTATGTACTTTGCTCTTTTCAAAGATTTGTTTATTTGAGAGAAAGAGAATGAGCATACAAGAGGAGGGGAAGAGAGAGAAAATCCTAAGCAGACTCCACCCTAAGCATCCTAAGCCCTATGCAGGGCTTGATCTCACAACCCTGAGATCACGACCTGAGCCAAAACCAAGACAGACGCTAACAGATTGTGCCACCCAGCTGGCCCTGTACATTGCTTTTTAGGACATAATGCCATTGCATACTTAATTGACTATAATATAGTGTAAGCATAACTCTAATATGCACTAGGAAATTAAAACATTCATTTGACTTGCTCTATTGTGGTGATCTGGAATTGAACCCACAATATCTTCAAGGTATGGCTATATTCTTAACTTCATTAATTAAAAAAGTAGCAAACCTAAACACTTTACAAAACCAGTGAGGAATTTAATATATGAAGGAGCCACTGGCAAAAACTATGGTAAAGCAGAGCATTCATTCCAAATGCAGTCATTTAAAAAAAAAAATCAAAACTTAAAAATGTGTAAGTCTATCCTATTACATAAACAATATCCTCCTCTATTATTAAAATATTAACCTAACCATTACTTTTTCATCTTCTAAGATAGCTGGATATTTATGATTAGAATAGTTAATCAATATATTTAGTTCTCAAGACAACCAAATGTCTGCTCGAAAATGGAATTTTCCAGGGACACCAGGATATTGCAATCTGTTAAGCATCTCAGCATGGCCCTTGGATAATAGAAACAATAGAATGTTAAATATATTTGAGCTAAAAAGGATCTTAAGTAATTTATTCATTTAACTTTTCACTTAAGATACTGAAGACCAGACTTGAAGTAGCCTAACCTAAGTAAGGACCGAATTGGCATAGCTAAAAGAGATACCTTTGAATGATGCTCATTTTGTTAGGGGGGAATTGTACCTTTTGTGTCCTAAGTGCCATATAATTGGTGAAGATTGTAGTGACGTGAATGACTGCTATTTTTGCTAACAGCTGGATTCCAATGGGGAACTACTCATCCGAAATGCCCAGCTGAAACATGCTGGTAGATACACGTGTACCGCTCAGACAATTGTGGACAATTCTTCAGCTTCAGCTGACCTTGTTGTTCGAGGTAAGAGTTTCCACATTTTAAAATCATGAAACCAGAGGTATTTGACTTGCATAACTATTGTATAATCTTCTGGTAACTCTGGTATGAATTCTTACATATTTAGAGTCTTGGTCCTTGAGAACAGCTCCTCACCCATGCCTAAGAATGATTTATGCCAGACAAGTAGTAAACAAGACTGATTTTGTTTGTTTTACTAACTACATGTCTTCTAGAAATTTATACCACATACCTCCTACTAAATGTTTGTACTTTTTAAACTTAGTATTTACCAGAAGTTCTCAGTTTCTGCTAATACTTTTCATGTGTTGAATATAGTGTTGTTTCCTTTTGTATTTTTTATGGTAAAAACATACTGATGCTATTTACTATGACTTCAAGTGTTACATATTTATCACTATCACTTCAGAATAAAAAGTTAATTTTTTCATGTATCATGTTTCTATTTCTTGCTGGTTTTTAGACTAGTGCTTTTTTCTTACACATAGTTGAGAATGTGCTACAATGCAGTCTTATTGAAAATACAGCCCCCTTGATACTGACCTTTGCTGTATAGCTGGGAGGCCAATTTAAAACATCATTCATTGGCTCTTTACTCGTTGCCAACAGAATAAAGACGACTTCTTCTAGCTAAGCACCAAGAATCTTGATGTACTGACCTCAGCCTGTTTAGCTTTAATCTTTTACCATTCCATGTAACCAACTCCACTGTCCAACCAGTTCACAAAAATATCCTAGAGTTTCAACCTCTGTTCCTTGGTTCACAGCATTACTTCTAGGTTCTGTAGTCGTTGTTTGTTGCCCAAATATTAAGCCATCCTTTAAGGCTAGGCTCAAGTATTGCCAAATGCATGAGTCCTTTTCTGATATCCCAAATATGAGTTCCTCTCTTGTAAACTTTATTAACAGTTAATATTTTCTTTAATGTGTTTTATAGCAATCTGTGCATGTGTGTTATCTTCTCTAATAGGTTGTGAAATTCATATGTGATTTTTCATTAATCCTTAAGTGAGCTGCAGAATCCCATTCCATAATTTCATAGCTCTATCGCTCTTTGTCATATTAAAATTTTATTTTATTCTTTTTTACATTAAAATTTTATTTTTTCACATTTCATTTACTAGAAATATTTATTGGCTATTATTTATTTCACATCTTTAGTCAGTTTTTGCACAATCAAACAAATAACTAGTAAATAAGATGATACCTGTGGTTCATATTCATTCCCCTCTGGATCAGTATAATTTCACAACCTCATACATCTCCTGCAGTTGCCTCTAGAGCAGTGGTAATATGGAGTCCTTAGATCACACTAGGGAAATGCTTAAAAGCCTTTTATTCCAGATGGACATATTCTACAATAGAGTAATAGAAGTCCAACTCAATTTTCTTCATCCAAATGAACTTAGACATTCATTCCATATATCCCTTATGCTAAATTGAAGAAAGTTCATTTAACTTCTGTATTTTCATTAAAAGTATTTTATGATCTTGGACATCTATTATATTCAAGAGTTATCAGAGGAACTAGTTCACTGTTCTTTCTAGTCAGACTACTAGCTGCTAAACCATTTTCAGCAATAAATTATGTGTATATTTAATTGAAGTTGTTTCCATATTAAAATAATTAGCATTTATATTACAACAAGGGTTATGTTTGGGGCGCCTGGGTGGCTCAGTCAGTTAAGTTCCAGACTCTTGATTTCAGCTGGGGTCATGGTCTCAGGGTTGTGAAATAGAGTGCCGTGGGTGTGGAGCCTGCTTAAGATTCTCTCTCTCCCTACTCCCACTTCTCCCTCTCTAAAAACAAAACAAACAATAGGGGTTATGTTACAATGTTTGTACAGCAGTTTTTTCATATAATTACAATGTGGTAAATTCCCAGTATTTAGAAGGAAGAGGAAGTTAGAGGAGTATAATCAAAGAGCATCAATGGTATTATCCACACATACTTAGGTAGTTAATAATCACCGTAATGTATATATTTTAAAGACGTAAAACTAATAAAAAGAAGCTATTGCAGGTATTGTAAAAAAATATAAAGTAACTTTCTTTAACCTTTTTAGTTCCAGGAAGAAAATACTTTAAAGCAATAGAACCTGACAACTGCACTTAGTAGAAACTGTTATAACATTTTAAGTCCCTACACTATAGCAGGATATTAACAAAATTGTACAAGTAGATGAAAAGTATTATTTAGGACTGTTAAAAGTCTACAAGTTATAATCATTCCCCAAACTTTATTTTTTATAATCTAAAAGGTATTTATTTTATGTCAAGAGAAATTTGCAATTAAAATAGTCAAATACATATATGCATAGTTTATAGTACAAATGCATATATGCAAATACATATATGCATAGTCAAAAGTGTATATGAATTAGACCTTCAAATACGCTTTATATACTCAAGTCATGGGGTATAAAATTAAACAATTTTCTATATTTATTATAGTAATGATGAGTAGTATATAAGAACACTTAGCATGCCTCAAGTAATATTATTGGTCCATTTAGCCACTTAGTTATGTTTTTTTCATCTAGTCCAGGAAATCATAATATGTTCTTTAAACAGTCAAGAAGCCCATGGACAGACTTCTGTGGGTTCATGGACTTCCTGAAATTGTATGCAAAAGTTCATGTGTATGTGGCATGGCTCTGGGAAGAGGATTTATAATTTTTACGAGATTTTCTAAGCCAGCAATGGCCCAAAAGGCCATCTTTGGCCGAAAGGCCCAGAAACTTAGCCCATTTTTCTTTCTTTCCCTTATCTAGATCAAGACTCTCTAAAAAGAGAAACTAAAGGATGATACTAAAAAAAATAATAATAATAATTAAAAAAAAAACAAGGACAAAAACCTAACTAGTTCCATGTAGTGAGGTTTAATAACTCAAATAGATTATGAATTGCTTGTGAAAATTTCAGTTTTCACTCAACCTTTCAAGAATATATGTCTCAAATCATATCAAATGTGTTACATATGAGACATTAGATATCTATAAAAACTTACTAGATTTGAGAACTAATTCTAGCTTATATTCAGGTATCAGTGATTTAAATCGCAGATTCAGAAATTAGTGCTATGAATGAGGCAGTAAACAGATTAGAGAGGAAAGTAATTTCCTCTGATGATCACTGAGAAATTTGGGGTGCAAGAAAACTAGCTTAGTGCATAAACTGTTATGCCCTATGAAATGAAAATGGAAATATTTGGACATAACTTAGACAATATGGTTTCTTTTAACCCATATTACTTGAAGGGAATGAATAAATAATGAAAATTATTGCTGCTATCCATATCGTGTGTGTGCGTGTGCATGTGTGTGTGTTAACAATCATGGATCAGAGGATACCTGGGTGGCTCAGTGGTTGAGCATCCACCTTCTGCTCAGGGCGAGATCCCAGTCCAGGGATTGGGTCCCCCATCAGAATCCCTGCAAGAAGTCTGTTTCTCCCTGTCTCTGTGTCTCTGCCTCTCTTTGTGTCTCTCATGAATAAATGGATAAAATCTTTAAAAAAAAAATCATGGATCAGTGAGTGTATGTGTGTAAATTTGTATGAGAGAGAAAAATGTATTTTAGGCTTATACCTTTCATCATTATTTTAAACTGAGTTTAGAATAGAGGTAGTGAATTAGTTAAATCTGAGTGCTTCTAAATATAAAACTGAAATTAAATATAGAAAAACATAGCCAAAGAAAAATGTAACTTTGGATCTGATTTCATAGAGCTTTTTACTCAGAGAAAACTCACCCCCCACCTTTTATCTGTTTAGTGTATGATAGGATTGAGAAATAAGGAAAAGCAAATGTCAACTAAAAACAGTTTACAAAAATAGCCCAATAACCATTGCCAATAGCCCAATAGTCATTGCCTTTGTAGCAAGCATAAAGGTTTATATTTAAAAATCTATAGCACTTCAATTTTTTTTAATCACTAATTGAGTTCACAGGTGCTCCAGGATTAGACCATAAAAATGGTACACATTGTCTGTTCCTCCAGTTATGTAAACAATTTCAAATCCTAGAGTCAAATTGGCCATGTAATTTTCACTTTTGATTTCCAAAGCTGCCTTTTATGCTATTTCTATCCTTTCACTTTGAATATATTTCTGTTAGTCTTTGTATAGTATAGAGACTATTTTTCAAAAGTAACTTTTATTCAAGCAGTATTTTCCTGGAAGCCCTATACATAGAATTCAAGTCACACTGATTGGAAGAAATCAAAACTATTTACTTTACTGGCAATATGCTCACTCTATGTTCTAAAAACTCTTTCACTAAAAGAATCAAAATTTTTGGATAAATTAATATACATTCTTCCTCACAGCCTTGGCAAAGGCAAAAACTACCCTCTCGAAATAGCGAGCTTTCAAACCAGCCCCCTCAGTATTCTAACAGATATTAAATAAATAAAATATGAAATTATGTCAGAAATGACAAGCAATAATGAGAATCAGCAGTTAGATTGGTAGACAACAATAGTGTTTGAGTTCAGAGTACTTTACATATTCTACTCATTGGAATAAGAATGAGGATATTCCCACCCAGATCTTTAAATAAAAGGGACAATGGTAAATTGAGTTGGAAACAAGATACTATAAAAACGAGAGTTTAAAGGAAAAAAACAAAAATAATACCTATAAATGAAAAGGACAATCATTGAAAATAAAAAGCCAATAAATAAGTTAAACAAAAATTAGGAAAGATTAAGAGAGGATAAAGACCTAAGAGATAGTATATGAGGAAATAAACACATTTTAGCACAGAGAAACAAAGACAAATTTTCAAAATGAGATTATATTAAGAATCTAATGAGAAAGCAATACTTGTCAAATCAGATTACTAGAAGGAATATTAGATAAAGTAGGAGAGAAAAAGTTTTCAAAGAGATAATGAATATAAATTTTGGAAAATTAGTGACAGTATGGCTTCTCATTTTAAGAAGCATGATGAAACACAAGAACAATTAATAAACATAAATAAAACTGCAAAATATTAAAAACCAATAGAACATTATAGAAGCAGCAAGCGGGAAAAAATATTTTTTTTTGCAAAGGCATAGTAATATATTGACCACAGACTACTCAGCATTAGCAATATCAAGTCATAAAGGAAAAAAAGTCACAAAGTAACTGGAGGAGATAGACTTCATGATTGACCTCAGTCATCTTGCTTTCTGGTATACCAACCCTTGTATAATCCCTTTTACACTGGGAGTTGCTTATATATGGCAACAGAAGTGACACTGATAAACACTGTCATGAGTCACAATTCTCCTTCTCCCTTGGTTCTTGGAACTCTCAGTCTGGAGGAAGCTAGCTGTCATGTCATGAGGACATTTCTTCAGTTTTGTAGAGAAGCTTACATGAGGAGATAAAACCTATTGATAATCAGCATCAATTTCCCAGTCATACAAGTAAGCTATCTAGAGAGGAAATCCTCTAGGCAAGCTTTCAGGTGACTGTACCCTTGGACCAAATCTTGATCAAGAACTCTCCAGCTAAGCCACTCAAAAATTCTTAATTCTCACAGAAACTGTGAGAGATTATGTTTATTGTTGTTTTAAGCCACTGGGTTTTGGGGTAATTTATTATGCAACTGCAGATACTACTACAGCCGTGGAGTAATGTCTTCAATATGCTAAAAGAAAAGTAACTATCCATCCAAAAGTGTATACCCAGACAAGATATTATTCATCATGAGAAAAAATAAAGTAATATTTAGACAAACAGTAACAGAGTCTATCCTCCAAAGAAACTGTTATGTATAAAGGAATGTCTAGTGGGTAAAATTCAGGAAGAAAGAAAATAATCCCAGAATAAAATTTTGAGATGTCAGAAAGCATGGTGAACTAAGAACCCAGTAAACATATGATTAAATCTAAACAAATTGAACTAAACCAGACTTTAGGACATGCTGTGGTCTGCATTTGAAGGCTGAGAAGGATGATAATTTGCCCTTGGATCAAGTTAGTAGTCATTTTTACTTCAGATTTTTATTAAAATAGTGAATTAGACATATATCTGTATATATGTATGTATATGCATATGTATGAGTGTTTTATATGGTCAAATATACAGAATACATGAAAATGATAATCATAAAACATAGGACAATGGTTACTTCTGGGGTTGGAGAGAGGAGAGGAGGATGTGATTGAAGAGGGAAGGGACCCACAAGAAGCTACATCTTTATAAGTAATGTTTCATTTCTTAAGCCAAGTAATGAGAATATAGGTGGCTATTTCTTATTTTTTATAACTTTCCCTAAATGTTAAATATTTATTAATTAATTTAATAAATGAGAGTCACAAAGTCACCTGTTATCCACTTCCTCACACCAACCTCAGCAAAGATTAATGAAAAATCCTTGTGAGGATTTTTAAAACTCTGAGCAGAGTTTCCAAACAGAGCTGTACTTCAGATTTACCAATACAATTAAAGACACAGAATTCTAGCCCTCTCTTAGAAGTTTTTGAATTAATAGTACTGGGATGAGTTTAGCAAAGTTGGATTAAAGATTGTCCTGATGAACCATAGTGCATCAGCACTGGACACAGAAAATAACTCATCCAAATATGCTCAAATGATTTTAACAAAAATGCAAAAGTAATTCAATGAAGATAGACTTTTTAATAAATGATGTTGAAACATTTGGGCATTTGTGGGCCAAAAAAAAAAAAAGTCTTGACCTACACCTCAAATCTTATACAAAATCAACCCCAAGTAAATCATAGACTTAAATGTAAAATGTAAAACTATGGAACTTTTAGGAAAAATTATAAATGTGAAAATGTTCAGCAATTAGGTGTATGGCAAGAGTTCATAGACTTGACACCAAAAACATAATGTATAAGCTGAAAAAGTAATTAACTGGACCTCATCAAAATTAAAAACTTTTGCTTTGTGAGTCTCTGTGAAGATGATGAAAAGACAAGCTACAGACTGGGAAATACTTGCAGACTGCATGTCCAATAAAAGATTTATTTAAAGAATAGGTAAAGAGTTCTCAAAACTATAAAACATTCCAATATGACAAACAACAAAAGATATGAGCAGATATTTCAATGAAGAAGGTATACAGGGACACCTGGGTGGCTCAGCTGTTGAGTGTCTGCCTTTGGCCCAGGGCATGATCCTGGAGACCCTGGATCGAGTCCCACATCGGGCTCCCTTCATGGAGCCTGCTTCTCCCTCTGCCTGTGTCTCTGCCTCTCTCTCTCTGTGTGTGTCTCTCATGAATAAATAAATAAAATCTTTAAAAAAAAAGGTATACAAATGGGAAATCAATATTTAAATGTTGTTCAACATCATTGGCCATTAGGGAAAGGCACGTTTAAAACCACAATGATGTATCATTATATATCCATCAGAATGACTAAAATTTTTGAAAAAGTAGTATTGTAGAGAAAGTGAGTCACTTGCATACTCCTTTTTTTTAATTTTTATTTATTTATGATAGTCACATAGAGAGAGAGAGAGAGAGAGAGAGGCAGAGACATAGGCAGAGGGAGAAGCAGGCTCCATGCACCGGGAGCCGACGTGGGATTTGATCCCGGGTCTCCAGGATCGCGCCCTGGGCCAAAGGCAGGCGCTAAACCTCTGCGCCACCCAGGGATCCCACTTGCATACTCCTGATGAAAATGTAAAATGGGACAGCCACCCTAGAAATGAGTATGGCAGTTTCTAATCGTGCTTACCGTACACCTAGTAGTTGTACTCATAGGCATTTATCTCAGAGATATAAGAACATCTGTTCAGAGAAAAATATGTAACAAATGTTCATAGCAGCTTTATTCATAATAATCAAAGCCTGGAAAAAAACACATGCTCATTCAAAGAGGTGAATGGTTCAATCGTGGTATATCGTACCATGGAATACCACTCTTCAGTAAAAGGGAAATGATATACTGATGCACACAACTTGAATGTATCTCAAGGGAGGTATGATGATTGAAGAAAACCAACCTCAAAGGTTACATGCTGCATAACTCCATTTACATAGCATTCTTAAAATTACAAAATTATAGAGAAGGAGAATAGATTAATAATAGTTGTCATGGGTTAGAGAGGGCAGAGGAAGGGAAGTAGATGTGGCCATGAAAGGATACCACAGAGGATCCTTATAATGAAATTATTCTATAACTGTGATGGTCTATGCATCTGACAAAACTATTAGTTGCACAGAACTAAACAAACATTCAGACACACAAATGAAGGCATGTAAACTAGTGAAATATTAATAAGGCAATAATATAAAAATTAAGATAAACTTAATTTGATTACAGCAAAATAAATTTTCTGGTTGTACTATTATAATTTAGTGTTACAAAATGTCAGGGTGAGGGATGGGCAAAGGAGCAAAGGATCTTCATAATTTTCCACAATTGCATGTGAATCTACAGTTACCTCAAAACAGAAAGTTTAAAAAAATCATTCAACATATAATATACTGAAAATATAAAGAAAATAAGTACTGATGGGCTCTTTTTTCAAGGATAGTATAATTAGGGTATAATTGGAATGCAACACACCCAGGAATAATATCTGAACAAGTGAAGGCCGCAAACTACCTTCTAGTTCAGTTTTTATAGGTAACCTCCAGACCTCAAAAAAAACAAGAGGGGCTTGCAGCTTTGGGGCTAGCATTGAATTACTGAAGGCAACAGAGGACAATGTGCATGTTCTTTTTTTTTTCCGTAGGCATTTTTATCTTTCCTTCAAATAAATATTAAATATATTTTTCTAGTATTATTATTATGGAAGACATCAAATTAATATAGCATTCCAAAGTGACCAAATGTTCAAACCTGTCTTGGGTTGATCAATCTTTATTTTATTTATTTATTTATTTATTTATTTATTTATTTATTTGGTTTTATTTATTATTTATTTATTATTTTATTTATTTTATTATTTTAATAATGCCCTAAAGCGATTGCAATACAGTGGTCTAACTGGTATTTGGAAATTATTGTTCTAGTGAATCCATGGAAAATAGTTTGCAAATGATATTGCTTTGTTTATCAAATGTATTCTGGGATAAATTACCTTAGAAATGTGTTTCATAAGAAAATAAGGTCCTCTTTTCCTCCAGTATGTCTTATGCTAACCAGACAATTGAAAAAATGATATTAATGTTTTGCCATAAGCCACAGAAGGAAGCTCTGATATAAAGGCCATGAGTGGCATGGGAATGGAGAACAACCCAAGTGGGGAAAAGAGCTAAGTCCATCAGTTTTTCCCTCCCCTTCATCATCATTTTAGCACAGGTGAACTTAAAGCCTAAGTCCCACTAAGATAGTTTATTTTATTTATTTACTTTAAAATTTTTAATTTATTTACTCATGAGAGAGAGAGAGAGAGAGAGGCAGAGACATAGGCAGAGGGAGAAGCAGGCTCCCTTTGGGGATCCTGATCTGGGACTCCATCCCAGAACTCCAAGATCACAACCTGAGCCAAAGGCAGATGCTCAACCATTGAGCCACTCAGGTGTCCCTAAGTAAGATAGTTTAGCTTCAAAACCTTTACAGTTCTTCACAGAACTAATCAATCTATGTATCAACATTAAGAAAAAAATATAATATGATGAAACATCCCCTAACTAGAGCACTAATATAAAAATTAAGATAACCTTACAAGAGATTATAATGACATTCTTGGTATTATGACATTTAAAGTTGCTTCTAGAAGATTTTAGTAAAAGATTTATTTCTACCAAGGGAGCATATATAAACTCAACTAAAAATAATATTGTTTATCAGTGTGAAGGAGGTAACTTCAGAATTAACCTTTTAAAACAGATGTGTGTATAATATAGCGAAAGGAATTTAGAATTTAAACAATGGTAAATTGCATAATATATTTTTTTGCATAATATTTTAAAACCCTTCATAGTTTAAAACTATTCTTAGCACCCCCCAAAAAAAGAACTGATTATTAAACTTCAAATGTTTTTAGACTTTTTAATAAAAATCTAAACTAAGAGAATTGATATGAATGTCTTTGTTGTTGCTGTCATAATAAATGTTTTACTTCTTAGGTCCCTGAAATACATTTCAGGTTGCTTCATGAAGCAAGTTTTGACACATGAAGAGCCCTGAATGAATGTTCTTTAACAAAAGACATTTCTGGAGAATTTAAGCTCTTCAGCTAAAAGAGTTTTCTTTAGAGGGAAAGGTTTTTCAGGATTTATTCAGCAGCACTTGTGGGAATATTTCTGCAGCTTGCCAAACCTAAATTCTCTTTCATGAGTGCACTTTTGGACAACATTCAAAAATGGACCATAAAATTAGGTCACAAAGCAAGAAATTAGGCTTTGACATCCGTGTTTTACCACTTTCCCTGGTATTTCTGCTGTATTATAAATATTCTTGGCATTGCTACCAGCTGTTAGGAAGACCTTACTGACGTCTGGCTGAACATAATGTTTACCAAAATAGAAAATGCAATCAAGACTATGCTTTTCAGATGCCCCCCCTTACGTCTTATATATTATATTAAGCACAATTTCTTAATGTAAGTCTGAGATTTAAAGGTAAACAAAAGAAAAAAGACTTTCACTATCTGAAACTGGTTTTTGGTCTAATTTTTAAACTCTATATGACACATGAAATTTGGAAATATTTTGGGAAAAGAGTAGCTGAAATTAAAGCAGGTAGCACAAAAACTGTTTAAATCTTATATCCTAAATCAAGTTTAAAATGTGTATATAGTTATATTAGAAGTTTGTATTCATATTGTTTTACGTGGATTTTTATTTAGATAAGTAGTGTGTGTGTGTGTGTGTGTGTGTGTGTGTGTATGAAGCTTTCCACTTTATTCCTAAAGCCAAAATACAGTTGCAGAATGGAAATGGATGTAAGTTAGATGCCATCTCTATTTGATGTAATCTGTTGAAATTTTTATTACTTGGCCTAATGATATGGTCACTAGACTCTTTCTTAAGGAGGTTATGTTGGTTGATGACTAACCCAGTTTTAAAACTTGTGTTGAATGAGTTAACATAGCCAAATAAATAACCTGATGCAAGCTGTCGATATACTTTTTAGTCTGAATAATACTGCTATATTTTAAATCATCAATGTGTTGACTAATGGTCTTTTCTTCAGGAAATGCTCTTGAATATTTATTACTCCCAGCTGCTCTATATTAGTAGAGTTTATACCCAGAGCATCGGTCTCTTTGCTGTCCAGGCAAAATTGTTTCTGATGTATCTAACAGAGATTGTTGTTCCAGGTTAATTAGTACTCTTTCTTAAAAAAAATATGAAATTGATAAACATTTTCCTTAAGATAAAAACGTTTTAATGGTCCTCTTATTGTCAAATCATGCATTAATTGAATCTTGTTTCCCCCTAACTTCTTCACAGTAGCTATATGAAATCTCTGCAACTATGTTCAGATTTGAATATACATTTTTAAATCTAGAATGAATCCTAGAAGTTATCTAGATAATTCCTATCTCTTTATTTTGTGTAGTGGGACTCAGAGAGGCTTGCCCTGTATTACCCATCTACGTAGTGACAATCATCTTGGACACTCAGTCCAGTTTTCTCATGGTATTAGGCTTCTTCCAGAGAATACGTTTAAATAAAACTGATCATTAATTTCTAAAACATCTATAGCTAATACTTTCATACTCTAAAACTTTGTATAGTTAATTTGGTGTAGTACCAAGTCCATTCTAGAATTGCTGTAAGTAAGTAGTAAAAGTTAGTGCTTGCAGCTTTTGCACTTTTCTCTTTCCCTTCTCATTGTTTGGCAAATCTAATAAATAGTAGTTAAAGTTTTAAAACATTGTGGAAAAAGATAAAGCCATAGACAGTTATTAAAAAGAGATTAAATTACTAACTCTTTGATTATTTAGAGTTCGATTTGTGTGACTAACACAGAGACCTTGGATATTAATGAAAGCAAAAGGAAGGAAAGTCTGCCATCATGTTAAAATTTATGGAACTTCTGGTGTTAAATTACAATTTAAGTTTCCATGGTATCTGGCATAAATACTCCCTTTGTGTTAAAGTCCAAAACTCAAATTGTTATCAAATACACAACTGTGGATATATATTCAAAATTATTAAGACATGAAGTACCTAAATGAATTCAAAAGGACTTTTGAAATTAATCAATTTATTTGTTATAAAATTAGGAGGAACAGACAAAATAGGTTCCTATAGTATACATACCAAGTTGGGCAGGCATACCAGTACACACACACCTTATAACTCTCCCCCCCAAACTTCATGGAACTATATGAAAAGATCCAGAAAAAAGAAACACTTATATAGGCAGAAAGATGTGCCCAGATCATCATAGTCAAACCAGAAAGAAGAGTTGAGGTAGTTTTTCAAGTATTTGGGTCAGAAAAACACACATTTACCTCAGATACTTGGATAATTGCCTCTACTTTCCACTTGTGTTATCCAAGAAAGTTTGCCACAGAGACAGACTAAAGATTTCATCTCATCAGCCCTCGCGGGACTAAGACAGGAAAATGGCCCTTGCTGCCCACACTGGCTGGAACAATGACTGACTGGGCGCCATCCTGAGGCATCCCATCCCCACTTGGCACTAAATCACAGGGATACATCTATTAATAGTGAAGCCTTCCCAGAAATTGAGCCTTCTCCTTACCATTGAGATCTACAGATTCAGAAGCTGCTAGGAGGCAGTTCTCCATAACAGTTACATGCCAAAGCTGTAATAATGAGCTGGAATGTGTATCTGTTTTTAATAAATACAGAATTTAGAAAGTAGCTTGATTGTTTCAAAGTTAGAATTCATTAATAGTCCCATTTTTAAAAAGCTTTAGTAAAAAATAACAGCTTTTCCAATTACTAGTGACATTACAAACTACACCAATAATTTGAAATTGTATTTATCAATGTAAGTTCAATGCAAACTGATGTAAATCCAGTAGTTTTCAAATATACCAACAAAGTATGTAATTCATTCAGAATAAGTCACCTATTTTAAGTTTTAAGATGAGTGTTGAAAATTATCTAGTTTAACACTTCATTTTGCAAATTCAAAAATTGCCAACTGTGAGGATAATAAACTGGTAGACAACACTATAAAGTATACATCAATGCAAATTTAGGTTACTTTTCTCTTTCTTCACTGGAATACAGTGAGAGAAATTTCCTTGGAAGATTTCTTCTCCTCTTCTTTAATTAATTGTTCCTGTCTCATAATCAAACTGGTCAGCTTTTGGCAAACTAGAACTTATTCTTTGCTACACAGTCTGTCTATATTGATGGCTCCCTTAGAAAACAATCAGCAAACTTGCTGCTCCTCACTCTGATTCCTGGAGAGAAAGGAGGAAGGAGGAAAGCTTTACGGAACTTAATACCCATAGTATGCTTTTAGATGTTCCACTGCAGTCTATATTATAGACTTTATACATTTGGTATATTTACCAATGATACCAAATTTATCTGACAATTATGCCAATTATATCAAATTATAATAGCAGTACAGATAACCTGTGCAATCTAAAAATCTATGAGCAGGGCAGCCCCAGTGGCTCAGTGGATTAGTGCTGCTTATAGCCCAGGGTGTGATCCTGGAGACCCGGGATCGAGTCCCATATCTGGCTCCCTGCGTGGAGCCTGCTTCTCCCTCTGCCTGTGTCTCTGCCTCTCTCTCTGTGTGTGTCTCTATGAATAAATAAATAAAATCTTTAATAAATAAATAAATAAATGAAAATCTATGAGCATAAATAAATGGCTATTAGTTCGTATTTTAAAAAATAATTTCAATTTATATTGACAAAATATTATATGCTTGTAACTCCAATCTTTTTTTTTTTTTAACTCCAATCTTTATGCTGTGAAAAGACATGTATTATGATTGTAAAATAAGGATATATAATTACATAATTTATTGTATAATATAGGACATAATATTATAAAGATATATATTATAAAAATATATCATGCATTCCATATATTGTGTATTTGTTATAGCATATAAAGATATATATTTATTAAAGGCTTATTGCTAATGGGGCACCATTTTAAGAGATGGATACTATTATCCTCAATAAACACATAGGAAAATTGAGTCCCAGTGAGACTAAGTTACTAGCCCAAGGACATATAGCTAAGTAAAAGAACAAGATTTGAATCCAAGCAGTCTGACTTCAGATGTAACATCCAAGCTCACTGCTAGAACACAATATAGAAAACACTAGCTCAGATATAGTCAATGAAATAAAATAATCAGTGTGGGAAATTAAAAAGTAGGTAGGCCTCTTTCTTTATTGGTAAGAAATATTCTATAGAAAGTCACAGATGCACGTTTTTGCAATTTTATTTTTGCCCATGTTATTATTTATGGCTGGTGTAATAACAAGGGAAATGATAGTAATTTAAAAATATATATTTTAGCTACCCAACACCATACAATTATAATAGCAGAAAACAATAAATAGAGCAGATGACTTAAAAGCTTAATTTTAAAATCTGCTCTTTAGCTTTAAAAATTAATTCATTCAAAGTGTTTAACTGGCTTCTATTATAATGTATATGCCTACAGGACTTTCATATAAATTTTATCATGTCATCTTAACAAAATTGCTGTGAGGTAGTAGTGTAAGAACTGGTAATCCCATTTCATAAGCAAAGGAAATTTAAAAAAGGAAAAGAAATAGTGTTTAGCTCTCATCTTACAAAGCCAGAACGTGGCCAGATACCAATGCTCCAAATTTACTACACAACTTTTTTCTGTACTACTCCTTAATGTTTAACTTCCTGAAGTACAAAAACCAGATCATATAATTTTTATTTTGCATCTGTTTCACGGTTGGCATATGGTTTATTTTATCAAATTAATTAAGTTGTCCACCCAAACCACTGTGAGACATTGATGATAATTCAAAGTTAAGTTAGAAAGGAGAGTAAAGTTTTAGGTTATTTGAAATCTGAATTTAAAATCTCCTATTTTTGGTTCATTTTATCAAACAAAAGAAGGCAAAAACACCTTGACTTCATTGCTGAAAACATAACCAAGGAAAGACTTAATGGTGTAAAACCCCAATTAACTAATTTTCTTACATATGATTTTTGTGGAATCTGCCATTTTAAGGTTCTGGAACATCCAATTTTTTCTTGATGGTGCTTTTGGCAGACTGGCTTCCTGCCACCAGCATCTCTCTGACACCAGCCAACATCACCAGTCCAGCCCTTGAGAATTCGATTGGGTTACAGGGTTTTTTTTCCCCCACACCTAAACAAATAAAAATAAAGGAAACTCAAAAAAAACTTTACTCTCTAAACCTATGACCAGTTAAGAAATTACGAAGAGGATATTTTAGTCCTTTTGAATTCCTATCACACAACTCCTTATATTACCTTCATCATTCGGATTAATTAAAACATAATCAAAGAAAAAGGAAGAAATGTGAGAAGTGTTCTACAACTCTTTCTTGGTACCCTACGAATCCAACTGTACCATAGTTCATACCCTCCCCATTTCCTCTTGAAGTTGACTACAAGATCCCTGTACACCGCATGTATTATCTGAATGTGACTTAGGACATACCATTACATCCGCACGACATTAAGTTTGGTCTTTCCTCTGCTACAGCACTTTTCCATTGTCGTGTTTGGTTGCACAACACCACACAAGTCATTGTATAGTCTGGCATGAATCCCAAGGCTTTTTTTCTCCCTAAAAAAGTAAAAACACTATTTTAATTTCTAATTATCCAGTATTCACAGTCAGTAATGGCTATTCTGTGGACAGAAGAGGAGGTGAGGAAGCTGTCTGTGATTTATGTGCATTTCTCAGGGCAATAGGGGAGCACCAATTCCTTTGAAAGTGGTTTGGGATGGTGCAAGTGAGTAAGAGTTAGTGTATTGTAGGACAACCTTGAATCCACTTCACCCAAATCAAGCAACTGACACTGCATTGTGCAGCAGTTTAGGGAGACTCACTGTGTGACTGTGCATAGTCCCTCTTGCCAGACTTAAAACGTCAGATTTCAGAGAAGCAAACTCTGGCAGTATAGCAAAAAACACCAAAACTTTAAAGGTGGGGGGAAGGGTTAATGGATGGAATATATCCAAAATTATTGATTTCAGTTCTCATTGAAAAGACTTAGAAATCCTTTTTTGAGTTTTGCGACCTTTGTTACCATTTATTATAAGGACAAATGTTGCAAAAAGCAGTCAGCAGAAGCAAATTTTCTTAGATATTGTTTCCTATATTTAAATAGCTATCGTCACAGAGACAGTAGTGGTTATAAAGTAGTCTAATTCTAATAATCAAATTATCCTTACATATGAGTAAGGGAAAAGGGTGAATGATCATCCTATAAATTATATGATTTTTTTCCTAATAATATAGTTAATATACACATACAGTCATTAAAAGATCTGTATGATGCATTAGAAAAGGTATGACTTTTCACATTAGATGAACATACCTTAGAAAGTCACTTCAGGGATGCCTGGATGGCTCTGTCAGTTAAGCATCTGTCTTCAGCTCAGGTCATGATCCCAGGGTCCTGGGATGAGCCCCGCATCAGACTCCCTGCTCATCCAGGAGCCTGCTTCTCCTTCTCCTTCTGCCACTCACTCCCCTGCTTGTGCTCTTTCTCTCTGTCAAATTAATAAATAAAATATTTTTTAAAAGTTTTTTTTTTTAAAAAGAAAGCCACTTCACCTACAGATTAAGCTGTGGTCTTAGGCTAGTCAGTTAATCACTGTAAGCCTCAGATTCCATATTTATGAAAGAGAATAATAATAGTTGCAGTTCACACATTGACCAGGGAGACTTTTTATAAATATCTTCCTTTCATTCCTCCCACTATGCTACTAATGTGTGTGCATATCTCTATCTATCATCTATCTATCATCTATCTATCTATCTATCTATCTATCTATCTATCTATCTATCTATCAAATGCCATAGTACTCAAGACACAAGTTCCCAAGACATCCAGTCCCAAACACTGATTAGTTTTTTAGAATCATTGCTAAATTCACCTTCTGTATTTTTTTTCTTAGTTAGAAGCCTTCAGGCATATGTCTTAGAACAAAGGTTCTAGTGTGCATTTGTTTGTTTGTTTGTTTGTTTATTGAAGGAGGTTCCAGCAACATCTCTTACTCTTTAGCAAGGCAATCACTGTTATTGGGGAAGGGACATTTGATTGGGCCAAACCTTGTCACTTTAGCCTACTTTCTGTTGGACTCCCATCTCCAGTGTCTAGGAGAATAGGTTTTTCTTTGCTCTTATTTCAACTTACCCATCAAGGATTCATGGCAAATCCCCAAAGTACATGGCTTCCTGCCCCTAACTGGGCATCCACACTGTCCCTTCAGCCTTGATCTTTCCTCTTGCAGGTAAAAACAGAAAAGATGGAGAGAAAAACATGGTGGATCCTTTTCTCCCCGTCTGTGCCAGCCTGCCTCCAACCTGGTGATCGTTGACACTCACCATTTGTGTGAAAGCCTTTTTTCTTTTTTTCTTTTTTTTAACGTATTATACTAGATTTTACTAATTAACTCAATCTTGTAGCTTCTGCAGTTTTCCCTTCCAATCTAGTTCTTAGAGGATTTTTCCTTTTGAAACTTCTAAACATACTTTTGAGCAGGAAGATACTTAAAAATATAATTATATGGCTTCACTAATATGAAAAATGGCTTATGAACTAACCGAGTACATCTTAAAATGGCCAAGTGAAATTTTTGTGTTTTCATGCCCTGTTTTTCTTTGAAATTACATATCTCAGAAATTAGCTCATTATCTGAAAAAAATTATGAAGAACTGGTGAATTATAATATAGGGGTATTGCCACTGAATGGACTGTTTGATTTAGCCAAGCAGGTAATGAACAGTGTTGTTGTCAAATTCACTAAGCAGTCATCTTAATTAGGACACATACTAAGGGACATTACTCCAGTAGTCTTTTGTATCCTGGTCCCATATAAATTATTTGGCAAGAATGGATGAAAAGCAACAATAAACAACTCAAGACTGCCTATGGCTCTGTGGGGTTTTTGGAACAATTCCTGGGATTGAGAAGTGAAAATGGACAGCATGTTGAGAAAATTGTCATCTCAGTAGCAAGGTTTAAGTGAAGATACCAAGCCATTAATTGCATGCATGCATATTTAATTTTATTAACTCCTACCATCAGCCTCTTGGATCTTTAATTTGGGCAGGAAGTTTGATACTCTTACTGGAAGGACTTAAGCATAACTGAAGGATAAAAAGGAAGTGTATATAATTCTTTCTGGAACAGCTTAAATTTCATTATTTGAAAATACTTTCATTTTCTCCCATTAGTCAAAGAGATATACTTAAAATTCTTGTTGCTTCACCAGAAATAGTTTTGCTCTTAAACACATTTATATTTAGGTATAGGGTATCATATGAACTTCTCATTTAGTAAATCAAGTAACTCCATCTGTTGTTGGAATAAGTCTCAGGAAAGCTTAAGGAATATGGATATGACTGTTCAATACATATGTAGTGTTCTTTTTAAAATAATTCATTAGTCATCATAAAGGAATACATATCTCTGGATCAAGATGTTATTAATTTCCATATTTATTTTTTTAAAGTTTTGTAGTCTCAATCATTATCACAGATAGAACAATCTTTGAGTTTAGATCCAAATCAATTAGCATTTTAATAAGATATTTAAAATTAATTTGAGATTCTCATGTACCTTAAGTATCATCATGGAGACATATGCATGAATCATCATTGTGGGCATCTTCTTATCTAGTTCATAAATGAAAGTATACCACCAAGACCTGATGGGAATATAGTCTTGAATTTAAATACTAGAAAGGAAATCACATGATAAATATGACTTTCTTATTGCCAGGAAAGGGAGAATATTCTTGTTTAAATAAACTTCATTGATGACAAGTAGAGGTTCTCATTACTAATGGATCTAAGTTCACTTTTGTAAATGTTAGAGATTAAAAGACTACTATACTCCTATTAAACGGTAGAGATGTTTACTATTCAGCTTCATCTTAGGACAGCTTTAAACATTGAAGAAACCACATGACATTGAACTGTGTTTCATAACATTATGGTAGAGCCATTGTCTTAATTAATTTTGAGAACAGAAATAGGCCTGTAATAATAAAGGGCATTTAGCTGACACAATCTGGTAAAAAAGTCACCTGTCTTAATATAACTGATGTTCTTTCACTAATGTCATCTTAAGATTATTTTGTTTTAAAAGGGAAGATAATTTCCGCTGAAAAGGCTTTGTTTCCTCAACATTTAAACTTTTCATTAAAATTTGCTCTTTTAGTAAAAATAAACAATGAACCACAGAATATTTGCCTGTGGTGTTTGCTTTAATTACTTACTGGTAATTGCAGGTGGAAAGAGAGTGATACTAGATGTCTTTCATGCTTACAACAGCTCTGGAACATGAAGGTTTATATTAAATGCACGTGCCATGTGGAAGAGAGTCCCAAAAGGACCAGGAATTTGGGGTCCAGTTGTTTAAAAAATCAGGGTTTAAGAGGAAGAAAGCACATTTGTATTTAGTATTTAGTATTGTATTTAGTATTTCTAAATATTTAGTATGTATTTAGTATGTCTAAGTACTAGCATAGACTCAAGCAATGCCTGGGGGCAGTCAAGGCTGCTATGCATCCTGTTTAATTCTGGAGGGTCCCAATTTCAAATCTTCTATCCCATTTGATTCATCAGAAAATATGTCTCAATTATTGACTGAGAAAATATGGCCAGCCTATAATATGCAAATAATCATTTTTTAAAGATTTTTATTTATTAATTTGAGAAATGTAGGGATAGAGAGAAAGCATGAGCAAGGGTGAGTAGCAGAGGGCGAGGGAGAGACAGACTCACCGCTGAGCGAGGATTCTGATACATGACTCGCTCCCAGGACCCTGGGATCATGACCTGAGCTGAAGGCAGATGCTTAACCAACTGAGCCACCTGAGCACTAATAAATAATCATTTTGAAAGTACTTTTTTTGGGGGGGCGATGCTATTTTTCCTCAAATGTCTAAACTCTTTTTCATTGAATGTTACTACATTTCTAAAGAAGAAATGACTGAATTAATAGATAATTGTGTTCTCACTTATTTTTTCCTCTGATTACTTCACATATGAATAAGAACTGAGTGGAGACCACATCTGTATTTTGTTCATACATAGGTATTTTTTCCTAAAGACACTGGTAAGATTCAGGAAAGACTAACAATACTTTTAGGGTGATCAAGAAAAGCTGGGGCTGAATTGTGTGTAATTTATAAATGGGTGATGTGTTGATGTTCATTTATCTGAGTTAACAGATCAAACAAAGATTTAAAAAGCTATGGTCAATGTATTACAGTTTTTGTCATTTTTTTTCTTAAATATATAGCTGTGCCCATGTAATTCATATGATTTCCACCAAGAAAGGTCTCTAAATAAATAAATAAATAGTCTCCAAAGAAAAGCTCAATACCATTTTTTTAATTTGATTCTGATAATGCTGTTTTAAATGATTGTACTGTATTTATTGAAAAGTTGGTTTCATGGCAGATTGGTTGTTTACATCCTAGCTTTGTCATTTGCTAGCTAGATGACTGTGGTCATTTAATCTTCCATGTCTCTGTTTCCTCTTCTGTAAATAGGGAAAATAATGGCCCTACATCATTAGGTTATTGGTAAGAATTATGAAAGATTTAGCACTTACTTCAATATAATAAGGACTCAATAAAATATTCTTATTAAAATATATAAAATTTTTATTTGCTAACCTTTTATGTCCTGTAAATTTTATGTTGTTATGAGTTCACATTTGTTTAAAAAATACAGACAAATCTAAGAAAACAACAGGATAAAGTGGTCAGTGTTCAGGTAGTTCTTTGGAGGTCTTTTGCAGACAGGCACATTTGGGTGACAAGATCTAAATTTCAAATGGGCTTTTTCTCACTTCATGTGGGTTATGCTGGGAAACCCAGTCTCTTGTCCTAATTCTTTCTGCACTCTCTTACAGACTAGCTGTAATAACTCTTCTAAAATTTAGCACCTTTGGTTAATGTACAGATATCACTTTATGTGAGCTCTAAAATGTGTGTGATCTGTATTACACGTTGAAATGTTTGTTATTTGCCTGCAACCCAATGATTTCATAGTTAAAACATTGAGAAACTAAAAAAATAAAAATAAAAAAATAAAACATTGAGAAACTGGAGAAATTTGGGAAAAGAGAGTATAGATGTGGCAAATTGAGACTGCATTGAACCACAGAATGATAGAGGACCATTCTGGCTATTTCTACAGCCCTTCAGTAAGCTAAAAAAAAAAAAAAAAAAAAAAAGATAGAAACAAGCTTTAGTAATTGTAGACTCCTGCCTGACTTTGAAGAACCCACAATGTAGAAACATAACACTAACAACAACTTTGGTAGACCACTAATTATCCCCCGTAGGTGAGATTTTATGGAGTGTTCTCAATCAGCAATCTCGGAGAGGGATATTTAAAGCCAGAGGGGGAAAAAAAAAACATAATGAGTGAAAAACAAGAATAGTAAGAGAGAGGGTAATGCAACTAGAAAAGGAAATATATAGTGGCAGTCTCCATGGGGAGGAGTAAAGAAAAGTAGCTCTAAGAAAGCAAGGAAGTTGGGAATAGAGCACTATGATTTTGAATCGGAAAAGGAGATGCAGAGTATCAACACTGAATTTGCACTGCTAATTCTATAAAAAGAGAACTTGGCCAGACTGTCTTCATAAAAACTAAAAACAATAAGTATGCTTTAAATAACTTTTTATCTCCTCCCCCAGATCTTTCTCACTTTTCTCTTCATTTCCTTCTCTTTCCCCCTTCCTAAGTATTTAACAATGGTAAGAAGAATCGAAAGAAAGCTTTTGCGAACACTAGTCAGAGAAATAGCCCACTTCCTCCAAACCCCCCCCACCAGCGATGTTTAATGATTAAAAATAAAAGAAAGAAAATGGAATGTTAAAATAATTTCTTATCTAATATATCTAGACATTTAAAATGCATGTCAAACTCCAAAAGTCCTTTCTATCTAACCAATGTCTGTGTCTCATTACAATTTAAATTTGGCATAAATAGCATTCTTTGGAACCATTAGCTATCTGCCTGAGGACCACCTAAGAAATCACTATTATTCTACATATTAGTAGAGTAGTAATGAAATAGGCTGCATGTTACAGTCTATTTTACTTACATTTTTCTGGCTTCTATTCTCTACTAATAGATATCTTGAGAGTGTTTGTACAACAATAGGAGCTTAAAGAGGAAGAGAGAGAAATGGGAGAGAAAAAGGAGGCAGAGAAAAAGTGAGAAAGAAAAGGCAAAGAAAGAGAAAGAGAGAAAGGGAGAGAGGAAGGACTCAGACTCAGAATCATGTATTGCTTTTTTTTCCCCCCATTGATGACGGATAATCATGGGTGATCAGTTCCTAATGCCTTTTTGTGTGTGTGCTGAGGAGCAAGTAGTTGCATTTATTTTTTTTCTACTGTAATACTTGTTTTCTCCATTCTGAACAGAAAAACTGAACAAGTGGTATCTGCTACACTGCTTTGAAAATCTTCCTCTGGGAGACAGTACATACCGGCCCTGAGTTGAACTCCCAGGCTGTGCAAGCTTGTCTCTATAGTACCACTCCTCCATTTTTGTTACATCTCGATTTCTTAGTATAAACTAAGGGACTCACATTCCCAACTTTTCCTCATCTTCAACAAATTTATCAGAAAACACTTTATTCTTAAATGAAAACAAGTGGTAAATAAACAATCTGATGAATAGATCCCTCCCAATTATTAACAAATACTAATAATTATTCCTGCTAAGTAGCTCAGATGCCTAGAAGGCTCTCACAGGAATAAACACAATAATACTTTTAATAGCTAGTTTACTGAGGGCTTTCTATGGACCAGGTCTACCATTACATTCCTTAAAAGATATTATTTCAATCCTAAAAAAACAATTCTACATCATCAATTTTTATTACTCCTATTTTACAGATGAGAAAATGGAAACTTAATAAATTTGAAAAATTTGCCCAAGATAAATCAAGTCACAAAATTTTAAGTCAAGCCTATTTTAAGCTCTAAAATATCTGCCTTTAATAATATTTTTCTCTCAGGTATTTTCCAGGAGATATTTGTAATTGATTATTAGATGGATAGGTCTGCTCTGCATTACTAGGTAACATTGCCACACCAGGGTTTTGAGGATATTAACCAACACCTTTCCATTTGTTCTCTTAACTTCACCTCTTTATGATGGTATTCCAGGCAAACGGAAGTATGGAGCTTGTATTGTGGTGACTGCTATGTTTATAGAACTATCTGAAAAAAAAAAAAAAAAGAACTATCTGAAATTCAATTGTGATACATGCACTTATGTATTCACTAAAATATTTATTAAAAACCCATTAGAAGTCAGGCATATATCAGAAGGGGAAAAATGGACAAAGGAAATTAGAATATTTTGCTCAACAATGTTACTCTTCCATGACTGGATGACTGAGTGAAATTATGCATATAGTATTTCCAACAAATACATTCATAACATCCAACTCTAGTCTGACCTTTTAAAATATTACTCATTTGCCACTCCAAGAACTTCAGAGAATAACAGCAGGCAAATAATTCACACTTTAATGGTTTAAAGACTTATGGCAATCTTATCTTAAATTCCTCTTAGCATTTTCTCTATACTTTTGTGCACAGAAAAAAGTATCTGAATACATGACCTTCCCTTCCTTTTAAAAATAATTTCCTTTATTTTTCATCTCTATTTTTAAGTTTTAATACTCTGAAGTATTCATTGACTTTGGATGATGAAAGTGGAGTAATGAAGTAATGAAAAGAGTTTTTTCTTTCTGAATATTGCATGTGTTCTATATTACATATGTGTCTATTTTCATTTATTCTGGATGATGTATATTTTACTTTTAATTAACATCAACAAATATAAGTACATTATTACAGATTAACATTTATAAAAGTTTATTTATCTTTCTATTTATATGTTATATACATCCAAATAATAAAATTTACTATCATCAATAGGATGTGTCTTGTGTTATTTTAATATTAGCAGTAATATATCTGTGTGAATCTGCCTACACCTTTTCCCCCTTGGGATCACCCACACAGAAATTGTCTACACCTTTGCAAAGATCAAAACCTGTTTGGAGAAAAAAAAAAAAGCCATATAGGCTTAGCATCTGATTTGACAAAAAAATAGTAAAGCATTTATATTTAGCTAAGAAATAAAAACAAATGTCTTATTTACAACTATATTCAATATGAAACACTAAAGATATCATTTTACCAAAGTTGCAATTATATTTAATATGCCTAATTTAGTTGGGGATGGACCCTTTCTGGTGCAAAGAAAATGAGTGATAGTATTTTCTGAAATGTCTATTAAAGGGTGTCTCTATTAACTGAGAAACTTCTTTAGCACTGTAAGTAAGCAATGAATGCCACTGTACCATGTAAACGATGTTTTTCTCATTTTTGAAAACAAGAAATTGTGCTGCAAGGTATAAATATCTTGTATCCCATTATCATGGCATTTATCACTTCCAATTATACTTATTTATTTGCTAGTCCATTATACCCTTTTCAAGACAAAGAGCTCTTCAAAACTGGAGAGTTATGTCTCATTTATCTTTTCATTTCTATTACCAGATACAGTGCTCTCATTGAATAATATTGGTTCTGAGTAAGGAAGCATCTATGAAAAGCTATCTTTAACATTGTTTTATGTTCTACATTAATAATTTATCTGTCCTAAGACTCTTCAGTATGATGTTTTAGAGAATTTCTGGCATATCTCTGAGTTGACAATTGTTTTCTACATTTTATAGAAGTAGAAATATTTCTTTGAATATTATTTATGCACATTACTGTAATAACATGAAATTTATTATCCAAAATGATACATATAGTCATTCCCAAAATTTTCTACTCCAAGTAAAATTAATTACATATAATCACTTAGGGTTATAAAAAAGTATTTATTCCATTTGGGGGAGGCACAGTGAAACATCTAACTACTCTCTTATCTAGACTGAATTGTACTACCATATCAGATTTATACATTCATCCAGCATTTATGAAGTTGTGCTGTGCCACAACCTGTTAGGTCCTGGTAATGTCAAATTCCTTTTATAAGTCAAAGACTTTCATGTGTATCCATTTTATGAGCCAAAGATTGTCATACATACCTTGAATAATAATGCCATTTTAAATGAGAGCATTTATCTCTTTACTTAAAAAGAAACACCGTGAAATCATTCAGTGAAGACCATAAATACTGTTATTATCACCTCTTATAGTTTATATTTAAAAGGAATGTTGTAACACTGATTATATCATATAAATGTCCTTTAGATAAATTTCAAAGAAGATGATTTTGTATTTTACCGTGCACTTAATTCACTAGCTGGGATTCACTGATTCAGTTCCCAAATTTTCATTCCAGGCCCTCCAGGCCCTCCAGGTGGTCTGCGAATAGAAGACATTAGAGCGACTTCTGTGGCACTTACTTGGAGCCGTGGCTCAGACAATCACAGTCCTATATCTAAATATACTATTCAGACCAAGACTATTCTTTCAGATGACTGGAAAGATGCAAAGACAGGTGAGTTTCATTTGTCCAATTACTTTGTAAATATTTTTAAATGAATTCTTTGATCAAAAATGAATATCTGGACTCTTTAAGGATTTCATCATCTACCTTGACGTGCTTTTTTATTTTTAAACTCTTTTTTTTTTTTAAGTATCCCAGTGCCTTGGTAGTAAAGGAAACCCCAAGGAATGTAGACATTTTAAAGTTGCAGGGGAAGAGGCAGTGTGTCTGTATCTATAATGGGAAAGCAAAGAGAGGCTTTCTGCTTTTCTAATTTAAGTTATGTGTAATTCTAAGATTTATTAGGAAAAAACCTTGGGAGATCTTTTTTTTGGCAAATGACATCTATAGCTTTTTATTTATGATCCATTTTTTACAATTGTATAGATACTAGAGTTCTGCTTTTCTTAAAAGCCACTTTGATTATAAATATTACTTTAATAACCCAATTCATATTACCATATAACCTTTGCTTTTTTTTTAAAGATTTTATTTATTTATTAATGAGAGATACAGAGAGAGAGAGAGAGAGAGGCAGAGACACAGGCAGAGGGAGAAGCAGGCTCCATGCAGGGAGCCCGATGTGGGACTCAATCCTGGGTCTCCAGGATCAGGCCCTGGGCTGAAGGCAGCGCTAAACTGCTGAGCCACCTGGGCTGCCCCAACCTTTGCTTTTCAAAGATGATCTTAACTGCTTTGAGCTTCCTCAAAATGAATCTTCAAGGAAGTTTTAGATTTTAATTTTTTTCTTATATTACAATTTTCTAAAAGTTGATCAGAAAAAAATAAATGAGTGAGTGGGTGCCTTCCTTTGTCTGTAACTATTACCTGTGACATTTGTCTTGACTAGCCTATAACATCGCATGGCAGTTTATCTCTTATAACATCAAAGAAGATAAATGATCCTTTTGATAAAATATCTGCTTCTGTTTGTCATTTTGACATTATTTTAAACAAACTTATAATTGCTAGAGTTTATTTTAGATACATAATGAAGACACCAGAAGGAAGAAAAAAAGACAAAAATGAATAAAATGTTTTTATACTTTTTTAAAAATGAAAAAAAAAATTAATCCCAGAATATCCCAAACCTGCCCTCATTTTTGCTTTGTCTTAAGGTGATGGGATTTATTTGTATTGACTACTGAGAAGTTTTAACTTAGATTTAGTTTTCTTTAGTAATTTAGTCCTATCGTGGTAAATGAACCAAATATAAACTTGAAGCCTGTTATGAGGATTGGCATATATTGTAATATTGAGTAGTTTCTCCACATAAGTATATAAAATACACATGAGTGTTAGAAACAGGTGAAATATTTCTATTACATAATGCTGGTAAATGTAAGACTTATCTAGAAATATGCTTGGCAAAATCAGACCACTTGAAAAATTATGTAAATAACCATTTAGATGTTTGATAAACCTAAAGTATGGGCAGTTTTATTTATCTGAAGAGAATGAAAATGGATGATAATGATGAAACTATAGATAATATTATATATCTAGCCAAATTGACACTGATTATAGGTACCGGAGAACACAAAATACAATAAATGAACACATTTAAAATTTTGTTTGCTTTGAAAAAGGAATAATAATTGTAAACATTTCCATTAATTATGTATACTTACTGGGTAGACCAATTAAAATTATACTTTTCGTTAAAAAAATATATATATATAGTTTTTAATATATATATATTCCACTAGAAAGTAAATTCCATAAGGATGGAGGTTTTGTTTTATTCACTATTCTATCTCTAGCCCCCAGATCAGGGCTCTTACAGCTCATGTATTAAACACATATTCACTGAGCCTCCATGGTATGCCAGAACCAGTCCTAGATGCTGGATATACACCTGACCCTCCATAAACAAAACAGAGAAAGGAATCACACACATGTACACAACAGTCCTTCCCTCAAAGCGTTTACAATCTAGTAGGAAAGATGACAATGAACAATTAATAAATCACTGAACTCTACCTCTGAAACTGATAATATACTATATATTAATTAATTGAATTTAAATAAAATTTAATTTAATTAAAAAAAGAAAAAGAAGAGAAAGTCATATGGTGATTAGTGCTAAAGAGAAACATTAGAGAAGAGGAATCAGGCTGCAGGCATTGCACCTTATAAAGAGTGCTTCCAATATTAATATAGTCACCTCAAATTACTCATGGTTCCAGTTCACATGTTATGTCTTTTTACAACTATCAACATATTTGTATCTTTGAATCTAAAGTAGGTTTTCTCTTGAAACACATGGTTGCATCTTAAATTTTTATCCCATCTGACAACCACTGCCTTTTGATTGGATTCTTTAATCCATTAACATTTAGTGTTATTATTTACAGTTGAATTTATATCTGCCATTTTTTTCTAGTTTTTACTTTTTAAGCTTTTATTTTAATTCTAGTTATTTGACATACAGTGTAATATTAGTTTCAGGTATACAATATAGTGATTCAACACTTCCATATATCAGCTCGTGCTCATCATAAAAGTGACTTCCTAAATCCCCATCACCAATTTCACTCATCCCCCCCACCCAGCTCATAAGTGGTAACCATCTATTGAATTTTGGTTACTAAATGTATCACTTGATTTTGTTCCTTTATTCCTTCTTTACTGCTCTTTTTTGGATTAAGTAAATATTTTCTAGTGTAGTATTTCAGTTTTTAAAGAATATATATATATATATATACATACATATATATGTGTATATATATATAGTTAATGGTTACTGTACATATACTATATATGAAAATTTATATAAATAAATGAATTTTAAATACATACATATTTATTTAATGGTTACTCTGGGGCTTGCCAGATATATCCAAACTTACTAGAATAGACTTCGTATTTTTACTAACTTAATTTCAGTAAGATACAAGATTGTTATTCCTAGATAGCTCCATTGCATCTTACCAGTTTTTTTTTTGTGCTGTGTGTTATTTTTATACATGTTACATCTATATATACTTCAAACCTGTTACTTCTTCTGTTACTGTCTTCTAAAGAAGCTACAAGAAAGGGAAGCAAGTACATATTTATAGAGTTTGTTATATTAACCTTTTTGTTTACCATTTTCGATCCTCATTTTTTCTGTGGATTTGAGTTACCATACTTACTCTAATACAACTTTGCTTCTAACTGTCCCCTTAAGATAATATTAAATATATTACATTTCTATATGTTATAGGCCCAGTAAAAATTTTTATTTTATACATAAAATATATATCATAAATAATTTTATGTATAAAAATAATTAGACAATAAAATGACATCAGCCACTCAATTTGGTAGTTCATTATGCAAATAGCAATAGTGGATGACAAGATATGCAGGGGCATGTAGGTCCTATAAGGAGTTTTTAAACAAGAGAGCAATAATCTAATTTCTAATTTGAAGGGGAAAAAAATCACTTTCTGATGTATGGGGAAGGGATTTTTGGAGGGCCAAAACTAGAAACATGGAGAACAGCTGGGAGGATGTGGAGGATGAGAGATGTCCAGGTGGGATATGTCATGCTAGGACTAATATATAGCAGTGGGAATAAGGAGTGGGTGAGTTTGAGATATATTTTGAAGGCAAAACAGAACTTTCTAAAAGCTCAGGTATGGAGATTTAGGGAAAGGGCAGAATTGAGAATGCTTCATGGGACTTTGGCTCTAGCATCTGAGTAGAAGGTAGAAGCACTTACTGGAGAGACAAGAGAGATTAAGTGCAAGTAAGGACTTAGTTCCATTTTGGAATGGGTTCTCCATTTCTTTACATACAACTGGATTTCCACCTAGTATAATTTTCCTAAGAACTTTTAAAATATTTCTGAGTGTAAGGTTCCTGAGTCAGACCTTTAGCCCTTGTACATTAGAAAAGTTCTTTCATTTCATATTTGCTATAATTTTTTGAATGTAAGTTCTAAGTGTTTTTTGAGCATTTCAAAAGTATCCTTTCTTCATCTTTTTGCTTTCATTGTTATCAATGAGAAGTCAACTAATATTTTTACCTTATATTCCTATATTTATTTAATATGTCCATTATCTCTAGCTATTTTCAAGATTTCATTTCTGCTTTTAAGTTGATGAAAATATATTTATCTTGATGGGGGTTTCCTGGCAAGTTGGATTTTGAGTTGATATCTTCCTTAACCTGGAAATTCTCAGTCATTATATCTTCCAGTATTTCTTCTGTCTCATTCTCTCTTTTTTTTTCTTGATCTATATTGCCATGTATGTTAGATTGTTTGATGTGTTCCATGGATAATGGAAATGTGTGTGTTTCTGTTTGGATAGTGTCTAATGACTTGTATTCACTTTCATAGATTCTTTGTTCCACTATATTAAGTTTGTTGAAAATCTCATTAAAATGATTTTGGTTTTGTATTTCTTTTTATTCCTAGGATTTTTTTTGTTCCCAGCATTAGGCTCCTTTTAATATTACCTACATAGTATTCCACAGAAATGTCTTATTTGTTTATATAAGTTATGCATCTTCCCCACTTGATACTTTTACATATTTATAGTAGTCATTCTATCATCCCTGTCTGATCATTTAACACTGGGCCATCTTTAAGTCTGGCCCTGTTGATTTTTTTTCCTTTGTTAAAAATGCATCACATTTCTTTGTTTTCTCATGCCTTGATAATTTTTAAGCCCAAATATTATGTAAAAAAGAATAATAGACCATAATGTAAATATTACTTATCCCCAGGAAAATGCATATCATTTTTTCCAAATTGTCATTTTGTCAATATAATCTGTAGGTAAGGTGATAGCTTTGCAGTTAGATTCAATGCAGCAGAGGGCCAAGTAAATTGAAGTGTAAGGTCAAACCTTCTCACATCTGAATGATTTCCATCCTTACCATCAGAAGTCAGCTTGCTCTTCTAGCCCAGCTCTCAGTAAGGGTTCTTTCCCCTTCCCTTCTTCTTCCCCAGAGAGCTGTTGTCTGATAACTAGTCTAAAGCCCAGAGTTCCTGGGGGTAGAAGAAGTTCTCAGTTCTCCTGTGTTCAATCAGACTTTGGCAAACATACAGCACTAGTACCTCTCTGGGGAGGCAGATCTGTCTTTGCTCTCCAACCACTCACCCAGACACTCATGGCCACACATTTATTCAGTATAAGGCCTGCAGTGCATGTGGCAGAGTCTGCATTTTCCTGCATTGCTCTTAGACTGAAGCAGATCTGAGATGTCTGTGCCTCAGAGGGAGGTCTCTCACGGCTCTCTTGTTCTGCTCCCAACTTTTTTGATTATACTTGGTGAAGTCCTACAAAAAAGAATTGGCTTATGGATACAGATACTCCATGATCTGGGGGCTCCTGGGGATTCAATACAGCCATGACAACCTACACTTTGTCTTTAAAATATCTGTGAAAAGTTAGACTGCTTTCTTCTTGTGAACATTAATGATTCTGTCCTCCTCTCTTCATTGCTCTACTTATGATGACTTTAGTTCATTAGACTTCTTCATAAACTCAAACCTCTGAAAGGCTCTGAAAAAATGATTATTTTGTAGATTGTCTTACCTGTTATTTTTGTTAGTTATGTAAGTAAAGTTCTTTGTGACAGTATCCTAAGTGGAAATGAAAAATACTTTTTGTAATACATGCGATCATGTAGTCTTCATTTCTGGTGATGCCGACTAAAAATTGAAGGTGCAGAACTAAAGTCAGTTTTATGAAGGTAATTATTTAAGATGTTCAGTAAATATTTTTCAAAGATAAAAAGTTTCAGCAGTCCAAAGATTTCATTTAGAATAATGAGATTAAAGAATAGACTGTATATCTGTAAAACAATCTACTATATCTTATTTCTCTTGGACTTTTTAGGGGCTAGACAGAAGGAATTTGACGCCATTCTCAAGGTTCTACTAGATACACAGATAGCATTTAGAATGTTGGGTTTGATTCTACACTGCTACTTAGAGAAGAAAAATTATAAAATATTATTGGTAATGGGGTGTGTGTATGGGAGGCGATTGAACAAAAAGAGGCCTAAGAAACCATGCTGTGAGGATCAATTGCAAGAGCCAACCTAGGGTGTGGTTTCTAAAATAAACAAGAAGAATGTCTTTATATTTAAAATTCATATGGAAATCTAGAATTGCAAATTAACATCTTCATACATAAATATTTCTCTGGACTTTGGATTACTTCCTTAGAATAGACACTTGTAAATTAAAGTATTTAGTGTGAACATGCTTAGACTCATTAGCTACCCTAAAAATTACCCTGTAGAGAGATAGAAACAATTTTTATTCCTGCCACCAGTATGTATCTCTTCTACCATGTCTTTGCTTAGTATTTAGTGCTTTTTTTAATCTTTGCTGCATTGATAGGTTAAAAAAAATGGAGAAAAAAATCACTAGGCTCATTGTAGAATATTTACTTTTTAGAATTTAGTATTTTCTTCTTTTCCTTTCTGTAGCTTCAGTTTTTGTTATTCTTATTTCCAATATGAATTTCTGGGTTTTTATGAGGCTACATTCAAATTTTCCTTAGAGAAGAATCCATGAATCATATCTTCTGGGATGCCAGAGCATAGTTTGCTTCTCTTTTGCTTCAGAGAACTTTGCCAAACCTATGGCATCTTGCAAAGTTCTGCCAGAAGACCTATGGGTTGGGGCTAGAGACTCTAAGGTAACAGAGAGCCAGTGAAAAGCCTTTAAATGCCCTTTTCCATTCTCAAACACAGATCTGCTTTATCAGTTAAAACCTCGAAATTGATTCTGGATAGTTTCATATACTTGGGTTTTGGATTGAGAAGGAAGAAGCTAAAGTTCTGATTGTTTTTAAATTCTAAGGAAATACCAGGATTCTTTAGGCAATTTCAAAGAATCTAGAACAGGTGGGGTTATATTGCCTACGATTATTCTTGAAACAATTTGGTTTTTTAGTCCTGAGGTCATTCTGGCTATTTCTGAAGCTTTTCAAACAGCTAGTCGTGTGGTCTGAAGGCAGAGTGCTATTAGCACGGTTGCCAAGCAACTAAAGTACTGTGAGTTATTGGCCTTAGGATACCCATGAGGCTTGCTTCTCTTTTCCTCCAAAGAGTAGTTAGAATGGTTTTATTCTGAGCCTTACAGATGCCACATATTTGCAAATAAATCTATGGATTACTGTTTATGGCTGGTTGTTAAAATCAGACCTTCTCAAGAGGGTCTTTTGACCTGAGTGCTTAACATAAGTACTATGTCTCCTGCTCTCTATCCCTTTGATTGAGATTTACACTCAGAAATAAAACTGAGATTTAAATAACCATCAGTTTAATAGTATGTTTTTTTACAGAGAGAAGCCTCTGACAGGCATTATTTGTTAAGATCTGATTTTCAATACTGAAATTATCTATAGAAAAAAATGGCCTGATTCTGAACTGACCCACTCAGGAACTTGAGACCCAGTCCTGATTCCTAGCACTTGCCTCTATTGTGCAAAGTATTCTCTTCTCTTTCTGACTCTACGAATAATAAACGAGTTGCAAAGTACTTGGCTGAAGAGAGGGGACACAAAGTCCCTCTGTTCCTGACTGTTCTAATTTGACTTGGTGCATGAATCTGCTTCCAAAGGAAAGCTGAACTCTGCTCCCAAACTCTCTATATGGGTGGTTTTAGAAAAATAAAATATATCCAGTATATGGATACCAGTTCTTACCAGACCTGAAGGAATAGGAAGGAGATGGCATGGGGTAAAAATCCACTTATAAAGATATTTAAAGCCAGAATAAAACAAATAAAAATGTACAGTAGAAGTAAAATACAGTAGCAGTGGAGGAGAAGGGATCAACTCATGGTTAAAGGGAGTGGGAAAGAGATTAAGTGGATTGAGACGAAGTGTACTTTCTGTCAAGATAATTTATGGGCTGAATATAGGCATAAGAGCCATAGAGTGTTGGATATTTTGTGGTGGGGCAAGGTGAAAGAGTGCTCTCTTTGTCTTTCACCAGTAGCCTACATGATTCAGAGATGAAGGAGACTACAAAGTGATTGTTGTACATAAGGCTATGCTTCTTGCATTGAGACATGGTCTATTCTAAATAAGCATCACTTTTGTATTTATATTTTATTTATATTTGTTACAAATATTTATATTTATTAAGTAATACTATTTTCAAAACATTCTGCTGGGTATATTTGGTCCACAGAAATTCCAAAATATGTGTAAAAAGTAGAAGAAACACGTGTATGTCCACAAATGAACAAACAATGGAGAGGCAGAAGAAATATTTTTAGTGTGGGCTACCTACATCGAGTTTGGAGCTGGAAAAAAGTTAAAGAGAAAGAAATCCTTTTAAATCCTTTTTTCATTATGTAGTATTCAGATGTCTGCCCCATTCTAGAGGAAGGAAAACAGGCCAGATAGAAGAGCCACTTTTTTAAAAAAAAGATTTTATTTATTCATGAGAGACACAGAAAGACAGGCAGAGACATAGCAGAGAGGAGGTTCCCCACAGGAAGCCTGATGCAGGACTCGATCCCAGGATCACAACCTGAGGCAAATGTTCAACCACTAAGCCACCCAGGTGTCCCTAGAAGATCCACTTTTAATTCTAGATACACTTTTCTAAAATGAAAATGTTAGTCATTTTTTTTGCTAAGTTATTCCTGCCTCTTACGTTCTTACATAGATGGTTTTATTTAGGGGATATTACATATATATATAATCTATATAATATTATATAATTATATTTTATATATAATTATAACCAAACCACAACATAACCAAATATATATATATATATATATATATATATATATATATATATATATATATATATATTTTTTTTTACACACACACACACACCAAACATGTTTGTTTTGGATATTTATATTCTCATAAGTTCTGACATCAATGTATATTAACAGGAATGATTATGATTTTGTTGTTGTTGTTCTAAAAAGAACACTTTCCATGTCTTTAGCAATTGTGGTAGGGAATATTACCCTTAACTTACAGTTATCAAATTATTTTTTACCCATTCAGAAGACACATTGGAGAAGTCCATCCTACTACCATCTACTTCTTGTTCCCCTCTGAGAGAGTTGTTTGCATACCTGAGCCAATGTTTTCTTGCTGGTGTTTATCTTATGGTAGTGACTTCAAGGTTTTTCACTTATTCTTTCTTTATTCATCTCAGTCATTGAAATCAAAGGACTGATAACCTCATTTGTAATGCAAAGCCCACCACAAAAGGAGCCCCATTGACTTTTCCTTCTTTACCTTTCACCATTCCTCCAAATAACTCTTGTGGTCAGTTATGATATTCTACTCTTTGAACATACACCTGATCTTCCATTTATTTAGGGGTATTTTCATACTGGATCCTCATACGTGCTCAAAATCAGTATATTAGCTGCTGCTTCGACTGCACATCCATCCAGTTCTTGTTTTGACCCAAACTACACTTGCCCATACCTGTTGACTGCCTAGCTACTTGAAAAATCTTCAAGGCAGACTTGATCATCATGAGAATACCATACCCTTGTCAGGAGAGACCCTTTGGAGGGCTTCCAACATTTGCATTTTTCAGGCATTTAAATGGCACTAGGATTTTGCAGCACAGGAAAGAGGGGAGAAGTTGGACTGTCTCATTGAGCCTTCTGTTTTTACTTAGGCCCCCAAACTCATAAAATCACAAACTCACAAATAGTTTCATCACCTTCTGACTTTAAAACCCTGTATTAGTTTCCTAGGGCTGTTGTAACAAACTGGTTGCTTAAAACAACAGAAATTTAGTCTCTCATAATTCTGGAGGCCAGAATCCAGAATCCAGATGTTAGCAGCATACACCCACTCCAAAGACTCTAGGAAACAGTTCATTCCTTACCTTTCCCAACTCATGGTAGCTCCAGATATTCCTTGGATTGAGGCCACAACACTTCAACGTCTGCCTCTGTGGTCACATTGCAGCCTCCCTTCCTACACATGTCTCTCCTCTGTGATTCTCTTATAAGGACACTTGTCACTGGATTTAGGGCCCACGTAGATAATCTAGGATGATCTTACCCCAAGATCCTTAATATAATTCTAGTCTTAAACTTGAAAGGTTATACAAAGACCATTTTTCCAATAAGCTACATTCACAGGTTCTGGTAACTTGGGCATAGGCAAAACTTTTTGGTAGGCATAATTCAACCCACTACTATAAAAGCTTCTCCTCTCACAGGAAGCTCAAAACTATTTGAAGGTCTCTAGAAGGGAAGAGGGGCCACCCTACCCAGTGTCATAACATCCAGCTCTGTTTTTCCCTTTTCCTTATGAAGAGCTCTTTACCAACTAAAACTTTACCTTCCTTCCTCCAACTATCTTAAAGAAGTCCCTCAGTTATGAAGTAAGGCAAATTCTGATTTGGTGTGAGGGAAGGGTGGAAGAAATAGGAAATATAGAGGCAGAATGAAAACATGAGAAGGCAAAGCCTAACTTTTAATCAGAAAGTCAAAAATATATGTCAAATGTAGAGAACAAGTTCATAACCAAATAAGAGAAGAGATGCCAAAATTAGTATCCAGGAGAGTTAAAATTATGGTAGAGTGAGGCATGGCTTAGTCTGAGCCTTTTGTCAAAAGGCAGAATCTGGACACTGGGATGTTTAGCATTTACTGTGGAGATGGATATAGCATCTTGAAGAGCTATATATTCATGATCTACATTGAAAGATAAAAATTCCCTAAATAATAAGATAATGAGTCATAGACAAGCCTGAAGGAAACAATTTTCCAGATAAGTGATGTACAAGTATTTACATGCATATGTATGTGTAGGTTAATTACTGAAAACACATGTGGAAATATTTTAAGACGGCTTAAGATACTGGATAGTTCTACCTTCGTTATGTTTTATCATATGTCAGTGCAATGAGCAATCTTGGATGATATCCTCCCCATAATTTATAATCTTTCCATTACCTAGCAGCATGAATTCTGAGAAGTACTTAATAAATCTTAATAAACTATCATAACATTTATTATCATCACCTCAAAAGATTTGGGTAAAAATGCACAAAACCAACTAAAAAGGGCATAAACGTATACATACCATGGTAATAAATCATTCACTACCCATACACAATATCAGTGGCAGTCTATAAAATTTTTAGCTGCCCCATTGTACTCTTACCTCAAGAAATATATCTAGATTCTACCTTTAGAATACAGCTTCTTGCTCTTCAAGGTAGAGCCCAGGGATTAGCAGCAAAATCATGACCTGGGAGCTTGATAGAAGTGCAGAATTTAGTCCTCTGACCTTAGACTTATGAAACAGATGATTCAAAGTTTTTCTAGTTTATTACTTATTCATGATCTCTCTGCTTATTCCCTTGAACTTAATATGTTGTCATTTCTAGTTAGTATTTTTATTTCAACTCAATGGAAGATGTGCCATTTTCTAAAAATAGTAAAATAAAAATGGGGGGTATTATAATATAAAAGTGATGTTCAACTAATAGTCTCTGCTTACTGTTCATTTTGTTTAGATCCCCCAATTATTGAAGGAAATATGGAGGCAGCAAGAGCAGTGGATTTAATCCCATGGATGGAGTATGAATTTCGTGTGGTAGCAACCAATACATTGGGTATAGGAGAACCCAGTATACCATCAAACAAAATTAAAACAGATGGTGCCGGTATGTTTAAAAAACTTTTTAAAATTTAAAAGGTTGATAAAAAAAAATAAAAAAATAAAAGGTTGATAAATTCAGTGCCACTTTAACATACGGTTGAATGTATGTGGACATAAATAATGCTCTGAGGTAAGTGATTCATCTGAAAAGAATGTGTGTATGTATTTCACACAGATGCGTGTATTCTCTGTCAAGACAGTCAAAAATTTAAAAAAAAAGGAAATATGAAGTTTAAGAATATTTTTACATAATTAATACAAGGAAAAAGGTAAATAGAATCGCTGCGTATTCCACTAGGGACCCCTAAAATGAAGTTGTATTTAGAATAGAAACTTCCATGTAAATTCTGAATCTTAACCAGGCGGACTTTTAATTAAGCAGATCCTGTGATTTAGAAAGCTCACAATTTTTCATGCCACTCAAAGACATTTACAACTGAGTGGCCTTGTGGTATGGTCAAGGAGGGTAGAGAGAGTAGGGAGTGGAGAGAATGGGATGAGAACTTCCAGAGCTATACCACATGGAGAGTTACATCATCTCTGAGAAATAGCTATAATGTGTTCTTTTAATATGAGGTGTCACTCTAAATATGCTCTTTTATCACAGCTCAGCCTTGGTTGTTCTTCCAATTTAGATTCACATTTTTACGCTAAATACCAATTCCATTTAAATAGCCTTTGTAGGAGAAGTACTCAGCTCTATTTTCCTTTTCTCCTGCATAACCAGGCAAAAATATTGTTCTGATTCTAATAATAGCTTTTTTATTATTCCTTGTCTACAAAAAAGAAAATGTTTTGTAGACTCTCTGAGTTTATTTTTATTATGTCTTGCCAAAGTTCAGTGCTTTATTTGGGAGAAAAGATTTTAAAAGGAGGACAGACTACTATTAAAATTCTGCTATGATATCTTAATATCACTAATCCATATTTCTGGCTTCCTCAATTTCTTGGCCTAACATCTAAATAGAATGATGAACGCTAATGTCTTAGTTTTTAAAGTCAAGTTATTTACAGGACTGCCATCAATAAACTCTCTTAAAATTCCCTGTAGATTATTACTCTATTACTTACCAGATACAAATGATGATTCTGTAATAAAGAAAATAAACACTGAAGTACTGATCCACACTATTTTCACACGTATTTCAGTTAATTCCTATAATAATATTTTAAGGTAGGTATTATGATGCAATGCTCATTAATAGGCAGTAGACTCAGAGACAGTAAATAGCATTGAGTGAATATAACTACCTCCAAGACTCTATTCAATTCCAGATCTGTTTGACATTTCTCATATATTGAGCTTTCTCTCTTACAGGTGGTAGTGTCTCAAGCAGGACTCTAAAAATGCTTATTTATTTAAAACTTTATTAGTGTTCTAGTAGAAGTTTAGATTTCATCCTCAACTATGAAACTAGATATGACTAAATATTATTTTTTTTGTTTTGGTATACCCACCTGCGAAATGAACACAACTGTTCTTTTTTTCTCTACCTCACAGGAATCTCATTAGGATAGGAAGGTAATATAAGTTGAAGCTGAAGTCTGATGGTAAGGCTGAACAAAGATACCATATAGTCAGGAATCTTGTGTTTGGTTTTTATTATTAGTCCCTAGAGCCACTTATGTTTTTAATAGAAGCTTCTGTATGATGGTCTGAACACAATTGCCCTTTCTTGGAAGACAAAAATAAAAAGAAACACAGGCATGATCTGATTGGTGGCTAACCACATAATTTCATGCTGAGAGATCTTGCACTTGATTTGATTTAACAGGTATTCATTTTCAAAATAAAATTACAAAAATAAAATTAAGTGATTACATTATGCCTAAGTAAGCTTATTTCAGTTAAAATAGTATAACATTCTTATCTCAAATGTAGGCCTTTTTAAAATTTCATTGAGCTTGATTAGCTTTCTATGATCTCTCAACTAACACGATATGAACTAAGACTTAATTTGAACAAATTTTTCTGACAATCAAAATTCTTCATAGAGGGGAGAGGAGACTTTGTCTGGCATTGGTGATAGATGTAGACCTTTCTCTCTCCTCCTCAGGAATTCTGATACGAACAGTATCTTAATTATTTAATCTCAGAAAGTGACTGATTTGGTATATACATAGCTTGATTATCTGGAAAGAATTATTTCAAGATTTTTTTTAATCTCAAAGTAGAAATAAATAAATGTTTTTAGGAATAATAACAAAAGTGTCTAGGAGAAAGATTCAGTATAATTTTTAAATCTGAATCTGTGAATATAATTTATATTTAATATCGTATTTAGACAATCAGGATCCTTTTGACATACTACCAACAGTTTGTATGAAACTCTGAAGACTTTTCAACCTGAGTATCTTCTTACCCTTAGAAATGCTGGGAAAAACTCGTTTTAGGTATCAAACATAAAATGTTGGCAAGATTGTTTCTTTCAACCAACAAATTTTTGGCAACACCTTTTTTAAGTATTGCATTTTACCTTGTATTTGCTCAGATGGTATTTTGTAAATGAATTAATTCTCTAGTGTGCTTAGAAAATAACTTGCAAATCTTTGAAAGCCTTCAGACCCAAAACAAACAAACAGACATACAAAGTGGTAACAGTCTTGGTTCCAATGCCAGGTACAGCCCTATAGTGATATAATGACATGATTCATTCCTTTCTATTGTGAAAAAAATAAATCCTATAACCTCTAACACTTTCATTAATCTTTCGTAAGAAAAACTACAGGGTATTGTATTAATTAACTTTTATGGCTACCAGCATTTCAGCACTTGCTACATATTACCAGACATGGTGCTAAGCTTTCTATTTACCTTGCTCCACTTAATTCTCACAATAACTTCATAAAATTGGTATTATTATTATTCCCAGTTTTACAGAGAAGGAAGTTAAGATTACAACCTAGCTAATGTGAAGAGTTGGATTTAAATCCAGGACTTTCTAATTCTAAAAGCTCTGCTCTTAAACCACTTTCTGAAAGGACACTGTATGGTATTAAAGTTCCAGGACACTGATTCTTCAGTAGATTTTTGGTGCCATCATTTAAAACCTTTGATTAGAGGCAGATTATTTAACCTCTCTCAGCCTTGGTTTTCTCATCTCTAGATGGAAAATATTTATTCCATGAGATTATTTTTTATGATTAAAAAACTTGTAAGGAAAGCAGTACTATCTTGTGTATGTTTGCTGAATAAAATTTATTTATTATGCCATTAATTCTCATTTTAAACTTTAATATGCTTATAAGAAAATATTATCTGCTCTATAATTGATTATCTCATTTGGCAATACATTTCTATTTTTAAAAAGCATAGAATCATAATTTTACACAATGTCTAATCATCTTAGAGGAAGAATTTTATATACTCAATACAGTAAAATTCAACAGAATTTCTCTTTAAATGCTGTTTTTTGTTTTCATCCTGCTTTTTAAAAGCTTAATATGCATGAAATTGGACATTTACATTGTTCACACTTACAAAAAAATAAAAATACTTTTTTAAAACAAGGGGATGTTTGTCTTGTCATGTACCATTATAACAACTCTGTAAAAGATGCCAGCATGTTAGGTGGGATAAAGGCTGGTTCCCATTTGATGGAAAGGTTGCCCCGTACCTCATTATGCTGATTGAAAGACACAACATTATCTAATGCAGCACATGCCCTTATCTGTCCAATTACTTAATGTTAAGATCACATGGCACAGTTGCATATATTCTTTGGATTCAGACAAGTGCATTATAAAATGGATGGTCCCAAATGAAAAATTAGAAGATGTGTTTGTAATTCATTGTAGCCCATTTAATTTTGACTGTAAGAAAGAGATAACAAAAGCATCCTTCAAAGTAATGTGTCATTATAAGACATACCCTCATAGCTAATGGATCTGCAGGTGCAGTTGGTGAGTTGATATCCTAAAATGGTGCATTTGGGTTTGTTTTGACAGATTTGGCATTTATTTATGCCAGATCAACCTAAGAGGGAAAAGAGAAAAAAATAATACAGGAATCATCACTTTCATCCCTTGTATAGAGCTTTAGTTTCATGTCTAATGAAGCTATTCTTTTATTTAATTTTATGTTTAATTTTTTTAGCTATTTTGAAGTAGCAAAAAAGCATAGATTTTTTAAGCCAGAGGATGCCTGTGTTAAAGCTATATCTTCTCTACATGTAGGCAGTGTGACCTGGTTAGCTAAGTAACTTCTTTTGGGATTCATTTGCTTTTCCTGTGAAAAGAGGATATTGCTACTTCTCTGTATACTTATCTCAAAGTGCTGATCTGAGTATCTAGTTCGGTGTGGTGTGTAAAAGTCATTTCTAGATGAGTCTTTCGTTAAACTAGGCTTCTTCATTCATTCAGCAAACTATCACAAATTGGGGATATTTGAACATTGAATTAAAACCTCGTTGTACATATTTAGTTGTTGCTACATTAAAGAAACTGCATCTTCAAGACTGGAATCATATTCTGTTTACGTTGTTATCTTTAGTGAACAAAATTATTTGTAGGAGAAAAAGGGAGGAACAGGAAGGGTGAGATTGTGGTTCTGACAATCACAGTTGGAAGTTAATAGAGGATGAAAAGAGAAGCAGCGATCAAAGCCACGGTGGTATTTGTGCATTATGATTTAGAAGAACCCATTACCAAATATAATTTGTTTCATATGAAAAACAAAGTTCACATGTACATTAGATACTTTAGTTTTTAATACACCAAGAGAGAGAAACTAGGAAGTTTTAATTCTTTTACTTAATTTAAACAAATAGTGCATAATTGATTTGAGTTCTTCATAATAATTTTACTGTGCATTATTATTATTTCACTTTGTAGCATTCTTTTCTGCCCCTCTAGCATTTCCTTGGATGACTTATTTTTCGATTATCTTTCTGTTGAGCAGTGAACAAATTTACTCTGTACCATCCATTTAAATTTCTGTTTAAGATCAAAGCCTAGATTAATAAATGGACCTACAATTTCAGCTTGATAAGACCCTAAGATATTAATATTATTGTGAACTATCTTGGGCTCTATATTGTTTTTACCTACTTTGGAAAGATCATTAGTTTAACATGGCAGATGCATTAGGAATGTTAGCAATCTGCTCCACCAGCAGAACAGGAGATCATTTAAGTTACAAATGCCTATTCTCATTTGAATATCCAAATATTATGCAGTTCCTTTGATTTTGTTAACAGCTAATCAGAAAGAATATATATCTAAAAGCAGAATAAAAGCAGATGTAAGACTTTAATCTGTATCTTAATTCCTTTGGTGTTCTAGATTCTAGAGGATTACATTTATAACCATTTCAATCTCTTCCTATAAATTTTGTTTTACATCACAATAAAATTTTGGTGCAAATTAAAGTGCAAAGTTACATTTATGGTAACTTTATTTCTGTAAAAATGGCTACACAAGTTAAGCAATGATTAACAAGAATTGAGTAGTCAACAATTTATTTTGGATCAGGGGCCTCTCTTCATATACTCCATGATTTTGACAGTTTAGGATTTGTCATAAACCAGTTTTTGTGCTGTTAACTAAAACAGCAAAGCTCAAATAGGTACTGATATGCAAATTATCTAAGTTTTCAAATCTGAAAGTAAAATTGGCAAGAGTAGTTTCTTTTTATAAGCTGAAGAATAATTATGACATTGGCTTGATTTTCTTTTTAAATAATTTTTAGTTCTGTGATTTAAATACAGAAGCACTCTTCTAAATATCATTAATGAATCACTGTCAGACTGAACTCATGGCAGAAGGGCAAATTTAAAAACTTACTATTTTTAACCTTTCACAGTAAAATTATAAATATTGTTTATTCATGATTAATTCAATAATTTTGTGTTTTTCCTAAATATTTTATTAAAATCTTTTTAATGGCATAGTTAGAAGAAAGTTTAGTTTGTTCACTGGTAAGTCACTTTGGACCTGAAAGTTGAATAAGCTGCCTTGTGCTTAGAATAATTTACTTTCCTGAAAGGAATCACGATTTGCCCACTTTTTCCTGTTCTTGCAAGGCTGAATGCAAATATAGAGTACCAAGGTGCTCAGATTCTTGTCAGATTTGTAGGTTGTATTTCAATTCTACCTGTGAAAAAATGCCCCTTAGCTGCTAAAGCTATAACTGAATATTCAAAGTTAAATGGAGGACATTAAGTCAATAATTAACCCAAGATATAAAACACTCCATTAGGAGGTACAGTTACCTTTTATTTTAACATCATGAGCTCAGTGAACAATCTTTGAAGAATAAGTCAATCTTGACTTATTCAATCAATCTTGACTTACTTATTGAAGCATGTTAAAAAAGCTTAAAATCAACATTATGAAATAGAAAAAAATTCCATCTAACATAAACATATTCCATTTTTATCTCTGTTCTAAATAAAAAGGTTAATAATGATTATAATGAAAAAGATTACAGTGAGATGCTTTGGCAAATAATACTTGACCTGATGAAAGCAATATTTGATTCAATAAATTACAGTGTTTATTTTTAAATTATTTGCCTATGACCACGATACTTGTCCTTAAACACACAAAATTTTATTTACTCATTGATTATAAAACAGCATACTCTTTTTTTGTTTCTTGAAGCATGTAGAATTTTAACTTCAGAATATGAGTTTAAAGGATTTCCAAGAGTTATTTTAATATCCAGCCTTCAGTATGTATTTTATCTCAAGTGCTACAATTATCTTTTAACACCTCTGTGGACTCAATTTTTATGTCTAACACTTACATGGTGTCAGTTGAATAATGCAATGAAATCTCTCAAATTCATATTAATTCTTAACCAGAAACAGAAATCATCATATGGTTTAAAGGCATAAAGAAAACCATACATGTTGTTTGTTTCTGTGCAATTAATGTGCATAATTCAGCAAAGAATTTACATGGTTAACACAGGAGAAGTTGTGAAGTTTTGTTTTTATTCACAATATTTGTTGGGATCTGCATCTTAGTAAATGGATGCATTGCTTTGAGCACGCCGAGGAAGGTATGACTATTTCCTATAAGGAAGGATTTGGGAAAAAAAAAAAAAAGAAAAAGAAAAGAAAAAAAAAAAAAGGAAGGATTTGGGGAATCAAGGAATAATTAATCTTTCATATGTTCTTTAAAATATTAACAGATCTGGGAATGATATCTCAGACTGAACCTTAAAAGTTGTGTGTAAAATCACAGGCCATCCATTTGGCTGAGTAGCTGATCTCTAAGTACCTCCAGTGCAGAGCAAACTATGCTTTATCTCTCTGTACAACACCAGTTAGATCAAATCCAATAAGACACAACATACAATAAGATACAATATGCAAATCTGATGAGACAGAGTGACTATTCTGAAGGGCATTCAGGGAGGGAGACGTTCTAACTTGGGGAAAGACAAAAGCCATTGGAGTTGACAGTTAGAAGCAACGTTGAGATTTTTGAGAAGGGGATTTCAGTAATAATAAAGACGTGGAAAACGGATTGTGCCTTGTTAAAAAGTGGTTATAGAGTGAAGTATTAGTATGTCAGTTCTCTGCAGTTCAGTGACAGGAAAGTGTTTGATGGCATGGAGGTAAGAGGAAGGCAATATTAGAGATAATTTTTAAAGAAAGAGAGACACCAGAGTAGAATCAGTAGAATGACTGAAAACCAAGGGATGATATAAGATAGGAGTATATGAGAGTTGGAGTCACTGATGGGGCAATATTCTAGAAGAGAGTTAGAAACTGGAAGTGAGAGTACCAGAAACAATATTAGATTTCTAATATGTCCAGATATTTTTAGAAAACATTATCCAATGTTAATGCACAGGCACTATTTACCAGTTATTTGTAGATTAAAGCATAAAACTAACACCACAACAGTAAATTATTAGAAGTTCAAAAGAGCTGTGAAATATTTTCCCAATAAAGTGGATCTGATCTTTCAAAATCATATTAAATGAGAGGACACAGGAAAAAAAAATGTGTGCGGAGTGAGGGCAAATTTGCTTTGCTACCCCTTGCTGAATGAAACCCAAACTTTCCTATGGCACTGAATCAATTTTTATCTTGTCAGTAAAACAGATTGTATACATACTACAGCTACATTGTTATTATAATTGAGTGGATTATGTGTGCAGTTTATCCTTCCTGGTGAAAGAAAAAATTAATGTTATTCTAGTGCCAGGAAAAATTACATAACCTTATTTTGTATTGTTTTGTTTATTTGTTTGTTCTAGCACCTAATGTGGCTCCCTCAGATGTAGGAGGTGGAGGTGGAAGCAACAGAGAACTGACCATTACATGGGTGGTAAGTATTAATGAGTTGTATATGTTATAGGATGCTTTACTTAGACTTAATCTCAAATCCATTTTGTTTCCTGAAATAAATTGAAATTAAGACATCACCTAGAGTGAACTGTTTTTGTTTTTCTGTTTTTTGGGGGTTTTTTTGGTCTAAATATAATTTTAAAATTTCTAATGGGCAATTAGGGAAATTATCAACCACTAGAATAAACTATGATTTCACCAGGGATTTCAGTATAGATTGTCTCTATTAAATGAGTGCAAAGAGAAAATTGAAATTAAATGGAAAACAATTCACTGTTTTCCACATATGGTTGTTATTTACGTTCATTTATTGATTTATTTTAACTGAGATATAAGCTTTCTGGTGAGTATACATTGAACACTTTTATTGGTGGTCAAGATAGAATCAGAGGCCAAGGATACTAGCTGCCTATTTGTTTTCTTTGTATGACCATATCTACCAGTTTTTCTTAATTTATAAGAATTACCTGGAGAAAAATAGGAATTTTGTAGTTTATATGAAAATTATATTTATTGTATTTTTTCACCAAAAAATAATAATTTTTTGGTGAAAAAATTTTACAATATATTTTAATTTAAATAAAGTATAAATTTTATTTTTTAAAAGAAAATTACAAAGAGATAATCTTTATAAGCATATATGCAAAACTTAACAAAATGTTGGCAAATTAAATCCAGCAAAATGCTAAAAGAATGATACACTGCAATGAAGTAGAGTTTATCCTATATATACAAAGTTGGTTTCACATTCACAAATCAATCAATATTACTCATCCTATTGGCAGAATAAAAGAATGAAATCATAGGATCTTCTAAATAGATGCATAAAAAGCACAGGACAAATTAAAAAAACTCATTCATGATTTTTAAAATTCTAAGTAAACTAGAAATAGGGAATTTCCTATACCTGATAAAGGATACTTATGAAAACTTTACAGTTAATATAATGCTCAATGGTGAGAGACTGAGTATTTTCCTTCAACATATGGACACAGGCAAAAATATCACCTCTTAATGTTGAAATGGAGGCTCTAGCCTGTAGAATAGGCCAGTAAAATAAGCCCAGAAAATGAAATAAAGAGCAAAATGTGAGTTTGTGTGGAAAATTCTAGGGAACCTATAAGTAACTATTAGAACTAATAAGAACATTTTAAAATGTTGCAGGACGTCTAGTCAATATTCTAAAGCCAATCGTTCTTTTGTACTTTATTGGTTTACTGCTAAGAAAACTTTAAAATTACATTTATAATAAAATTAGAAAAAAAATAGAATAAATTAAATGCAAGACCTCTCTACCAAAAATTTTAAAACAGTCCTGAGAGAAACTAAGGAAAATCCAAATAAATGAACATATACCCGATGTTCCTGGATTAGAAGATTCAAATAAATTTGAAAAACAAAAAGAAAATACAAAGTTGCAGGATTTACACTACCTGATTTCAAAATTTACTAAAGGTACATCAATTAAGACAATATAATACTGGCATAAGGATTGATAAATATTGATGGAATAGAAAGTGCAGAAAAAGACTCACAGTCATATAATCACTTAATTTACAACAAATGCACCAAGGCTATTCCCTGGGAATAAAAAAAAAATTTTTCAATGAAAGGTACTAATGGGTGCCTGGGTGGCTCAGTTGGTTAAGCATCTACCTTTGGCTCAGGTCATGATCTCAGAGTCCTAGGATTGAGCCCTGCATCAGGCTCCTGCTCATTGGGAAGTGTGCTTCTCCCTCTAACCTTCCTGAATCTCGTGCTCTTTCTCTCAAGTAAAAAGTAAAATATTTTTTTAAAAAGGTACTGGATTAGTTGGATATTCAACTGGGGAATATTTATCCAAAAGAAACCTGGATGTTCTTCAGCATTGCTGTTGTCCAATACTTTCAACTGATGGATTAGTCCTTTTCTATTTACAGATTGATAATGTAGTGTCAGCTAGTTGAAATACGATTTCTACTATTACGGTTATATATCTACTGCAGGGGTATTATTTTTCTGTTTGTTTTATAAAAATAATTTTTTAAGTTAGGAAGCAACAGATTTTTTATTGATAGCTCAAATGTTGAAGTATATACAAAAATTACTCATGATCACACAACCCAGAAATCACCCAAATTTACATTTTGAGGTGGCTTTCTAGTGTTTCAAATATGATGTCATAAAAGTTGTATACTGCATTTTTTGGTATATTTTTTAATTGGAGTTCAATTTGCCAATATATAGTATAACACCCAGTGCTCATCTGTCAAGTGCCCACCTCAGTGCCATTCACTCAGTCACCCCATTCCCCCGCCCACCTCCCCTTCCACCACCCCTAGTTCGTTTCCAGAGTTAGGTGTCTCATGTTTTGTCACCTTCTCTGATTTTTCCCACTCCTTTCCCATATAATCCCTCTCACTATTTTTTATATTCCCTGTATGAGTGAAATCATATAATGTTTGTCCTTCTCCAACTGACTTACTTCACTCAGCATAATACCCTCCAGTTCCATCCACGTTGAAGCAAATGGTGGGTATTTGTCATTTCTAATAGCTGAGTAATATTCCATTGTATACATAGAACACAGTTTCTTTATCTATTTATCTTTTGATGGACACCGAGGCACCTTCCACAGTTTGGCTGCTGTGGACATTGCTGCTAGAAACACTGGGGTGCAGGTGTCTCGGCTTTTCACTGCATCTGTATCTTTGGGGTAAATCCCCAGGAGTGCAATTGCTGGGTCATAGGGTAGCTATATTTTTAACTCTTTGAGGAACCTCCACACTGTTTTCCAGAGGGGCTGTACCAGTTTATGTTCCCACCAACAGTGCAAGAGGGTTCCCCTTTCTCCACATCCTCTCCACCATTTGCTGTTTCCCGTCTTATTCATTTTCAGTATTCTCACTCGTGTGAGGTGGTATCTCGTTGTTTTGATTTGTATTTCCCTTATGGCAAATGATGCAGAGCATTTTCTCATGTGCTTGTTGGCCTTGTCTATGTCTTCTTTAGTGAGATTCCTGTTCATGACTTCTGCCCATTTCATGATTGGATTGTTTGTTTCTTTGCTGTTGAGTTTAATAAGTTCTTTATAGATCTTGGAAACTAGCCCTTTATCTGATATGTCATTTGCAAATATCTTCTCCCATTCTGTAGGTTGTCCTTTAGTTTTGTTGGTTTCTTTTGCTGTGCAGAAGCTTTTTATCTTGATGAAGTCCCAATAGTTCATTTTTGCTTTTGTTTCTTTTGCCTTCATGGATGTATCTTGTAAGAAGTTGCTGTGGCCAAGTTCAAAAAGGGTGTTGCCTGTGTTCTCCTCTAGGATTTTGATGGAATCTTGTCATACATTTAGATCTTTCATCCATTTTGAGTTTATCTTTGTGTATGGTTAGAGATGGTCTACTTTCATTCTTCTGCATGTGGCTATCCAATATTCCCAACAACATTTATTGAAGAGACTGTCTTTTTTCCAGTGGATGGTCTTTCCTGCTTTCCCAAAGATGAGCTGAACATAGAGTTGAGGACCCATTTCTGGGTTCTCTATTCTGTTCCATTGATCTATGTGTTTGTTTTTGTGCCAGTACCACACTGTCTTGATGATCACAGCTTTGTAATACAGCTTGATATCTGGCATTGTGATGCCCCCGGCTCTGGTTTTCTTCTTCAATATTCCCCTGGGTATTCAGGGTCTTTTCTGATTCCACACAAATCTTAAGATTATTTGTTCCAACTCTATGAAGAAAGTCCATGGTATTTTGATAGGGATTGCATTAAATGTGTAAATTGCCCTGGGTAGCATAGACATTTTCACAATATTAATTCTTCCAATCCATGAGCATGGAATGTCTTTACATCTCTTTGTGTCTTCTCAATTTCTTTCAGAAGTGTTCTGTAGTTTTAAGGGTATAGATCCTTTGTCTGTTTGGTTAGGTTTATTCCTAGGTATCTTATGCTTTTGGGTGCAATTGTAAATGGGATTGATTCCTTAATTTCTCTTTCTTCAGTCTCATTGTTAGTGTATAGAAATGCCACTGATTTCTGGGCATTGATTTTGTATCCTGCCACACTGCCAAATTGCTGTATGGGTTCCAGCAATCTTGGGGTGGAGTCTTTTGGGTTTTCTATGTAGAGTATCATGTCATCGGCGAAGAGGGAGAGTTTGACTTCTTCTTTGCCAATTTGAATGCCTTTCATTTCTTTTCGTTGTCTGATTGCTGAGGCTAGGACTTCCAGTACTATGTTGAATAGCAGTGGTGAGAGTGGACAACCCTGCCGTGTTCCTAATCTTAGGGGCAACGCTCCCAGTATTTCCCCATGGGAATGATATTTGCTGTGGGCTTTTCATAGATGGCTTTTAAGATGCTGAGGAATGTTCCCTCTATCCCTACACTCTGAAGAGATTTGATCAGGAATGGATGCTGTATTTTGTCAAATGCTTTCTCTGCATCTATTGAGAGGATCATATGGTTCTTGTTTTTCTCTTGTTGATGTGATCTATCATGTTGATTGTTTTACAAGTGTTGAACCACCCTTGCATCCCAGGGATAAATATCCCTTGGTCATGGTGAATAATCTTCTTAATGTACTGGATCCTATTGGCTAGTATCTTGTTGAGAATTTTTGCATCTGTGTTCATCAGGGAGATTGGTCTATGATTCTCCTTTTTGGTGGGGTCTTTGTATGGTTTTAGAATTAAGGTGATGTTGGCCTCATAAAACAAGTTGGAAGTATTCCATCCCTTCCTATTCTTTGGAAAACCTTTAGTAGAATAGGTATTGTTTCTTCTTTAAATGTTTGATAGAATTCCCCTGGGAAGCCATCTGGCCCTGGACTTTTGTGTCTTGGGAGGTTTTTGATGACTGCTTCAATTTCCTCCCTGGTTATTGGCTTGTTCAGGTTTTCTATTTCTTCCTGTTCCAGTTTTGGTAATTTGTGGTTTTCCAGAAATGCATCCATTTCTTCTGGATTGCCTAATTTATTGGCATATAGCTGCTCGCAATACGTTTTTAAAATCATTTGTATTTCCTTGGTATTGGTTGTGATCTCTCCTCTTTCATTCCTGATTTTATTAATTTGAGTCTTTTCTCTTTTCTTTTTAATAAGGTTGGCTAATGGTTTATCTATTTTATTAATTCTTTCAAAGAACCAACTCCTGGTTTTGTTGATCTGTTCTACGGTTCTTCTGGTCTCTATTTCATTGAGTTCTGCTCAGATATTCTGGTTGGTGTAGGTTTTATTTGCTGTTCTTTCTCCAGTTCCTTTAGGTGTGAGGTTAGCTTGTGTATTTGAGTTTTTTCCCAATTTTTTGACGGAGGCTTGTATTGCAATGTATTTCCCTTGTAGGACTGCTTTTGCTGTATCCCTAAAGATTTTGAATGACTGTATCTTCATTTTCATTAATTCCCATGAATCTTTTTAATTCTTCTCTAATTTCCTGATTGACCCATTCATCTTTTAGTAGGATGCTCTTTAACCTCCACGTGTTTAAGTTTCTTCCAAATTTCTTCTTGTGATTGAGTACTAGTTTCAAAGCTTTGTGGTCTGAAACTATGGAGGGGACAATTCCAATCCTTTGGTATCAGTTGAGACCTGATTTGTGACCCAGTATCTGTGAAATCCATTTGGTCCAGTGTTTCATTTAAAGCCCTTGTTTCTTTGGTGATGTTGTGAGTAGAATATCTGTCATTTGCAGAAAGTGCTGTGTTGAAGTCTCCTACTATTAGTGTATTATTATCTGAGTATGTCTTTACTTTGGTTATTGATTGATATACTTGGTAGCTCCCACATTAGGGCCATAAATATTCATGATTCTTGGATAGACCCTTTAAGTATGATATAGTGTCCATCTTCATCTCTTACTATAGTCTTTGGAATAAACTTTAATTTATCTGATATGAGGATTGCTACCCCAGTTTTCCTTTGAGGACCATTTGAATGGTAAATGGTTCTCCACCCCTTCATTTTCAGGCTGTAGGTGTCTTTAGGTCTCAAATGAGTCTCTTATAGACAGCAAATAGATGGGTCTTGCTTTTTTATCCAGTCCAAAACCCTGCATCTTTTGATGGGATCATTTAGCCCATTCACTTTCAGAGTAACTATCAAAAGATATGAATTTAGGGTCATCGTAATACCTATTCAATCCCTGTTTTGTGGCTTATTTATTTGGGCTTCCTCTTTCTTTTACAGGATACCCCCTTAATATTTCTTGCAGAGCTGGTTTGGTGGTCACATATTCTTTTAGTTTCTGCCTATCTTGGAAGCTCTTTTATCTCTCCTTCTATTCTCTGTGTCAGACAGCCTTGCTGGATAAAGTATTCTGGGCTTCATGCTCTTCTCATTTAGTACCCTATATATATCCTGCTAGCTGTTTCCGATCTGCCAGGTCTCTGTGGAGAGGTCTGCTATTAATCTGATATTTCTCCTCATTTAAGTTAGGAATCTCTAGTCTCTCACTGCCATAAGGATTTTCTCTTTATCTTTGTAATTTGCAAGTTTCACTATTAAATGTCAAGGTGTTGAATGGTTTTTATTGATTTTGAGGGGGACCTCTCTATCTCCTGGATATGAATGCCTGTTTCCCTCCCCAAATTAGGGAATTTCTCAGCTATGATTTGTTCAAATATGCTTTGTGGTCCTCTCTCCCTTTTTCAGTGCCCTCTGGAACCCCAATTATACATAGATTCTTCCTTCTGAGGCTGTCGTTTATTTCCTTAACCTTTCCTCATGGTCTTTTCTTTTTCTCTTTTTCCTTAGCTTCCTTCCTTGCCATCAACTTGTCTTCTATGTCACTCACTCTTTCTTCCACCTAATTAGCCCTCGTCATTAGGACCTTCAGTTTGGATTGCATTTCATTTAATTGTTTTTTTAACTTTGGCCTAATTAGATCTAAATTCTGCAGTCATGAAGTCTCTTGAATCCTTTATGCTTTTTTCCAGAGCCACCAGTAACTTGATAATTGTGCTTCTGAATTGGCTTTCTGACATAGAATTGTTATCTAAATTCTGTAACTCTGTCAGAGCATACTATTTCTGATTCTTTCTTTTGTGGTGAGTTTTTCCTTGTACTCTTTTTGCTCAGTGCAGAGTGGCTGTATGAGTGGGCTGAGTCAAGAATATCAACCACATCCTAAGTAAATTTCACTCTAAATTATTCTGACAAAGTCAGAGACCTTGCTAGAAGCAAAAACCATTTTCTTTGTGGCATTCTGGCTGTTCTCTCTTTAAATCACATTTAAAGAATTTGTAGGTGTTCAGTATGGTTTGAAAGTTATCTAGGTACATTGGGGGGACCAGGTGAGTTGAGAACCCTTACTCTTCTGCCATCTTTGTATACTGCATTTTTAAACTTAATATTATTTTGCATGCAATTTTATTTTTGCAAGACTCCTTGAGGTTTTGTTATTTTTATTTGCATGGAATAAGATGTTAACTTTCATTCCAACATATTTTCATTACATCTGTAATTGAATTTTGAAAGACAAATTTTAGCTGCAGGCTTATCTAACCTGCACTTTGAATAGACATCTACTTCTAGAGTATCTGACAAACTCATGATGACTTTTTTTCTATGGAAATTGTGCATTTCACAATCCCCTATCCAAAATGTAACTTTACTTTAAGAAAAGAAAAAAGAGAGAAAAAAATCAGTGCTCAAAAGCACAAGCAAAATAAATTACTAAAATTATTATTTTTTTTCTCTGATGCAAGTCAGATCTTTTTTTTTTAATTTTTTTTTTTTTTTTTTTGCAAGTCAGATCTTTTACCTGGCTTGCTATGGCTTCGTGTGCAATTCCTATCCAAAAATAGATAATGAATGCCTAAAAGATTAAGCAAACCATCAACTATCTGACTCCAGATATTTTTGAACCCACTGTAATGTGGCAACCCAATTTTAATTTATAACATTTTCTCTGGACATTCAATACCCAAAGACTTAGTTAAAAAACTTGTATCAGTGCTTGTTTTTATATTCTTATTATTTATTTATTTTGAGAAAGCATGTGTGCATGTATGCAAGAGGGGAGAAGGGCAAAGGAGCAAAGGGGGAGAGAGAATCATAAGCAGGGCTAAACCTCATGACCTGAGATCATGACCTGAACTGAAGTCAAGAGTTGGGTGCTCAACCAACTGAACCACCCAAGTGCCACTCATGCCCTTCAGCACCTGTTTTTATTTTATTTTTTAAAAGATTTTATTTATTTGAGAGAGAGAGAGAGAGAGAGAACATGAGCGGGGGAGGGACAGAGAGAGGGAGAGAAGGACAAACAGACTCCTAGCTGAGTAGAGAGCCTGACATGGGCCTTGCTCATGACTCCAGGATCATGACCTGAGCCAAGGACAGATGCTTAACTGACTGAGCCATCAGTGCCCCTCAGCACCTGTTTTTAAATTGGAATTTGCATTCAGAATTGAGACTTTGATCACTAGTGTAATCTATTATGATAAGTCAATCTCAGAAGTTACCCAAAAGACTTGTTATTGAGGCATCCAGAATATTTTAATGTTTTATGACCCAAAGTGCAGTTATATATCAATGTAACACATATAAGGGCAGATATTAGGAAAATTAGAATAGTTTACTCTTTTTATATGTGACTTGATTTTTTTCTTAACTTGGTGGATTATCAGTTTCAGAATAAGATGAGGGGCTTATCAAAAATTTGTAATGAGAAAAAAATAAAAAAATAAAAAAATAAAAATAAAAAATAAAAAAATAAAAAAATTAAAAAAAATTTGTAATGAGAAATCTTATTCTAAAAATTATAAATCAAGTCTCTGGGAATACAACTTGAAAATCATTATTTTTTCCCTAGTTTTATTAAGGGTTTTTTTTTTTTAATTTGGAAATTTTTTTCCAGTTGCATTGAGATTTGAAATCTCTATAGCTGAGTCTGATATACTCTAATTTGCAAAAAAGTAGGTAGGTAACTATCAATAAGGAAAATGCTTAAGCTACCATAGAAACATTAGGCTATATTTTCTAATAATGAAAAAAAAATCACAATTTGTGCATCCGTGGGATCATGCTTCAGGATGTACTTTTCTATACCATCATGTTTGATGTAAGTATATTCAAACAACTATGGTATGTTTACTTCAAGGTTTTTTCTCAAGAAAACTTTGATTTTTCTGGTGAAAAAATAAATATACAATTTACATATTTTCTTACTGACTAAATAAGACTAAATGAGTACTTACTGGAACTACTTTTACCATCACTTATAAATAATGGATTGTTAAGGCTGACATGAACTTCTTTATTGGGCAGTTGACATGTAAAATAATAAGAGTCAGAAAATAATGCCAAACAGAGCACTTCCTTTACTATTGTGTCAGACAAGGGCCCAAAGCCAGTCTCCCACAGATGAGGGCAGTATCATTTCTTCCTTCACCTTCTCTCTTTTTTCTTCCAACCAGTCTCCATTGTCTGGTTACAAGACAGATATCTTAGTCTTGTAGAACTCCCTTAACATTACCTTTCAACTCTAAAGAAAGTAACTAACTCATTCATTAAATATTGCTGGAGGCTTTCTAGGTTCTAGGAGTAAAGGTAAATGAAAGTCCCAGAAACCCTTCCCCTCATGAAACTTATATTTTAGTAATTGAGAGAAACAATGAAGTGGATAAATAAGCATATAGCATGGATCGTGGGACTGTTAAAGAGAAGAAAATAAAGCAGGAATGTGGGATATGAGGTATTATGGAAAGAGTCTTGAAATGGTATATTCTGTGACTGGGAAGGCCACAACTGAGTGATTTTTACCTCAAGAAAATGAGGGAAGGGGCCTTCTGTTGTATGGAAGAGCATTGTAGGGTGAAGGAATTGAATGTAAAATGCCCAGAGAGGAAGCCCCCCTTGAGATATTACAGGAAGAGCCTCCTTGGTAAGCGAGTCATTACTTGTTTGAACGTGTTTTTGCCCTGGCATTTTCAGGCAGCACTAACTGATGAACATATTTTCTTAAGTACATTTTTACAAAGAACATGCTTCCTTATGTACAGTTACTATTATTTGCATTGACATTCCCCCCTATTAACTAATGTGTTGCTTAAACCTATTCAATATTTCAATTTCTATGTAGCCTTTGTCAAGAGAATACCACTACGGCAACAATTTTGGTTACATAGTGGCATTTAAGCCATTTGATGGGGAAGAATGGAAAAAAGTTACAGTTACTAATCCAGATACCGGCCGCTATGTCCACAAAGACGAGACCATGCGCCCATCTACTGCATTTCAAGTCAAAGTAAAGGCCTTTAACAACAAAGGAGATGGACCGTACAGCCTCACAGCGGTTATTAATTCAGCACAAGATGGTAGGTGAAAGAAAGACCTTACCAATAGGATGAGGGAGGGGAGAAGCTGAAGCCTCTGGCAGGCATTTGTCTGCTGCCTTTATGAACTTTCTAAGATCTTTTCATAATACTAAGCATTTAGTAAATGAGTATTACTCGGATCCAAATTAAAATGTCACTCTAACCATGTAAAGACAAGAATGCCTCCCAAACCTCTTTCATCCTTGAGATCATGTCCATGAAAGTTAGGAAATCTCCACTAAAATAGTTGTAGACTCCTGCTCCTGGCCTCTTGGTTCTAATTTTGAAGTCAGAAATTCTCCATACATGATGGGAACCTCAATATGTGTGTGCATTCACAACATTTACTGCTTATAAATTACTTAACTTACACTTTTTAGGGGAGCAAAATTTCCCCCTTTTAACCCTAAAAGTGTGTAATTATAGCATTTATGTCAGGTTTTTGTCATTACAATAGAGTACTGAAATTTTATTAAAGGGAATCTAAGCATAATTCTATGAAAATGGAGTCAGAAAGGCAGTAGAATTTTTTTCTTGGAAAAGGAAAGACTTGGAAGACTATTTAAGAGGATAAATATATAGATACTAGCCCTCTTTGTTTTTCTAGAAACTCTAACTGATCTGAGCATGGTCCTAAAGGACTCTATAGGTCTATGCTAAATAATTTATAGTTTTAGATTATACATAATGGTATTGATTTCTGTGATTTCCTATTTAAGACACTAGTTTTTTATTATGATTTTCCTATTTAAAGAAACATAAGACCTCTTTATTTTTTTTTAAAGATCTACTTATTATATATCCATCTCCTGGGCACTCTGTAAATATTATTGGAAGGATTTCATTGCCTTCTGACCTAACACATTTATCCTTGGCCAAGTTCTCTTTGCACATGTATAAAAAGCACAAATGGAAGAGTGTGAGGACTTAAATCTGTAGAAGATACTCCTCTGATCTCTTAGAGGAAAAACACTCTATTCATTTACCCAATTTTTACTATTTTTACTTCAAAATAAACATTTAGTTACCCCATAGAACTCACATATGCTATTCAGTCACATAGTTATTAGCTTTCATATTTGTTAAAAAGTCATTCTATGATCTTTACTTACAATACAAACATGAAAGGCAACCACATATATATTCATATATGTGTGTGTGTGTTTATATGTAAGGCAACCATATATATACATATATTTTAATATATATGTGTGTAAATACACACACACACTTTTTAAGTTAGTTAACTCAACTAAATACATATAAAGAAGAAAAATAGGAATTATTTAAGTTTATAATCAATTCAAGACTTTTTAGTCCTGAGTAATAAATCTTAACATTCTCTGTGCTTGCTCTGATTCAGCAGAAATATGATAACTTGACTCAGTGTTACCTGTTTGAACAATATGAGTATATCTCACAGGGGAAATGAAAGTAAAAAGCATTTTACAAGTTACCTTCTCACCCAATGTCAATTTTTTATTGCTTTTATTTGATGCTAAACTAGTCAGGCAAAAGGCCATGCTTGTCATCTCTTTAGTCATGGCCATCTGCATTTAATTATATTTCTTTCCTAAATGTTTCATGAGTCTCATAAAACCTGCATGTGCTGAAACTTGTATAAGTGTTCATCTTTTCTTTTATTGCTAAGAAGTCTATCATAGTGCTACGCATTTACCTTGATTTAGAAAAGCAACAGTGTTCGGGTCCAGGACATTTTTAACATAAAAGATGATTATGGTTTGTTAATAAAAGACAATAAAAATTGATCATTCTTTCTCAAAGATTTCCTTAGTTTCTTTGTGTAATTTTCATAAGGGATGTAAATTACTTTTTTTTCACTGAACAGAGGCCTTTTTGATACATACTTGACTTGATGCCCAGTTGGATGATTAGACTTATAAAAGCTTTCCTGAGCCTAAGAAGCAGTGGGTGTCACAACTTGTTTCAAAGGATCTTAAAAAAAAAAAAAAAAAAAAAAAAAATAGCATCTCTACGTATCTTTAGCTCCTGTAAATAAAAAGTCTGAGAAAATTGAAAATTAATTGTAATGAACAATGTTTTATAATAAATACCAAATTTCCTGTTTTTTATAATGTAGAGTTGATAAACTAAATGTAATAATTTAATCTGCATCCATGGGCTTTCTTAAGCAGATTAATTGGGAGAAATGCAAAAAAAAAAAAACCAAAAACTTAGTACAGTTCTTGCTCAAATATATTAGAAAAATCCACAAAGCTTTCCATATTTTTTAAAAGTGTGTCTGTATATGTGTATTTTACATATGTAAATGTCTATATTAACATTCATGTAGATGACTATGTGTGTGCATATATCATTGATGACCATGAAATAAAGTAGTATTAGTAGAGCTAGAGAAAAAGATAGGAAATTATTGGACTTACCTTATTTTACAAATATGAAAACTAATTGAAAATATTAAAATATAGTTTTAATCCATTTATTCAGCAAATGGTGCTATTTGAATTTTGTTATATAAGGATCTTATATAAGAATATAATGTTCTCATCAAATTTCAGCTCCCAGTGAAGCCCCAACAGAAGTAGGTGTAAAAGTCTTATCATCTTCTGAGATATCTGTTCATTGGGAGCATGTTGTAGAAAAAATAGTGGAAAGCTATCAGGTGAGTTCAATTTTTATAAAACTATATACATTTATTCATAAGTGTATTAGCATCAGTTTTCAAATATGTTCCATCTTTCAATGTTCTGTGGCCATTGATTTATGTGGCAACTAACACTGTAATCTCTATGTTTAATATGTTGGGCATTTGTAAGCTAATTCCTAAAAATAAGGCACAGGTTTCTAACTGACCTATCCAGGAGAGATGTAGAATCCTGTGCATTCATAGTGAGCCAAAATAAAAACTAAGGTGATAACACTCATGGTTAAGCAAAATCTTTTGAGACATTCTCATAAAATTCTGGTATATTTTAAGTTTTTTTTGAAATCATTTTGGTAATTTATAAAAGCATCCTTAAAATGTTTATTCTATTTGTCTCAGTAGTTCTAGTTCTAAAAATCTCTATAAAGGAAATACCCATAACATATGCCAAATATATGTCTCATAATGTGATCTGTGAAGGTAGAAAATTGGTAACTTTGAAAATATCACAAAGAAAACTTCCTCTGATTTGGGTCTTTAAAGACCAGCAGAAATAGCCAGATAGAAAGGGGAGGATTTGTATTAAAGGGGAAAAGACCTGGAAAATTGAAGCTGGAATGGGGTCTCTAACACAAGATTAGCAAAATTTAGCCATGATTGTGCAGGAAAAGTGAAATCATCTCATATTTTTAAGCACAAAGAGTGAAAATGGAATTGGCAATATCCTATCTTTGCAGATGATCAAATGGATGCCAGAGGTTCAATGACTTGCTTCAGCACAAATTAAGTGTCAAAGCAATATGTAAAACTCAGCTTTTCTGATTCACAGTTCAGGGCTTTATGCCAAACCACAGACTCCTCTCTGTTTTAGACAGTGAATGGACAGTGAATGACCTTCGGAGGCTACAGGCAGTGAGCTGCCCACCCAGTCAGCTAGCCCTCTCAATTCTTGTGTTCTCCCTTCTTCATCTTTCCATGAAATATTAACTCCTTGAGGGTAGGATTTTGTCTGCTTTGCTCTCTCAGTGGAAGAACAGTGCTGGACTCAGAGTAAACACTAAACAGATGCTCACTGAGTGCTGATAGTAATACTGAAGTATGATCAAATCATGTGTTACAATCTGGCTTTTTCAAAGCCATGTTTCTAAGGAGTAACCACAAAACCAACCCAAGCTTTAAGTTTTAAATATGTAAAATATCAGGAAGCTCTACATCTCCTCTCTCTCTCTTTTTTTTTTTTTTTTTTTTGTACTGTAGGTTACGATTTTGATGCATCTCAAAGTGTCTTCAGATAAGCTTTGCAAGGGTTGAGCTGAAGTTATTACAAAAAGAGTGAAATGGTAGAAGTAAACTGGAAAGACCCAATATTCATAAATTATTAAATTGACAATTACATTTACCGCTATTATAAAAGGAATGGGAAAAATAGAGAAATTCACTACCTGTTACAAACCCCTGTAATAAATTTAAGGTTTGATGGGAGAAGACACCAGTATTTGGAACTTGAAAGTCATGTTTTGGACCAGAGCATTTTTTCTTAAAAGATTAGTTACTTACTTTTTAAAAGATTTTATTTATTTGAGAGACAGAGAAAGGGAGAGAGAGAGAGAGAGAGAGAGAGCAGGAGTGGGAGGAGGAGGGACAAGCAGGCTCCCCACTGAGCAGGAAGCCTGATGTGGGCTTAATCCCAGGACTCCAGCATCATGAGCCAAAGGCAGACATTTAACCAACTGAACCACCCAGGTTCCTCGAAGAAAAGATTGTTTAATACATAACTCACTCACGAATTAAATTGCTAATTATATTCTGCTTTTTAAAAAACATTGTCTTTGCCTAAGAATTATGTATTGACTATTTTATAATTTCTAACAAGCAGAAAACAAAGAAAATATGAGGTGGGAAGCAATGATAATAATCAGAAAATAAGCTTTTTTCATTGGAAGTAAACATCAATTAAGAATTTTCAATTAAATAGCAAAAAATTTTTAGCAGATCATATTTTCTCAAATGATAATTTTCAAGGAAAAAATATATGCCATTGTGGAATTTAATTTCACAGATATCTGACTTTTTGCAGCTCCATAGTAAGTAGAAAATTGTCAGCTCTGTTGCCAAGCAGATCCAGATTGATCTGCTTTGAGGAATTTGGTACAAAATTTATTTGAAATTTGGTACAAAATTTATTTGTAATTTCTGAGTGTTGTTTTTTTCACCTGGAAAGCTGAGAAAGTAATCATCCCTCATAGGACTGTTGTGTGGAATGAAATGAAAGCATTTAATGCTTTTCCTTGTTCTATGTCATTGAATAGTTGAAGACGATGATGATGATGATATCAGTGATGAAAATGATAATAATATTAAATATAAGAATGAAAGCATTTGTTGAGCCCTTGCTATGCTAAACAGTTAAGCTTATTGTATTGAATCCACATGATCCTAGGGAATAGATACTATTATTATCCCTGTTGTAAAGATGAAGAATTTGAATTTAGAAACATATGTCTGGGTAATAATTGGCATAACCAGATTAGAACCTAGGTCTTGTCTTTCCAAATAAATTAAAAATATTGGAAATAAATTACAAGATTATTGTTTCCATTTGTTCTTTCTTAAAAACCTTTTGAGTCTTTGACACAGAACCTTGAATATCAAAGAGACAAGCATGAAAGCTTAAAAGAGAATATCTGTAACATTTATCCTCCTGTAAGAAAATGCCCCTGTATGGGGGTATGTGGGGTTCCTCAACTGAGTATAATGTGGTTATTGTTTCTATTTTAAAATATGATGGGAGAAGCCAGCAGTTTAACAAGATAGATGGTTGAGAAAACTAATATCCCAGTGCACTTCCTATAAAAAGGTACTCAGAGTCTAAGTTATAAAGAAACAGAGAAAAAAAGTAACACATTAAGAAAATAAAATAAAAAACTGGAGAAGCCTAGCTCCTATGTGATTGACCCCATCTCAAGGTTAATTTCCTGATATTTCAAGTGAGAACTGTAGGCAATTGAGTTTAAAAATAATCTCTTCCCTTGTGGTTTTAAAGTACATCTCAGTAGAGTGTTTAAGTTTTACTCATTTTTTCCTCTTGCCTAGTTAAAGAGCTCCCCACTTCTAACCTTAATACCATTAAGTTTTCCTGCAGCATAGGTGAACTAGAAGAATGTAAGAAGTGCTCACCCAGCAGGTAAAAACATTCACTTCACTTAATGAAAGCAAGCAAAATATGCTATCAGGAATAACAAATGCAAAAACTCTTAGCAGCTGAATCAGAGATTAATGCAGATAATTGACTTCACAATTATCTTAAAAATTTTTTTTAAGATTTTATAAATTTATTTATGAGAGACACAGAGAGAGGCAGAGACATAGGGGGAAGCAAGCTCTCACAAGGAGCCTGATGTGGGACTTGATCCCTGGACCGGGATCGGGCCCTGAGCCAAAGGCAGATGCTCAACCACTGAGCCATCCAGGGATCTTTATCTTAAAAGATTTTCAATCCTGAGTAATCTACTTAAATTTTGTTAAAGGTTGATTTATTATGGTGAGCATAAACTAATACTTAGGAAGTGCTTCATTTTCTGATTTTGACGAAGGCATCTATATTTATCTGGATCTCCTCAAAGCAGAGTCTGACACACAGGTGTGGGAAAACGTAGTGTTTTATTGTTGCTGTTGTTTGTTTGTTTGTTTTAATATGATTACAGGGAACAAGGATGAGGAAAAAGGGTAATGGACAGGGAAAGGGGAAGCTCAGATAGGAAGACGCTTTATGATTTTGGCAAACCCTGTAGGCAGCCCGTACTGTATTGTGTGGGATCTTTGAGGGCCTTTAGAATGTGGCTCAGAACTGCCCTTCCTGGGAGGAAAGGGGAGGTGGAGCATTCCTCCACTCTTGTTCCCCACTGGTGAAGGGTGGCCCCATGAGCATCACCTCCCCTCTCACTTACATGGACTGAGGGATAAGTTTCACTTGCAACATCAACATCAACCTGAGACTGGGAGTGAGAGGTCGTAGCACTAGCACAAGTGAAATGCTAACTGGTTGTACGTACAAGCAGTTAATTGAAGCCTACATAGAATTGGTTGGTCCCTGTACCAGTGGCTGAAATAAAAGAATTTTAAATAGTTCCCCAAAGATGTAAGAATACAGATTTGAATGATTTCTATTACTGCTATTCCTTTCACATAGAATATACTAATAATCTAAGCAGTCTGATACTTGGATAGTATAGTTATTACATATTTCTAGAGATTGAGATATTTTGTGTCAGTCTCATTTTTTCAATTAAATAATCATATTAATTTTTTTCCTACATGCTATATTAAACACTTAACCAAAGACTATTAACTTATCACATGATTTTTTTTTTCTCAGAAAACTCAATTGAAAGGACAGAACTTAGAAATCTGATACAAAAGTTTATCAAAGTAGAAAATAATACTTTGGGGCAATCCTAATTTTCAGAAGTGCTAAACATCTTTAGGCATTTCCATAATTGTAATATCCATTTCTTTATTCTAATCCCCTTTGGAGAAAATGAGGTTAAAAGAGCCATTTTTCCTGCAAATTTCTTAAATTTTCCTGGGAGGAGTATAACTATATTATCTTTGTACAAAAGTAGTCCTGGCATAGCACACAAATTTATGGAAAGTATGATATTCTTTTGCTAAAGGTTTTCCTTTTAGCTTCCTAATACTTTCGTAAAGAGTGCCTTTTCTTGGGGCAAAATAATATACTTCGATCTCTCTGTCAAAGATATGTGATTTTATGTGAACTTAAACATTTTGATTTCTTCCTTTATTTTCTTAATGAGATCTATGATAACTAATGTCAGCTTGGTCTTCACTGCATTCCCAGCACCCAGCACAGTAACTGGTACAAAATGGTACCTGATAGCTATTTGTTCAATGAGTGAAAAAGTATCATACATCAAATGCAGTCCTATGCACACAGTGTCAAAAATAAATAATATATACCTGTCTTCAAAGAATTTCTAATCTAATAGGAGTAGAGAAAGACAAGTCATGAGTCAGTTTCATAATTGTTTAATAAACACTATGATAGATTTACAGTAGACAAAGGATGCTGTGAGGATTTTAGAAATAGTAGAGAAAGAGTGAAAATTATAAAATGTCACAGCATTAAATAGAAATAGATACATTGTATGTTACTGTAGCACATGAAGGTGAATGTATGGTTTACTATCCATAAAGCAGGACCTGCAGTGTGTATGTGTTATGTATTTTCTAGTCATGATAATCCATTTCCACTAATTCATCCAGGCTCTCTTTTGGTCTCCTTGGTGATTAATCAAAAGCAACACATGTGTTTTGCTCTATGACTAACGGGTTGCACCCTCACTCCAAGCTATTTTCTCATAGATTATTGTCAGTGCTTCACCACATTGAGAAACTCAGTGAGATGATCAAGATGTAACAGCCCAAATTTATTATCTGTTTGAAAATGAAGTGCATGGCCAGTGGCTAGTTCAGAGAAAAATAGATGGTGCCATATATTACATATATCTACTATTTATTTTAGTATACTTTGAAAACATTGTAAGTTACATGTAAACATATACTTCAAAGAGAGATTATTAAATCAACTCATTTTGTCTCAGATGCTTTCATTTATAAAGATTAACTATACTGTGAAAAGTTCAAACAACTCTCATTGTCTAAAATAAGGAAGTGAAGGACTATTTGGCACACTCAATAATTCTTTCTGCTTCCTAGTTAAAAGGCATAGCTAAGTCACTGATTTAATTTATTGTGAATTTTAATGGAGACTGACCACACAAATCCCTGCTAAAATTTGATGAATAAAGTCATTTCTCATTTCAGATATAGGTACAAATAGTAAATTAATAAAAGCTTTGTTCTTTTGTTTTGTATTACCAAAATGCCTCATGGAAATTTGAGTGAGAAGGTAGAAAATTTTTGTCACATTAATTCCTCATCTTAGTAGATGAGGCTTCTAGAAATGGCCTTTATTATATTAATCTGGTTAAAAAGTTTCTTTAAGCTGGATAGGAAATTTGTTATAATGGAATGAGGATTTTAAAAGGTGGTATATATCTCAGTCGACAAGCATACATATGGAAATGCATGAAATTCATGGACTTTGAATGCTATAAAACATTTTAGGGTATGTGGCTAATACTACTTTAGTGCCTGACATTTCCTTAGCTCTTCAGTGAAGCAATACGAGTGGCCTATGTATTATCTAGTTCAAATGCCCACTAAAATATAGGCCATCCTCATTCTCAGATGAGAAGACTCAGACTCACTGTCTGAACACTTTTTAGAACCCAGAAACACTCCTTCTCAAGGAAGCTCCCCTCCTTCGAAAGGCTTTTGTCTACCAACTGAGATCTGTCTCTGGAGACATTTGTTGCAATTCTACTTCCTTGGTTCTAAGCCCATTCTTCTCAGAAGACAGGAATGCCAAGGAGATCCTATCAAAACCATTAGGAAAAGTATTATTGATGTGAGAAAAATGAATACAAGTAAGCAAAATAAAAATATTCCAAAGGAAACCAATTAGCAATTTAGTAACCAGCCTTTGTTCTGAAGTGTGCTCATTCTACATATAAACTTTACTTTGTTACTAAGTGAATTGGAGCCATCTAGTTCTATTTTATGATGATTTGTTTTGTGTAAATTAATCATTCAAAATTATTTAAATATTAGATATTATTGTCTAGGTTCACAATTGGTTAATTGTGAAACTAAATGTCCATCACTTTATAGACAGGGAATCTAAAATATGTAAAATACCAATATATTTATAAGCAATCCTTTCCTTTTCATTTACATTCTAGATATATAGATTTCTGGCCAATAAAACAGCCATATTAGAAGGATAAGAATTATAATTCACAACTTCTACTTAAACTTTAGGAGACAAGAAAGAATGTTATTGATACATTTGTTGGTAAAAGTGACCAGTTCTAATCATAACATGGATAACATTTTTAAAGGTAGGAATGCCTGGGTGGCTCAGTGGTTGAGCGTCTGCCTTTGGCTTAGGGCGTGATCCTGGAGTCCTGGGATAGAGTCCCCCATCGGGCTCTCCACAGGGAGCCTGCTTCTCCCTCTGCCTATGTCTCTGCCTCTCTCTCTGTGTGTCTCTCATGAATAAATAAATAAAATCTTTCAAAAAATGTTTAAATAAATTTATTTAAGGATAAATAGGTTCCTCAACTATTAAGCTATTAGGCATAGTATTTCTGATATCTGGCCTCAATATAGGTTCAAAGGAAATAATTTTGCATACATATTTCTAAAATGAGCTAGCAGAAAATTATTGCACTGGCATGTTCTAGGCCACATGACTGTTTTTGTCAAACAAATTTCCTGTTTTATTAATGACTCATAACAAATTTGATATGATATAAACAGAAATAAAACAGAAAACAAATGTTAAAAATTATTGTGGAAATGCTTCCAGAGATCAGTGTTATACTTTGAAGGTAAATCATATGCAATTTGGGGTTTTTTTCTCTTTTGTTGTTAGTGTGAGACTATTCAGGCCATGAGATGAGCCTTCGATTTGTCTTTGAGATCTTTCATTGACCTACATTATGTGCCTTGTCATATTCTGACAGAAGTATAAGTATCATCAAGTAAGATTTGAGTATATGGCACTCAGCCAGCATTATTAGTATCAGAGCCAGTTGAAAAGGATTTTCACAATTGAAATGTCTGAGTCTTGACAGAATCTAACTCAATTTGAATGTTTACAGATTCGGTACTGGGCTGCCCATGACAAAGAAGCAGCTGCCCATAGAGTTCAGGTCACCAGTCAAGAGTACTCAGCCAGACTAGAGAACCTTCTGCCCGATACCCAATACTTTGTCGAAGTCAGGGCCTGCAATAGTGCAGGGTGTGGACCTCCCAGTGACATGATTGAGACCTTCACCAAGAAAGCACGTGAGTTTCAACATTTGCATTCTAGACTTGGCAAAAAATACCAGTTGACGTAATCACCATGCAGGTACATTTAAGAGAAATTTACTCTCGAACAGTCTTAGCACATACAGTTTTCAATTTTATCCTTTACAATCACCCAAGATTAAAAAAAAATCCCACATTGTTAGTTATTGTATATGATGGAAAAACGTGGAGAATGTCTTCCTGCATTTAATGTCCCAGTATAGAAACAAAATGACAGAAGCTCTCTTTGTAAAGACCTCCCGCCCCTCAAATTTTGTGTCATTAGATAATCAATTTGTCTCTCTGTTATTATTTTGAACAATGTTTTTATAGGAGTGCATCAATAGCATGAGAAAATTAAAACTCTGTTTATTTTCCTTACTTTTATTTATAAGCCTTTGTTATTGCACAGTGCAAATGCAAGTTAAATGTTATAGCATTCTGTTTGCTCTCTTATTACCATATGTTCTAATTGTTTATATAACAAATGCCTACCCTGCTTAGATCTTTCAGTCATTCTTGCCTCTCCGGCTTCACTTTGATATCTCCTTCTTGAACCCACATTGAATGTATAGAAAAAGAGAATTTATGTTCAAGACTCTAGGGAGTTTTGCAAGAATTTAAAGACATGAATACAATTAGGGTTTGACAATTTATAAAATTACTTGGGGAAAAAGTAACAACATGGCGGTAAGATATCAGACTTTGGTGTTGGATATGGGTTTCAGATTTGTCTTTGCCACTTACTAAATGTGTGACAATAGACAAATTACCTCATACCTTTAAACCTGTTTTCTAATTTGTAAAAGGAGCATTCATTCCTGGGGCATTTGTTCTTTTTATTTTTTTTCCCGTTTATTCATTCATCAAAAGTATATTATGTGCCCATCACTGTTCTAATTAATGATGGAGGATACAGAAGGGATTGAGCCAGATCCAGAGCTTCTTCTCATAGGATTTACAACTTAATGGAAGGACATAGAAAAAAAAACTGACAAATAAGTATGTTTGAAAATATCAGATGACAGGGCAATAAAATGAATAAACATAATAAAATTGAAGGTGACTTGGGTGGGAGCTGAATTCCAATTAAGTGATCAGAAAAAGCCTCTTTGAGAAGATGCCATGTGAGTCATATATATGAGTATATGAGTCATAAGAAGGGCCTACTATGTGATGACTGGCAGGGTGGAAACTATTTCAGGTAGAGAAAATAACTAGTGTAAAGCCTTAAGTGGGAATAGTTTGGTATGCTTTGAGTATAGATAGACCAGTGGGCCCAGAGTGTAGGCTGAGGTGAGAAGAGGAAGTATGCTGGGGTTGAAATATAAAGGACCTCATAGCTGTAAGTCATGTTAGGAGTTAGAATTTTTTCTAAGTCTCATAAGAGCCATTGGAAGGTTTTAAGGTAGAGAGTGATACCTAATTTATAATTTATATATATATATATATTATATATAATATAAATATATATATTATGTATATTATATATATTTATAATTTATATATATTATAATATTATATATATATAAATTAAATTATATATATATAAATTAAAAGGAATAAAATAAGGTTATTCTGGCTTCTGGATGGGCAATGGGTGGTGATGGAGTAAGAGTAAAGTCAAAAGAGCCAATTAGGGGAAAATTTTAGATGATAGAACTAATTGATAATGGATATAGAGAGAAGTAGAAAATTTTCTGCAGACAGAGTTGACAATTTGGTGCTGATTTGGATGTTGGCATGGATGAAATGGAAGACTGAGTACTGGATTTTTGATTTAGAAACTCAGAATTCAATCATGTTATTTGCCAAAAATGGGAAAACCCACAGAGAGGAAGATTTGGAAGTACATGGCAAATGTTCCATCCTGATTACATTTGAGAACCTTTTAGACATCCAAGTAGAGAGAGGCAATTGGGACAAATCCTAGGTCATGTCAACATCTTGAATTAGGCAGAGGACATGAACCAGCATGGGATGGTTAATGGAAAGGAGCAGCCAGAGAGGTAGAATGAAAACCAAATGTTAAGAAATCATGAATTTAAGAAAAGGATGAGATTCAGAAAGGGATTAGAAGGTCAACTCTCTTGAATTCTGCAAAGGTATTAAGTCTGAAAGGAATGAAACATGACATTAGATTTGACTGACTGGAGATGATAGATGACCTTAAAAAACAGCAGCTATAAAAGGTGGTGAAAAAGAAACCCAAGCAAAGAACAATGACAAGAGACTAAAAGATATTTATATGACCTACCTCACAGGCCATGGGTACATTAAAGGAATCCAAGGACAGAACTAAGCAGCCTAGTGTGTGGCATGTAGTAAGCACTCAGTAGCTTTTGTTGTCACATCATTAGCATAATTGACTCTAGGCAGTTTGCAGAACTTAAGTTGGATATGGTGACTGTCACTTGCATATTATTACTTTTCCACAGCTCCAAGCCAGCCACCAAGAATTATCAGTTCCATAAGATCTGGTTCACGCTACATAATTACCTGGGATCATGTGGTTGCGCTATCAAATGAATCAACAGTGACAGGATATAAGGTATGTAAAAGATTACAGGATTAGTCCACACACAGGCTTTATTCTTATAAAAAGTGATTGATGTTTGGACTTAATTGATGTTTGTTTCAACAAAACCCATTCAGCTTTCTTATTCTAGCCATACAGCAGAATCAAATGACATAACACCATGTTAAATTTTGAAATGAGGAAATATGTGAATTCTACAAAAATGGTATGTCAAGTGAGCAAGATAGGTAGAATAACTGCTTTAAGGAATAGAGTTGTTAAAATAATCAGTGCATAAAGAGGAAAAAGAATCCATTTTTGTTTGGCAATGACTTAAGAGTGTTGCCTAATGCACAGCACACTCTGTATTGAGTTGCATTCCATAAATGAACAAACAAAAAGGAAAAAGATTATTTCTGTATATTCTCTATATCACATATTTTTATTGAATACTAAACTTTAGGAATAATGTAAAAAAATTAAATTATGAGACAATATCTTAAGATGACTTCAATATGTTGAAAGAGCCCTCATTTTATACCTCTTCCATAAGAAAAAAAACCTCATTTACCCCCTGTCTTTAATTTAGGTGATTAAAAAAAAAAAAAAAAAAAAAGTCAGCTGCTTAAGAAACTTCCCCTTGGATCACCCTAAAAAAATAGGTGAAATCGATTTTTGTGAATTAAAAATAACATGAATTTTCCATCTAGTGTTACACACAGCTTTCTATGATTTTTTATTAATAAGAGTCTAAAACATTTTCATTATAGTTTTAGTGTTTTGGCATTGGCTCATTAGTCCACTTTATTAAGTATACCTATTTTGGTACTTTTTCAGGTACTCTATAGACCTGATGGCCAGCATGATGGCAAGCTATATTCAACTCACAAACACTCCATAGAAGTCCCAATCCCCAGGGATGGAGAGTATGTTGTAGAGGTTCGTGCACACAGTGATGGAGGAGATGGAGTAGTGTCTCAAGTCAAAATTTCAGGTAAGCCAGGCATTTAAGATGCATTTCCATTAAGTATTTGTAAGGTTTTAGGCCAAAAAAGATTCTCAAGAACAAAGGTAGGATTGATATGCACACCAATATCAGTGTTTTCCTAGGTAAATTTGAAATGTCAAAGATGTCCTGAAACTTGGTATTTCTTCTTTTATGAGTCACAAAAGTAATTTTGCAACATACCTCATACTTTTTGATTATTATCTGGATGACAAAGCATAATTATACCATAATGCAAGTAAGATAATAGCATTGTAAGGTAACAGATGGTAGCCACACTTACAGTAAGCATACATAACATACATGCTTGTTGAATCATTATGTAGTACACTTGTCTCATTATATGCCAACTATACTTCAATTAAAAAAAATCACAATGCTGCATTATAGTTTTACATAATACTAGACCATTAGATAATAATATCCAGACTTCTCATAACAAAAGGAAATTCACTGAACTACTATTAATACCCTTCGAACTCCTTTTTCTTTGTCCTGTACCTATTAATATAATAATAAAATAGAAAGACACCAAATGGTAGCTTCTTTCTTTACCCCTCTCTCTGTGTCTCAGCACATGTGTTCTTTTTCTGCAAACTTATTTTTCACAGCATTGGTTAATCCAAAATAAATACTTAAGGCAATGACTTCCTGTCTTTTTGGGATTTGTAGAACTCTATCATTTAAATTTTGATATTTTTTTTCTCATTCTGTATGATATAGTTTAATTATAATGAATTAAAATTGGTATTAATTTGAGAGTTTTATGAGACTGAAGTACTATAAGATGCTAAATTAAAGACAAGAATAACTGATTCAGAAAAAAATTATAATTTGTATCTAAATAGATGAGTATGTTATATATTTAACTAATAATCAATTCTTTAATGCCAGAATTTTTAGTCTGACCATAATTGCACAAAGAAACTGTAGAATTAACATCAGGGAGTATCAAATATTTGGTGAATAGTACCATTCTAGAATTTCCCTATTTAAGTGTGGATTTATTTGCAAATTGTCTAAATAGGTTTTCACATAAATTTAATTTACATTGATTTTTTTAGACATTATTATTATGTCTCTTTAGAAAATTTGGAAATTACCAAAATTTGAAAGGAGAAAAAATCAGTCATATTCCAAATATTTTAAGTTAGCTACAATTCTTCTAGTTCTCTTATACACATATGTAATTTTATGGTTTTGTTTCTGTTGAATATACCATGTAATATCCTATCCTACTTTTATGAATCATGTTAAATGGACAGTCCCCATGTCATTCAAATTTTGTAAATTTCACTTAAAATTATACCTAATATTCTCTGAAGCAAATGTATGAAATTTACCTAGAGAAAAGCATTAGACTGTAAATCTAAGAATACCATTTCAGTTTTCTCTATAATAAGTAGTACTATTTTGAATACATTTTTTATAAATTAACCTTTCTGCAGGTTAAATGTAAATAATTACATATTTTACTTTTATATTGCCAATTAAAAAAAAGCCATTAATTATGCTCCTGCTATCATTGTATATGAGTACATTTTCCACGTTACCACTCCAAAGTTAGTCTCTTTTTTTTAGCCATTACTATTATAATGGGAGAAAATGGCATCTTTTTTATTTTAAAACATTTTCTACCTTCTGAACTTTGATAACACAGTTTCAGTAGTTTCAAACTTAGCAGGGCTGTTCCACAAAAGGAAGTCAGAGGGAAATGTGGATATTATTTCAAGGGTGATAAAGTACAAAAGAATCCAGCAAACTGCTTTTGAAAACCAACCTTCCCTGTCAAGAAGTTGACATAGCTTACTCTTGCTCTCTTCATTTCCTTACTCTTCATTTATCATCCCTAATATGAAGCAGAACCCAGTTCCTGAGGGTTAGACTACAGAAGTTTGTAGCTAGAGAGGCTGTAGCAGTGATGAGAGCATCAGCATAGTTATAACCAGTGATCTGCTGAGAAGTGTTAAACTGACTCTCCTGGGATAAGTCCGCCTGGGTTAGTCCGCCAATTTCTGTGGTGTAAATATTTCCATCATGTCTGATTTCAAACTTCCCATGTGACTTCACTAAATGTGGAGCTAAGGAAAGATGCTGAGTAACATACCATTTTATATGTATAATATTGCCACTGTACAGATGCAGTAGACATAACCTCAAGAGCATTGGTAACATTAAAATGCAGTAAAATAATTAGGAAGTTATGAGTTTTGAGAACTTGCTACCTTTGTTTTAATTAATTAATAAGTTTACATAATTTCAACTTTAGTAAGTGTTTTTTAACAACTTGTTCACATATTTCCTAAAAAATTACCAATTAGCTGTTGGGAGGTGGCAGGGGCCACCTGCAGCACACCACAATTATACTCTGACATCCCAGTGAAATAGCCCACATAGAAGGCACAGAACATGCTATTTATTTATTTATTTATTTATTTATTTATTTATTTAATAAATTTATTTTTTATTGGTGTTCAATTTACCAACATACAGAATAACACCCAGTGCTCATCCCGTCAAGTGCCCCCTTCAGTGCCCGTCACCCATTCACCCCCACCCCCCACCCTCCTCCCCTTCCACCACCCCTAGTTCGTTTCCCAGAGTTAGGAGTCTTTATGTTCTGTCTCCCTTTCTGATATTTCCCACACATTTCTTCTCCCTTCCCTTATATTTTTAAAGAAAATTTAAATGTACTCAGAATAGTTCCCTTTTGGCCAACTAATGGACAATATTCTTATTAAGGCAGAATTTCTATTATTTATTTATTATTCTAACCATGACTATACAAAGAAACTATACAATGAACATTAAGAAATGTCAAGTGTTTGGTGGATAGTACCATTCTAAAATTCCCTTAAGTTTATTTGCAAACTGTTTAAATTATTTCTAATGAGAGAAGCACATGAATGCAAACAAATTTTAGGCTTTCTTGTAAATTTAAAAGACTCAATACTTTGTTTCTATTTTCATGACTAAAATATGTAGTCAGGAGGGAGTATAAAGCTAGATTTTAATGTTTATAAGCATTATGCTGTTCATTTATTTGCTCATTTATTCATTCAACAAATATATGTTAAATGCCTACAGTGTGTCAGGCGCAGTTCATATATTTAAAATATATTTTATATATAAAGTAGTAACTAGAATTTTCTGAATCTTGACATGGCAGGTTCCTTCTTGTCATTTTTGTTTCTGCGCTAATGTGACCTCCTGAGAGAAGATTATATAACCACCAATTTAAGAAATCCCTTATTTTAATTCTGTATCATTCATTCATAATATTTATAACTACTCAAAATTACATTATTAATTTTTTAAGATTTATTTATTTATTTATTTATTTATTTATGTATTTATTTATTTATGAGAGAGAGAGAGACAGAGGGAGAAGCAGTCTCCATGCAGGGAGCCCAACGTGGGACTCGATCCCGGGTCTCCAGAATCACACCCTGGGCTAAAGGCAGCACTAAACCTCTGAGCCACCGGGGCTGCCCAAATTATCTTATTCATTAATTCTGTTTATTGTCTATCTCCATCCTTATTTGAACATAAGCTCCGTGGGAATAAGCTCTTGTCTGACTTCTTTAACCTTTGAATCTCTAGTACATAGGAGACGTTTTTGGCACATAACAGTGGTTTAACATATATTAGCTAAATTAATTTATGATTTATGCATAGAATAAAACTTAGTTTAAGAACAATTTGGGTAATTTAAATTACAGTTTATATGTCCAGAATGTTGATACACCTCCTCGTTAGGCACAAGGTTTGTATTATGCCACATGGTAATCCACAATTTGATTCATACAAAGCTTAAGACATCATGTGAGAGATAGTCTAGAAAATTATTGGATATGGTGATTTGCATCTCCACTCCTCTCTGATTTGAACACTTATTGCTATCATTATTCCCTATCAGATGTTTACAGCTGGCAAATGTAACACCACAAATGTTTCATCAGAAATGCACTATCTCTAAGGAATTATTTTGTTTTTTCCTAAGGAATTCTATATTGTCGCTTAAGAATCTTTTGTTTTTATTCATCAATATGAGCTAAATTAGAAATGTGCAAATAGCTATAAAGTATTTTGAATATCAATTTTAATAAGCTAGTTTGCCTTATTGCATACTATAAATTGTAGAATTTAGATTAAGGATCTGTCATAACTAAATATCCACAAAGAAGCATTTCATGCATTTCATTATTTGTATGAATGTGCATATTTTGAGCTTTTATTCTTCCTTCTAGTTTTTATTTATTTTTTTATTTTTTTTTTACGATAGTCACACAGAGAGAGAGAGAGAGAGAGAGAGGCAGAGACATAGGCAGAGGGAGAAGCAGGCTCCATGCACTGGGAGCCCGACGTGGGATTTGATCCGGGTCTCCAGGATCGCGCCCTGGGCCAAAGGCAGGCGCTAAACCGCTGCGCCACCCAGGGATCCCTTCCTTCTAGTTTTTAACAGATAACAGATATCTTAGTCAAATCAGGGAATACTTTTAAGGGCATTTTAGAGGCTGGACTTCCTCCTAAGGACAAGTCATAACCATATGGAAACTTTAAGGTGGTTGGAGTAACATAATCAGATGTTTGCACTTGAAAAATCACTTTGGTGATTGTGGAAAATGTATTAACAGGGAAGAAAGATGTAAGGAGATGAATTACAAGGTTATTATTATAGAATGATTAAAAGATGATGATGGCCAAGACTTAAAGAGGGCAGTGGTGAAGTCTAGGGTGGGTTTTCAAAGTGCAAGGCATCTCTTCCATTTGATTTAAAGTTGCTGTATATTCATTGCATTGATTTTGTAGCTTCTAATAAATCTGTAATTTATTCTGATGTTACCATAGATGATGTAATGTCATCATTTAACCTACTACTTTTGGTAACTCCAAGTTATTAAGTTAGACTATATAACCAAAGCCACTGACTTAAACACTGATGAAAAACATATTTTATATTTTCACTTTGTCCTCTTCTTCCTAGTAGCAAGAGAGGAAGGGCTAGGAAGCCATTCTCGAGATGAAACTTTTAGATATTAACTTCATTACCCGCGGGCTTCCTTCTATACTACCCAAGTAAGTAGTACAGTATAAAAGAACCAAGAGGATAGTTGGGATGTTTAGATTTAATTCCTACATTATGGAATTAAAATGTTATATTGAAATCATCACTTTTGCAGATACTTCCTCTGTAAGCATTTTAAAAACCAAAATTATTTTGAGCATCTAATCTTGTATAGTTGCCCAAATAGAGAAGAAGAGGGTAGTATAAAAGGTGTTTTTAGGGGATCCCTGGGTGGCGCAGCGGTTTGGCGCCTGCCTTTGGCCCAGGGCGCGATCCTGGAGACCCGGGATCGAATCCCACGTCAGGCTCCCGGTGCATGGAGCCTGCTTCTCCCTCTGCCTATGTCTCTGCCTCTCTCTCTCTCTCTGTGATTATCATAAATAAAAATTTAAAAAAAAAAAAAAAAAGGTGTTTTTAGTATTACTTTACCCTGCCATATTTAATAAGTTACTATATAATCTGTGACCCCCAAATCTCTAATTTTGTAAATGTCCTATATTAATTGGTGAAAATAGATTGTCTGAATATATTATCTACTAACCTGAATATTTGGAATTGCATATTATATGACAGTTGAATTCCATTCTTATGAGTCTATCATCATAATTTTTAAATTATATTTGTGATTATGGCACAGTCAAATATTATTAGGAAATGCTATCTCTTCAACTATTTTGAAGTAGTAAAACAGTTTGTTTTCCTTTGCTATGTTCTGTGTGGGATCAATTTGAGAGTTCAATGGATGAATTCTGCATATGTATTTCTAGGGTGACAAACAGCTTACATTTAAAATGACCTTTGGGGCAACTGGGTGGCTCAGTCAGTTAAGTGTCAAATTCTTGATTTTGGCTCAAGTCATGTTCTCAGGGTTGTAAGAAAGAGCTCCACGTTGGGCTATCTGTTGGGTGGGGAGCTTGCTCAAGAATCTCTCTCTCTCAAGAAAAAAATTACCTCTAAGATACATAGTCCTTTCATTAATTTTGAATGATGACCATCCACTTAAAATCTTTTCCAACATTACAGCTGTACTTAACACTTCTAGTTGTGTAACAAGCATGAAAATGAAAGAGAAATTATATGAACAAAATAATAGTTTGTGCATCTCAGAATTTGACTTAAAGATAGAACCTCTGCATCCAAAACTAACTTGGGTTTTCCTAGCTCTTCTCCAAGGTTGCTTTTAGCTACTAGCAAGTTAACAGTCCCAACATATTATTTTCTTCATTTATTTAGACTTAGAAATAACTAGGTTGGGAAACTCCTCAGTGAAATACACTATAAGAATAGAAAGAAAAATAAAAATAATCCTTCTATTTGGTAGTAAGGTTTACTTACTACCAAAATAATTTTAGTTTATGAAATACAGTCTTAGTCTATGAAACTATACTAATACAAACAATTAATTACAAGTAATTAATCTATGCTTAGCAAGCCCTCCTGAAGCTTGCATTCTAGTGGATATCAGGAAAAAAAAGAACTAACACCAAATAATAAAATCTCTATATGTAGGTTTAAGGACTATAAGAAAAACGTAAGTGGCTAACATAGAGAATAAAAGAAGTAGACTAGGGGCACCTGGGTGGCACAGTAGTTGAGCATCTGCCTTTGGCTCAGGTCATGATGCCACAGTCCTGGAATCAAGTCCCATGGGGAGCTTGCTTCTCCTATGCCTATATCTCTGCTTCTCTCTGTGTGCCTCTCATGAATAAATAAATAAAAATCTTTAAAAAAAAAAGAAAAGAAAAGAAAAGAAGACTGACATGAATAAGATGATCAGGCTAAGCCTTTAAGTACACAGGGTCTAGGCTGAAATGTAAAGGAACGGAACTAGCTGTACTATGAAAGTAAGGATGAGAGTCATAGGTACAAGGAGTGTAGGAAAGAGCCTACCATGTTCAGGAAGCTGAAAGGAGGGCAGCCTGGGTGGCTTAGTGGTTTAGGGCTGCCTTCAGCCCAGGGCATGATCCTGGAGACCTGGGTTCGAGTCCCGCCTTGGGCTCCCTGCATGGAGCCTGCTTCTCCCTCTGCCTGTGTCTCTGTCTCTCTCTCTCTGTCTCTTATGAATAAATAAATAAAATCTTTAAAAAAAGGAAGCTGAAAGGAGGCCAGGGTGACTAGTATATAGTGGTGCAGGATGCATTGGAGACAGCAGAGGGGTAAAAACTGTGAAAGACCTGGCTTTGATTGCATCTCAAACTCATTTCATACTATTCTCTCATTGCAACTTTCCCCCTCAACCCATCCTTATAGGCTTTCATCAGAAGTCTGTACTTTTTTCTGTGGGAAAACATCAGCATTCTTTCAGGGATCAGTAATGCACCCTGATGAAGATCATTTTTGTTGTAGTGTAGGCAGTACATTGCTGTGGAAGAAAGAGGAGTCGGTAAGAAGAGAGCAAGTTTGAGAGACTATCAGAATAGGCAGATTCCATTCCGGAAAGAATCAACTTATGGGGTAATTTAAGTTTTTTACTGCTCTGAGATGCAAAGTAATTTACCAGACAAATGAATAAAGAATGTATATGGAGACTTTTTTAATACACTTCAGAGAGGAAAATATATATTTTAGATTATTTCTTATGTAAATCATCAAAATATGTAAGATTTAGTAATAAAAAGATAGGAAAAGCAAGAAAACTAATAAAGTTGTTGTAGAAAAATGTCTAGATCATGTTGTTTGACTTCTTCTCAAGGGTTGGAATTCCCTGCAGGACATTCATGGCCTACATTCTCTCAACCTCAGTTTAAACACTATCTGTGATGGGCAGCTAATTCACCATTGTACAAGTGGCCATTAGATTTATCAGTGGTCAATGTATTATGGATCTCTGATCAATTTTGGAGTCATTGAACTCATTTCCGATAAAATCTAGCTCATAGGAACCACCTATAGCTTTCTATAAGTTCTTCCTTTTCTCTCTCAGTGAAAGATGATTCACCTTTCAGGAAAGATAAAGCATATCTGGATAGTTTATAATAGACTATTGAATTAGATTCTTAAAAGAGAAAACAAAATCATCTATAAGAGTTTTTAGAGTGAATGTCTCCTGGTTTTGAGAAAAACAGGAAATCACAGTTGAATCATCTGCCTATAGCTCCCAAGTGGAGGAACCACAGGAGATGCCCTGAGGACCCTGGCACCCCCAGTACTTCTAACACCCTAGAGGCCAGAGCCCTGCCCCCCACAGCAAGAATAGTAGTGGCTTCTGCATTTCCATGCCATTCCAATTCCCCACCCTGACTCCATGCCTCTCAGTGGCAAGAGCATCTAGGAAATACAGTTTTCACTTTTTTACCTCAGAGACAGAATAGAAAAAGTACAAGAAATGGTGCTGAAATTCCCAGAAGAAATGTAGTACACTTTCTCCGAAAATATGTAGGTTTACATGATAATATGAAAACTAACAAGAAAACCAGAGCCAAACATGGATTTTTGGAAATGTCAAAAGAAGTTAAAGAAAATAAGTAAAATGGCTCATCATGTCTAAATTGATTTCATGATATAGAAATGCATATTATTAGAAAATTATAGGACAAGAAAACCTGTAGCTATTGAAGCTATATCACAAAAATATCTAAAAGGGAAATGTACCCAAGATATAGAAAATGATGATTCATACCTCTTGATCACCAACAATCACAGATAACAATGTGGCTACTGGGATCCCTGGGTGGCGCAGCGGTTTAGCGCCTGCCTTTGGCCCAGGGCACGATCCTGGAGACCCGGGATCGAATCCCACATTGGGCTCCTGGTACATGGAGCCTGCTTCTCCCTCTGCCTATGTCTCTGCCTCTCTCTCTCTCTCTGTGTGACTATCATAAATAAAAAAAATAAATAAATAAAAAATGTGGCTACTATATTTAGTTACTTTCCACATTTTCTTTTTCAGTGTTATGACAATTTCATAAGGGACAACATTGTATAAAACCTTCAATCAGAATTTCTATTTTGTTTAGAAAAGATTCCTAGAAGTAGAATTCCTAGATTAAAAGGCAGAACCTCTCAAACACTTGGCAAATATTTGATCCAAATTGCTATCCAAACAGCAATGCCCATATTTTATCATTAAAGAATTTTTATTAGCATTTTGACATTAAAAATTCTTTGTTAATTAAGCAAAAGTACTATCTCATAATTTTTATTATTTTTAATTACTATTGAGATTAACATATTAATATGTGTAATAGCTACTTATATTTTCATTTCTAGAAGTTCTGTATGTTATTTTCTCTGTTTAATACTAATAACTTTATGATCAACTTATAGAGCAAGGTTATTAACATTTTCATGTCATATTTGTTGCAAATATTTTTTCCTTCAAGTTTGCATTTCACTGTTATTGATGCTAGATCAATATGGTTCATTTGCATGCAAAATAATGAATTCTCATTACAAAACACTTCAAATATTTAGTGCATGTAAACAAGCCATAGAATAATAGATACAATTTAAGTCCACTTATGTCAAGCCTAAAGCAGAAAATAATGTAGCAATGTCTAAAGAAGTATATATATGACATGTAAAACTTCCCAAAAAAGAATGATTAATGCAAAATTCAGTATAGTATAACCTTGTGAAGGGGCAGAGGGCAATGGGGAAGAGGCTCTTAGGGTGGTGACAATGCTATTTCTTAGCCTGGCTGCTAAGTATGCAGGTGTTCTGTTGTAGTAATTGTTAAATTATATTTTTTAAAGTACTGATTTAATAACTTATTTCAAAGTTGTATAAGTTAAAAGGGGATTGAAGAAGTTGAGGAGTAAAAAGTTTATTGAATTTGGCATTTTATAGGTGTATATTTGCTTTCTAGGGTTACCATCACAAAGTACCACAGACTGGGTAGTTTAAACAATAGAATTTACCTTTTCACACTTATAGAGGTTAGAAGTCTGAGCTCAAGATGTCAGTCAGGTTGGCTTCTTCTGAAGCCTCTTTCCTTGGATTATAGATGGCTGTCTTCATGTAGTCTTCCCCTCTGTGTATGTTTGTGTTCTGATTTTTTTCTTTTTATAAGAACACCAGTCATATTGGATTATAGTTGTTCCTAATGACCTTATTTTGACTTAATTACCTCGTTGATGACTATCTCTAAATATAGTCACATACTGAGGTACTGGAGGTTAGAACTCCAACATGGGGATTTTGAAGGGACTAAATTCAGCCCATAACATTATTGGTAATTTCAGGAGAAAAACTTCCATAAAAGAGTGTGGGTGAAGGTCTTATTTCTCTAAGCCAACCTCACAGAGCTTACATTCTGAAGAGAGGAGGCAAGATCAATCAGGAAGAAATAAATCAGGGGAGGGTAGATAAGTAGTGATGGAAGACAGCAAGGACTATGAGTGGGAGGAATGGCTTGCTCTGATGGGATAACACTGAAAAAGAGATTCAATGAAGTGAAGGATTGGTCTATGCAGTTATCTGGAGGAAAAGTCCTACTATTAGAATAATACAAAGCCCTATTCTAGGAGTATGTTTGGATGTTCAAGGAACATCAAGGAGACCAGTGTTACTAGGGTTGAGCAAGGCAGGGGGAGAGTGGACACATTTGGGATAGAGAAATAGATGGAACCGGAATCATCAGAAGGTTTATTTACAAGTCCTGGTTAAAGACTTTGGATTTTACTCTAAATGTGATGAGAAGCCATTGAAGCATTTTAAGATGAGAAATGGCAAAATCAGATTTATATTTTACAAGTCTTATTTTATCTGTTCATTGGAAGGAAGTAGAAATCTCATGAATGGTGGTAGAAAAAACTTCTGTGAATCTCTAGAAACTGGGAGAGCAGTTAGAAGCCAAAAGGTGACAGTCCAAGCAGTAGATAAAGTCAGCTTTGACTAGTATGGTCACAGAAGTGAGAAGTATATTCAGGATTCATTTGGAACAAGATCCAACAATATTTTCTGATGATTTTATAAGAGATGTGAAAAAGGACTTGGCATAATTCCAAGAATTTAGATTAACCAAGAGAATCACCTACTGAAATGGACAACAGTATCATCTACTTTAACAGAATTATCTACTAAAAATAGATGATTGGAGAAAATAAGGAGTTCAGATTTTGATGTGCTAGTCCATGCTATGTCCATTAGTCATCCAGGTGGAGATAGATTTTAAAAAGAAGAATCATCTAGCAAAACTGAGAAACCAGCTGAGGTCAGATAACAAATTTGTCAGAGAACCAAGCAGCATAATTATGTAACTATCTGCAATTCATACCAGCCTGGGTAGCAGATGGTTGTTGATGTTGCCTAAAGTTGGCAGCTTTCATGGCTAATATAGGAGGAGATCAGGGGAAACAAGGATTCATTACTTCTAGTTAAAGAATAATTTAAATAGCTGAGCAGAGTTTGTCTCTATTAAAACGTTTTCAGCCATCAGTAACAAACCCTCAAATCAAAATTGCTTAAGAAATAGGTGGCTTTTAGGCCTTAGTGAAATCAGTGTCTCAAAAATATAATCAAGATCCATTTCCTCCCAACCCCCTGCATCTCCACCTGCAATGTTTTAAAATCAAGTTCATTTAAGACTCATCTTCTTTGTAGTTACAATATGGCTGCAGCAGAGCTAGGAATTATTGCATGTAGACCTTATAACGTCCAAGGAAGAAGTCTGTCTCTGTTCAAACTCCATCTTAAAACAAAGGACCTTTACCAGAGACTCTCAGAAAATCTTTTTAATATTGTCTAGAATTGAGTTTACTAAACTAGTAAAATACCATTTATAAAAAAATTTTATTTGTTATTTATTTATTTATTTATTTATTTATTTATTTATTTATTTAAGGGAGACAGAGAGATAGAGCACAAGAGGGAGGAGGATCAGAGGGAAAAGAAGACGCCCTGCTGAGCAGGAAGCCTGACTAGGCGCTCAATTTCAGGTCCCCAGGATCATGATCTGAGTCATGGAAGGCCTTAACCAACTCAGCCACCCAGGCATCCCTAAAATGCCATTTCTATGGTTGCTCAAAGTGATCATGATTTATCTCAGATCTGGGATGGTAAAACTTTCTTTGAGGAGTAAACATCTGAGCAAAAGCTGGAGAGTGTGTTGGCAAGGAAACAGAAAAAGATTTCTACTTAATATTAAAAGTTAAATAATAAGGTAAATAATGAGGTAAATAAAATAAATGGGGTTATAGGAAAATGAAAAAGAAGATACTAGATCAAAGAACAGCTTCATAAAAGTATAGTAGAGGGATAAAAAGTTATAGGAAAGATACAAAGTTAACTTCAAAAGCAGACAATTTAGGCAGGATTATTTTTATGAAGTAAAAAGGAATGGTAATCAATATGAATTTTGAGATTAAAATGAGGATTAATTATGTTGAACATATTACCAAGGATTATATCAAATTGAGATAACTCTGATCCAAAGTCAGTAAACAGAAGTTTGTCTTTAAACATATATATTTAGCACTATCCCTGTTAAAGAATATTTAAATGGGTAAATAGAAGTGTTTAAGGAACAGTGTAATTACTGCCATAGGAAAATTGTATATGTTTTTTCTTGTCTTTTAGATTAGATACTTCATAATACCCAAATCTATGAGACAATCTCTTCCCCTAAAAGGCTGCATTTGATGGTGTTTTCTAAATTTAGAAAGTTATAGTAGGAGGGTAGAATCTGGAAATATTATTGCTAATGGAACCTACCATGAAAAGGGACTCCCATATAAAGTAAGCGTTCTCAAAAAAGAGAGTTGAAAATTAAAGGAACTTATAATTTTGTTTTCCTTTAAATGTTTATTTAAATTCTAAGTAGTAAAAAATAAATAAAAATAAATTCTAAGTAGTTAACATACAGTGCATTATTGGCTTGAGGAGTAGAATTCAGTGATTCATCACTTACATACAACACCCAGTACTCATCATAACAAGCGCCATTCTAATACCTATCACTCATCTAGCCCATTCTCTATCCAGACTCTTTTTTTTTTCTACCCAGTCTCTTAATGATAGAGAACTAAGGTTTGATGGAGGAAGGAATTTATCATTTTTAAAGAATGTAATTACACTAAAGAAGTTCCAAAAAATGAACCGAAGGTCCTAGTAATCTATTTTTCATCTTGTTTGCATAATTCCAAGCTTTGTGAAATATAAAGTTTCAACAAATTTTATGATAAGTCATAATATATTGTATAAATAAGTTGGTCATGAGAAAATGAATAATCTTGCACCATGGCATATCTTATATGTCTAATTATTCGTAAGCTCAATTTTGCATGTTTATGAATGTTGATACATTAGTAGCATAAAAATTACATTAAGATATCTGTTCTCTATATACAAATGGAGTGGAAATATTCTAAAATCCTAAGGAAGGGATATTATATCCACTCCAAATGGGATATTGCTTTATATTTTCTCCTTAAATAAAAACAACAAATAAGTGAATTAAAATAATTATATTATCTTTAATGATATACACATCAACAATCAAAACATCATTTCAAAATTAATTTTCCTCTGAAACATTATAGGGTGTCTTGAAATGTGTAACCCTCTCAGGAAAGTATAAAGATAATTGTGCTGAGAAAGTTGAGTTTTAAATTTTTGCTCTGAAGAATTAATATTCATCCACAGTAACCAAAATTTTAAATCTATTTAGAAAAGAAAATGAGTTCATCATTGTTAAAACTAAATCCCTGGAAATGTCTCACAAATAGAACTGGAAACGTTTAATGCCATAATAAGAAGGAATATAAAACACTTAAACTGGAAAGTGATATATCAACATATTAAAATGGTCCATTTGATACTACCTTAGGGACCAGCTTTAGTGATTTATGAAAGGAATGTTTAGGCCTCAAAGAACTTCCCAGAGTTAGATAAGGCTAGAAGCCAGACCCCTCAGTAGATTATTCACAGTATGAAAGCAATGCAATGAAGCAAAAGACACTCCAGAGCTGCTTTTTACAGATACCTTCTGCAAAATGAGCCAGACCAAGAGGAAATAAATCATTTAGAACATATCCCAAAAGTATGAATTTCTCCAGCCAGTTTTCTTTCCTCGATAACCTACTAACTAGTCCAGGCTTGTATAATGGACTCTCAGCTCTAAAGCAAATCACCAGCCTTAGTCACATGGCCATAAGAAGCAGGAAGAGTGTTACAAAGGACTCGCTTAAGGAGACCCTTAGCCCACAGCCAAAAGTGCCCAAAAGTTGTGAATTCTTTGGATGCCAACATTGGTGTAGATAGATGATCCTTCCCATGCCCTCGCCTCTTAATTCCTCTTTTTTGATGATCTTGTCACCTGTTCCTGATCACATTCCAGACAGGGGTTCACAGACTTGAATGTGGTCCTTGAAACTTTAATGATAAAAATTAAATGGTAATTTTTACTAATTTCTAAGCCAAATTCATTACTCCTTCAAACATGAAATGTAAGCAATAAATCACTATCACCAATAACATTCACAGACATTCTCATCCAATATTTCAACTGTTAACGTATCACTTCTTCAAAAATATATTAGACATAATCTTAGTTCTTGTTTTTAATGTGCTAGTAAGCACACTAATGTGTTAATAAACATATATTTGCTTCCTTGATATTTTTGAAAGTATATTTCAGTATACTTGGTTTTCTTTTAGTTCTATATTTTATATTTTATGTACGTAAAAGCATTATTTGCAGCATTCTCAGAGATTTAGTCTGCCGAAATGTTTATGATACACAGAGGCTTAGAATCCTTACAATTCTTGATATGACTAATAACTGCAAAAAAATTAAAATTTTAATTTTAGGCATTTATTTTCTGACCACTAACTCTTATTTTTCTAGTTTATTCCTTCAGATCTCCTCCCAGCTCCACCGTTTCTTCCACCCTTTCCCACCCGGACCTTCCATTCAACTTACTGCTTGTTTATCCCTTCTTCCACTCATGTCCTCAGGTCCCTCCTCCAAGAGCTCAGATTCCACAGCCCATAATTAAAACCACTTCCTTTTCTGTACTTTACCTCATTTTCCCTTTAATGCTCCTCAGATGGCCGAATCCAAACTCTGATTAAATACAAATTTGTGTTGTACTATGTGCCTGAATACAAGGAGAATTCTCTGCTCCTGTCAAGATCTCCCTGTGCATCCCCATCCTCAACACTTACCAACTCCCAAAACACTATTTGCCCAGGTCTAATCATGCCCATAGATCTCATTTATGGCACTAACCAAAGAAGCCCAGAAATCCCTGATTAACACAGTTCTGGGTGCTCCATTTTCTGACTCCATGTCTATCCACACTTAACTCTTAAAATCTTCCCACTCTGCCCCCTGGAAGTCATTGTTGGTCATCAGCCAAGTGTTCTATAACATCCATCTCTTCACTACATGTTTCCTTCCCCTTGTTTTTTTCTTTAAGATTTGATCTATTTATTTGAGAGAACATGTGTGTGAGAGAGTGTATGCATATGTGTGCATGAGCAGGAGGAGAAGCCAAGGGAGAAGCAGACTCCCTGCTGAACAGAGAGAGGTGGGCTCAATCCTAGGACCCTGGGATCATGACCTGAGCTGAGGCAGACACTTAGCTGACTGAGCCACCAGCTGCCCCTTCTTCCCTTTCTTAATTCATCTGAAATATTGCTCTAATTGCTTTTCCTGCACTTTGTTCAGACTCCCTGGATACTGGGCCTGTGGCAGGGTAGTTGTCCTTCTTGCTTCTTGTTACTTCCATAGTATTCTCCTTTCTTGCTCAAAGAGCCCTGCTTAGAATTTCATATCATCTGCTTCTCTCATTCATTTTCCCTTTTTGAAGTTTTCTACTAATCCCTTGCATCCTTTCTACTCATTCCTTGAGGAGGAGTTAAGAGCCCAGATGACTGTCACTATCTCCAGAACTACTTCTATCATACTTTTTGTTGATTTCAGTTCACATGCAGATGATCCTTACATTACACTGTCCGCTCAGTTCCTTGAAACACTCTGCTCATTTATGTTGTCCTTCCTATGGTTCTACTCTAACCTTAATATTGCTGTTTTTATAATATCAAAGACTCTGGTCTCTGACCACCACCTATCTTTCCTCTCAATTTATTTGTTTTAGTGTTTTGACTCCTAAAATTTTTTGACCCACCATAAATCATTGATTTTAATCACTTTTTCCGGTTTTCTCTCAATTTCATGATATCTAGCTTAAATCCCAGAGCCACATGTTATAGTTACTCCTGTGTATAGAACCCCCACCCCTCCAGTTCTCTTGGCTTCTCTTACTTCATTATACTCACTTGGATATATCATGGATTAATTCCAACTGTCCACTTATGTCTATGCCTGCACTCTCAAAACTAAAGGTGGCTAGAGAAAAATACCCAACACTAAGACTGGTTACACCACCTTGAATTCATGACCACTCACTTCAAACAGGACTGCAGTGCTGCTGGGCCATTCATTAGGTTTTCCAAATACCTTTATATTCTTCTCTTCTTGACCACTATTTTGCACTTCTCCTTCCTTAAATTTCCAACATATCTTTCCTATCTTCCTTCTTTAGTCAATAACATGATTCTGTTTTTCTAAGAAAATTAAAGAAATCAGAAGCAGCCACTATGTACCTTGCCATCCCTCCCAATCACCTGAATAAGCTCTATGTTCCTATCTAAGAGCCACTGTCCACATAGGAGCCAGATTTCAACACCTCCTGCTAATTCAAGAGTATTTCCTCAACCATTCTGTCTTGTCTTTTCTGCATTGCCATTTTCCTTTTTCTCTATTTGATTTTTTTTTTTTGCATCACTATACAAGTATTCAGCAATAGTGCCCATCTTTAAGAGGAAACAAAGAAAAAAAGGAAAATCTCCTTGTAGCTATTGTGTTGTTCTATGAGTTTCTTTAAAGCAAAATGCAATCGATAATTTGTTCATCTTCACCATCTCTAATTCCACTCTCAAATTCTGTCTTGAATTTGCTTCAATCAAGTTTTCATCTCAACACTATCAAAAAGCTCTTGTCAGGTCACCAATGACCTTCACATTTTTATTCCAGGAGTTATTCTGTATTTAATCTTTTAGCAGCATCAATACAGTTGATCACTTTCTACTCCTTTGCTTTCTGGACATCAGTTTCTGGTGATTTTCCTCCTCCCTCACAAGCTGCTGTCCTCAGTCTCTTTTGCTGGTTCCTGATCATCTTTCCAACTTTTGAGTTTAAAATACCCGAGACTCAGTACTTCAGTAACTATATCTCTCTTAGTCCCTAAGTAATCTTATTCAGTTTCAAGGATTTAACTGCTGAAAGCTCTCAAGCATATGTCTCCCATTTATTCAACTGCCTCACTACTCACCAGTATCTCCACTTAGATATCTAAAATAAACCTTCCCTCCACCCCGCTGTATCTGCTTTTCTTACATTTTTACCCATCTTGACAAAACATTTCCAATCTTCCTTGAAGTCATCTTTGACTTTTCTTCTCTTACATACAACATTCATTTCATCAGGAAATCTTATTGGTTTTATCACTAAAATATATCTAAAAACCTCCAGACCTGCTGCCACCATCATGGTTCAGTGATCCTGCTTTCTCTCCAGGATTATTGTACTAGACATCTAACTGTGTTCTCTGCTTTGTGCTTAGCTAGCACGCTACAATTTGTTGAATGTAGAATGATCACAGTGATCATTTTCACTTATGTCAGCTCTTATCTGTGCAAAAACTTCCACTGACTTTCCACCTTACTCAGAATGGGATTAGGGTATATTCATATTTGTATCTTGTCTGATCTGTGTCAACCGTGCCTATTACCATTAACTCACAAAACATAAATCTATTTCTGTGAGATTCTTATTTTTTTAAGATTTTATTTATCTATTCATGAGAGACACACAGAGAGAGGCAGAAAGATAGGCAGAGGGAGAAGCAGGCTCCCCATGGGAGCATGATGTGTAGTAGTAGCATTAGTACAGGTTGCTTTTGCTATTTTGATATCATGATCTCTTAGCTTAGTCTAATTTTTCCTAAACTTATTTTCCTTCTTCTCAATTTCCTTATATTTTTCTTTATCATGATTTATGTATCTTTTAAACTACCTTAAAACCTTTTTAGAATGAGGCAGCTTATAACTTATAAGTAAATATTTTCATTTTATTCTCCATAAAAACCTGACCCAGCACTTTGACTCAATATTTATTTTCTCAGCTAAACTAGCAAAAAAAGTTATCTAAATAAGTGTTGCTGTGTTAAAACGTCTCAAAAACTCAGATCATAAATGACTTAAAAGCATGCATTGACCTTTAAGAACTATAAAACACATGTATCACATTTCTAACATATGCATTATGATGAAAATATGAGGTAAAAATAATTCTTTAAATATAAAGTCATAAAGATTGTATTCTAAAATGTAATAGCTGATAAAATCTAAAGAAATGTTAAAAATGAAGACAAATTGATACAATTGAAAAGTGCTTATATATTTAGTATGATAATTTTCATGGCAATTGGAGTATAGGCACATATGATTCTAAGATTACAAGGAAATTGTAATCCAAGGAGAAACTTAAAATATAAGGCAAACCAATTTAATAGAGAAAGATTGGAAATAGAAAAAAATGGTGCCACCATATATGAAATATATAGCCATCATAATTCTTATATATATTCTTCCAAATACCTCAAGTAATGTAGTAACATTATATATTCTGAGGTTTTGGAGAGCGCTTTGGTTTTTATAAATGAAAAGACATTCTTTCTTTTCATGTAGTCATTATAAGTGGCTGCCTAAACCTCCAAACATATAAATATACTGTTATGGGTACCTGATACCCAACATGGATTTGATATAGAGAATAAATTCCTACACAGATAAAATTTATTTAGCTTCTGGGGTTTGTTTTGTTTTGTTTTGTTTTCACCGAATATATTTTTCTGCTAATAACAGAGTTGGTCTTTTAGAAGACTGCTTATTTTCTGGGAACACTGATTATTTTGTGAGTTTGTTAATTACTTCGCCTTTTGTAGGGGTGATTTTGATTGTTGAACACATCTTTTTTTGCCATATACTAGTTTTTGTGTTTTTCATAGGATTGAAAAACTGTCCTTAGTAAACAAAATTTAAATGATCTCTAATATATTTGAACTAAGGTATATTTAAAAATCATTACAAAAAAGATACTATCTCATATATATTATCACTTTTGTAGAACTTTGGGTTCAGGTAAAGAAATAAGACAATAATTTAACTTAGAATTTTATTATTCTTATTTTGCCTAATTTTCAAATGAATATAATTTAATCACTAAGGTGAGAATTCTATTGTCTTGTTATTCTCTAATTCTTTAAGTAGTATTTTCTATGCCAACCATTAATTATATTCAGAAAAAAATTTTAAATCCGTATATTATGATCAAATAAAAGAAATATAAAAGAAAATAAAAATTACATTATTCTTGGAAGAAAATAAAATGCAAATGAGGATGCTTTTTATTATAGAGTGATTATTTGAAATTATTTACTGTTTTAAAATCTCTTTACTGTTCTTCCTGGAAGAAGATTTATTTACTAAAATTGAAGATTAAGAAAATGAGTTATAAATTATAATTGATAACATAAGTAATAAATGCCAAGAGTTACAACATTGATTATTAAAAGAAGAATAAAACATATACATGACAGACAATATTAAATGCAGAATTATAAGTATTTCCTAAGGCATAACTGATTGTAAGCATTTTTCTATAAATTAAGTAGAATTTCTGCTAATGTCTAGTATTGCAGATTATATATATTTTTATAACACAAGACATATGAGATAAAGTATCTAGACAAAAGATGGAAAAATCACAGTGAGGATATAATGAGAGACAGGCTCTGCTTTTGGCAAGGAAAGAAATGGTTATTCTCTCCTCACTTTATTTGAACAAACTTCCTGTCCTTATAATTAACCTATTGAAATATATGCAATAGCACTTACAACAGCACATAGCAGTTACTCAATTGTTTTATTTAATCAATAGTAGCTACTAATGAATTGTACAACCTAACACATGAATAACATGCTTTACACAGAATAATGTCTTCACATTATATTATTATTAATTACCATGTTATACTTAAATAACTTATTTTTTAGTTTCTAGATGTACTGAGGTGTATATATACAATTCAGAGAGTGTCAAATAATGGAATACTTTTGTGTAAATTTGATAAATTACCATTTATCATTTATCACCATTTATATGTGTTAATTTACAAAACACTTGGTCTCTATTGTTTATTGTATTTTCTATACAGATATGCTGTATAGGCAGTGAACATTATGTCTCTTATTGCTTTCCTTGACCATTTTTTTATTAAACACATGCAACATTGCAAGTTTTAAAACTAAAGATTAGGCATTATTTCATGTAGCAAATGTTTCTGTTGTGGCTATTTTCCCAAGTTAACATTTGAAAAACTATGTTTGAAATATAGCCTAGCAAAATGTGCTTTTGATTAATATTGTTAACATCAGTGAGAATTTTCCAGGCATAAAAGGGGGTTCCAGTCCAAGGCAACAAATGTTGACTTTGAGAACATATAAAATGGCATCCCCTTCAGTGCATTTTGGGATGTGACACTCGAAAAGATGGTAGGGTAGAAATAGTTGGAGTAGAGGTTGTATTCAGACTGTGAAAAAGGGGCAGATTGAATATATAGGTTTGTTTGTTTTTTTTCATGGTATTTTCTTTCTGATGTTTAAATAAGAGGTGATGAAGTCCTTAATTACTAAGGCAGAAGCAGCAGAGAGAGTAGGTAGAGAGATTCTAGAGATGTACTGGAGATAGAATCAATTGTTCTTGGTGACCAAGTTGATATATTGCAAATGAAGGTAAAAGTGTCTTGCAAATGACTCTATGTTTTCTATTATGAGTAATAAGTGCATGTCAGCATCATTGAGCAAAGTAATTAAGTAATTTAGAAAGATAGGAACATTTCATAATAATAATGACAACGATGGAACAGAGAGAATATAGGGAGAAAGAAGTGGTTCTGTGACAAACTCTGAAGAGCTCTCACATGGAAAAACCAGGTCAGGACATACTCTCTCAAGACAAATCATTAGTCTCAAACTTATTACTAGATTTTATAAATTTGTCTCAATATTTAGAAAATTGAGTTATTTCAAACATATTAGTATATCATCTCAATCAATGTATAAAGACTCTTTGTATAAAGTACACCGTCAAGAGGCATAAAGATGCAAGGTACAAGTCTTAAGGGAAGAATGACAGTAATAACTCCAAAAATTTTATAGTGAAATGACTAGAAGAAACTGGCACTACTGGTAGGAATACAGACAGATGTTGCAAGAATTTCAGTTTCCACTCACTGTGTGGGAATTTGGCTTGTTCAATATAAACAAAACGGTTTCTTAAAAAATTTCCCAGAATTCCTGGTGGTTAGCAAGGAGTAACTACTCTGCTGATTTTTAAAATAAACTCCTTGCGGAAGTGATGAAAGCCAATGTTCTTTTTTTTCCATTTTCTTGAACTTAGAGAATTTTGAAAAGAACGTACAACATCAGAGTTTAGCATGTGAAAATAAAACTGAGAATGAGCTTTCTGGAAAGAGAATTCTGAAAAATGTATAAACAAAGTGAAAATTCCATGCAGATACCATCCAATGCGATTGGATTGTTTTATACCTTCTAGATGAGAAGCTAAACAAGAACAAACTTAGAAATCTTTTACAGTTAATCAGTGATAAGTTCCAGGCAGTAACTCCTTATACACTTCAGACTGTTGATAAAACAGCTGAGAAGATATCTCTCCTGTGGAAGCGTAAAAAGAAGATTCGGCTTGTTGCAATCCTTATAAAAGTTGTAGAGAGTCAGTGAATTTGTTTTTTTTTTTTGTTTTTTTTTTTGTTTTTTTAATTTTTATTTATTTATGATAGTCACAGAGAGAGAGAGAGGCAGAGACACAGGCAGAGGGAGAAGCAGGCTCCATGCACCGGGAGCCTGACGTGGGATTCGATCCCGGGTCTCCAGGATCGCGCCCTGGGCCAAAGGCAGGCGCCAAACCGCTGCGCCACCCAGGGATCCCGAGAGTCAGTGAATTTGGACAGTTTTTTATAAGAGGTTGATGTGCATTTGAAAATACAGACACCAATTAATCCTTGCTGGTAGACAAATGACACTGAATCCTGCCTTGAAGCCCCAAGGCCTGACAAACAAATGAGTTCAGGTTCGTATTAGGAAGGAAAATCTTAAATACCAAAATACTACCTCAAACAGGTGAGTCACTCATTTGCCATAGCCCCAAAGCAATGACTCAAGAAAAATCACATGAGACTTTGGTCACAGTTTTACCCCGGGAAATCTTCCAAGGTGGTTGTGTCTCTGACTCACCATGTGAAACCAGTGGAGATCTAGAATCCTTGACTGTTTTTGCTGTGGAGCTGTTTAGAGATCCATAGTAATTTCCACCTTTCAGTGTATTACATTAGGGAGGTTGAATCACTGAATTCTCTAGCTATCGTAGGAGATACTCATGAAGCATCCATGGAATAGAGAAAACATCACTGGAGTTAGAACCATGTTCCAGTTCAATACCCAATTTTTACTTTGTCTAGGTGGCCAAATCTGAGCCTTAGGCCTCTCATCTGTAGATGAGGATAATGATGCATACTTCAACTGTGTATCATGTGAATTAAGCAAAATAACATATTACAAACTTCTCCGAACTGAGCTGGCACATAATAAATTATAAAAGTTAAAAATCCATTAAATGGATATTTATTAATGATATATCATGGGCAGACTGTCCAGAAAATTTAGGAATACATGAAATAATTTTAATTAATTTTAAATGAATCTTTTTATTCTCATATCATCATTATTTGTATATTTAAATTTTGGAGTTTTCTTCATTGTTAGATGAAGATTTTATTTAAAAAGAAAAGCAGACCTAAAAGTTAAATAGGAATTAATCTTCATCTAGCCTTTAATAAAACCAGACAGGTAGAATGAAAATTACCCCAAGGAAGGCCAGCCACTTGAGTGACTGCCACTAATTAGGGTCCCAAAAGGAGTTACATGAAACTGGACACAGCTCCTACTTTGGGGCTCATAACACCAATTGACAGACATCTTTTTGAAGGGCTTGCTATTCTAAGCAAATTTAAAAGACTGTACCTATCCTTTCCTATGACTGGGTAATGATTTGTTCCACAAAAATTGATACTAGAGATAGGAGTGCATTTGTCATATTTCCTACAATTTTAAGGATGCCTGTACAAAGTGACCCTCTGTACATGAATAGTCATGACATCCTGCCACATGATAGAGGTAAGCCTTTGGGATTTCATTGTCTCACATAAAAACAAAAACTGTGCTCCACCTTGACCTTGGACATGAATATTAAAATTAGCAGGTCATTTGCCCAAATTTATGCAAAAGAAGAACTGAGAAGAACTCAGTGGGCTTTATGGGAAGACAGATCAGCCTGCTTCCCTTAGTTTGGATTTCTTTTACTAGATACCATTAAAAGTTTAAAGAAAATTGACTGTCATGACCAGTAGATATTACTCTTACTCTTTATTGTCAATAAGCCAACATACTAGCTGGTCTTCCAAAAGCATGAAGAGGCAAAGCTTTAGAACAAGTGAGTGTGTCTGTGAGGGATGTGCAGAGAACAGTCTTCCTTCCTCTATAAGTAAACCCAATAGGCCATGTATCTGTAGCTCCTGAAAATGTCCAGGAAGTCTTAGCCACAGATATGCTCAAGGGGTTCCTCAAGCCCAGCACTAAAGAGGAACCATTAGCCTTGGAAAGAGGCACACACAAATTCTTAAACTTTCTGGCTCTACTTGCTGTCCTTTTATCTCAAAAACTGAGGAAAAGGAGAGTTAGGCCAGAGGAACAGATAATTTAATATTTGTTTTGATGAATATGACAAAACAGAATAGGCATTTAAAGTCCCCAGTCTCAAGGCACCTGGGTGGCTCAGTTGGTTAAACATCCAACTCTTGATTTTTGACTCACCCCAACATCTGGCTCTGTTCTCAGTAGGAAGTCTGCTTGAGATTCTCTCCTCTCTGTCTCCTTCTACCCTGCGCCTGCTCAAGCTCTCTCTTTCTCTCAAACAAATAAATAAATCTTAAAAAAAAAAAAGTCCTCAGTCTAACTTTTATCAAGACTGAGAAAAACTGATTCTCGTGGTAGTTTAATACATTCCACAAAGCCAGGGCTATCTATGGTAAGAATGTTCTAGCAGCTATTTCTAAAGCCAAATGTAATGATCTAACAAGCTGACTCTGGTTGTTTGTGAATTAACAACAAATAAAGAATTTGAATGTTATTTGTTAAAGATTTTATACAAGTTGAAAAAAATAAACCCATGAAATCCATTATGTACATGTTGTGCATTTAGTAGAATGGAACCCAAATACTGAGGTCTGGGTCTCTCTCTTCTGCCTCATCCTAGGCTCAGTTTATTCTCATTAAAAATTCATGAGGGGCACTAGAGTGGTTCAGTTGGTAAGTGACAAACTCTTGATTTTGTCTCAGGTCATGATCTCAGGGTTCTGAGATCAACCCCACATCTGGCTCCACACTCAGTGCAGAGTCTGCTTGACATTCTCCCTCTGCCTCTATCCCAAAATAAATAGATTAATTAATTAATTAACTAATTCATGGAATAAACATTGTTTTAATGAACAAATTATATTTCATATTTCAAATTTACAATTAACAGATGACTTTTACTATGCATTTTTAGCAGTTTTTTTTTCATTTAATTAGCACAGATACCTTGCTGTGTACTACACTTATTATTTTGCAGATAAGGAAATGGAGGCTCTGAGGGCTTAAGTACCTTATGAGGGCAATTATATTCAAATATATTCAAATAAAGCAATCTGGGCAAATATTTTCAAGTAGAATTCTTTCTAATGCAGAATCTCGTTCTCTGGTGAAAATATAACCTTGCATTTCTAAAGAAGTAGATAAGCTAATTTAAAAGAGCCTCGTAGTTATAATCTCAGCTTACCCAAAAGTTATATCAAAATTAAGTTATTTAAGCATACCCTTGTTGGTCAATAGGCAGTTAGAAGTTACTCTTACATTTCCCAGCAATGAATTGGTCATCACTACATTGGAAATTAATGTTTCTTTTTCAAAGAGGAAATGTATACTGGCAATCTAGCATTCTGACCTGGAAAGGCCCAAAGTCAACAGTAAGGAAAGAACACAACTGCCAGGGTAAGCTGCCAGCAAACCATATACCTCTGCCAAAAGAAAAAAAGAATCTTATTTTGCTTGGCATATGGGTTTAAAATTGCCAAACAAGTAGGAACAGCAAGATTAGTGGGTTGCATGACTTTGAAAAAAACCATCAAAGCCACTATCACTTACATGATCAAACATTTAATGTGTCTTTATAAACTAATATCAACTTTGATTATTATTAAATGAGGGGAAATATGACAAATATGTTTGCAAATTTTATGGCTCAATGCTTGATATTCTTAAATACATTATGGTTTGCTTAGAATCATAGACTCATGACCATAGTAGGAACCTTAGGACTTATAACGCTGAACCCTATCATTTTCCAGAGGGAAAATCCACATCCTTGACAAGTGAAATAGCCAAAGATCACACCAGCCTCAGAGCCACATTTTTGAGTCCAAAGAAGTTATACAACTACCTGCTGACAGAACTGGAAGTAGGCTTTAGGCTGTCTTTCTCCTTCTCCATATATAGTTTAATATTTTCCTATCTCAAAGAGACATAAAAAGATAAAATTATCAAAAGCAAAATAAAGTAAGCTGATTTATAAAGACACCGTAAAAATAGATATCTAAAGAAAAAATAATGAAAACATAAAAAAAGTCTGCTTCATTTTACTTTCTGACTTCTCTCTCTCTTTTTTTTCCTAGAAACTCTTAAAACCAACTGGGGTAAATATCCATTACTTCATTTTGTCAAAGGCAGGTAGTTAATGCTTATAATAATTGATTTAAAATTGCAACATGTCTTGACATTTTCCCCCAGAGACCTATCTGAAGCAAACCCAGCTAGCTATCTTTCTAAAAAGCTACCTCCTCTAATTTTAATAAGCACTAGATAGTTTATAAAAATAATTTTGGTATACAGCCTAAAGGAAATTTTGACATTAACCTCACCGAATTGTAGGCATTTAATTGCAAATTTTATGCCAGTTACCAGCTATGTGAAACTTTCCTGCTTTATAAGATTTTCAGTTTATACTGCTGCTCTATTTCAGATTCTCATTATTGATAGTGTTTAGACAGAATGAAGAATAGGGTGGGAGCCTAGGGGTGGTGGAGTAAAGGAATCATGAAGAGGAAGAGAAAAAGATAGGGTGGAAATTCAGAAATGAATCAAACAAAACCAAATTTTTCATAAAATCCTAGTATTCAAGACAAATTTTAAAATAATTTGCTTTTGCCTCAGTGGCTTCACATAGCTCAGGTGTGTTCAGTCCTGCAAGAAAATTGGATTGCTTAAATATTGTTTTAATTGTAAGAAAATTCATCTATACTTTGTTACAGTTCCATATCTCAAAGTGGGAAACAGCTCTTCAGCTCCTTTAAGTTTGTTTACACTCATTTCTGCCACACAATTTAAGAAAATAAGCATCGTTTTTCCACCTAATACAACCATCCAGTGGAGAAACAAATACAATTAAATAGTTTGCTGAAGGGTATACAATTGGTAAAAGAGAATTCCCAATTGGTTAGGCTAACCAAAAACAAAACCTTTCACTACTACTTAACCAGACTAAATCTTTATGATTGATCAAATTTGTAAAATGACAAACTCCTAGATCTTCCTATACAAATAAATAAGGTTGGAAATGCTGATTTTACATAGACTCAGCCATAGTGGTTTATTAAATTTCTTAACTTATTCTTCATGTAATTTTCACTGCTGTTGAAATTCCAGATCTTAGAGTAAATATAACCATATGTATTTGTGTATTCCACACCCCCACACCCCCCCACACAAAAAAAGTAGCTTTCAGGCTTACAGTGTCTAATGATGCACCTATCCTGGGTCTCTTTCAATGATTACTCAGATAAATGGCTCCATTACCGTGACTAGTTTACAGAAATAAATAGTCCTGAAGTCTTCAGTAGCTAAATAGATCATTTGCTTTTCTTATCTTGATTAGCCTCAAGCAGTTGGAAAAATATGTAAAAGTTGAGGAAGGCAAGTTAGGTTAACAATTACCCGACACATACTTTTCCCATTACCACAAAACACATTTTCCAAAATTATAGACAAAGTATTATTCTTATGACATATTTCTTGACATAAAGCTTATCATAGTCAACAAATTTAAGAGATAATTTTAGGGGACTCAGTGTACATTTGCACTTTTTAGTTGAAATGTATTCTCAGTTTTCAGTTTTTCTCCGACTCCTATTTTACTTCTTGATCCCCATAGTTCTTTCACTAGGGAAAGTACTAACCCTTCTGAGACAAGAATGAACATTGATATTTTCTTAAGTCCCCTTGCCTCCCTGGCTACAATGATTGGTTAAGGCATGGGAAACAGTTCCAATCTAGTGCTATCACAGAAATCCACTAACTCAGCCACAGTAATTGGTCTAGAGAAGGGTGTGTGACCCAGACTCTGCAAATTAGAGTCTTTCCTTGAAACTTTTCTCAATAGAGTTTAGATAAAAAGATGTTGTCTTTTTTGCTCTTGAGAATATATGGCGGTGAGCCAATATATTGGATCTCTTGTCTATCTTGAGGAGAAGTCTGAGAATTTGAGACAACATGCAAAAGAAGAAGAGATGAAAGTCAGAGATATGGGGCACAGGGGTTCAAGTCTCCAGCTGTAGTTGTTCCAAAGCAATATGACATTGGCTCTTTAGTTGGGTTCCTGGTACTTGAAACCAAAGATCCCAACTACAGTGCCACAAAGAAGATAACACTTGAGCTCGACCACTGCCATAAAGTTCAATATGCCCAGTCTTGATCGGTAGAAGTACATTCTAGGAATATTTGTGCTCTAAAAGGACATGTGTGTGACTGGGGAATAATAAGTAGACATATGTGTTTCAAATGTAAAATTTATGCAGGGGACACCTGTTTTTTGTATTGTTTTGCTTTGTTTTCCACTCATTTACTTTTCAAAAAAAAATACAATGCAAGATATCTATAGCAAGAAATAAACAGCGTCAAATGCAGTATGGGTCACTACAATTTATAGGAGTTTTCGATTAGCCATGCGTTTTCTGAAGTGCTTTACATAAGGCAGCTGTTTTCAAACCATGATAAGCAGATCCCCCTACAAATTGTGTGGAGTGATGGTAGGCTTGGGGGAGTTCAGGTACCAGCATAACATGGAGGAGATAGAGGCCAGTAGTATATATTGTTCCAGACTGTACACATAAATAAGGTGAGAAATGCCAATATTACTAGACCCAGCCAGAGTGGTTTGTTACATTTCTTAGCTCATTCTTTATGTAATCATCACTGCTGCTGAAATTCCAGATCTTTGAATAAAGCATCCCTTTCTTCCTACTTCAGTAATGAACTTCTACATATGATTGCTTCTAAAGAAAGGTTATGTTGCTAAAAAATATAGAACCATTGATAGGCATCTTCTCAATTATCACAATAAAGCCATGAGACATATTATTATCCTCATTATCTAGTTGAAAGAACTAAGGCTTAAAAGGATGAAAGAACATGCTCAAGATTATTTAACCAATAAAAGGCAGAAGTAGGATTGAACTTTGCTTTCTTTGCTTAGGCCCAGAGGCCTTAGTCTTATCTGTCACATGCTACTATTCCCAGTATCCCCATTAGACTCCTACCAGGACAGTGACCTGCTTATTGATCATGTTTGCTTCTTCAGACCAAGCACAAACCTGCAGTCTGATAGGTAGTCAGACTACCTGTAATTAACTGAATTCAGCGAGAAACAAGCCAGAGCAGTAATGGAACACCACTCAAGTGGAAAAGAGAAGCTTTCTTAATATAAGGTTTGAGTTCCTGCTGAAGAATTCAGTTTGGGGCCTAAGGGAGGTAGCAATCAGTTCTAGATCTGCTGTTTTTGAGGTTGATTGGAGAAGCAGGGATTAACTAGGGTTGGGAGTCATCATGAGAGGAGGATGGAAATACCAAGGGTCCCACTACAGGTCACAGTGGTTTCCTTTGCTTTCTTCCTTAAACCTCCTTATTCTACACATTTGAAATCTCTCCCATCTTCTGCTCTTAATTGGAAAAGGTTCAGTGCTTATAGATAGAAGAATTATTTATAACATTATGTGTCAAGTACTGTATACTGTACTTGGTATTAGTCAACACAGCTGAAAATACAATTTGGAGATATATCTTGTCCTGAAGTTGTTCACAATCTAGAGATGTTAACAGTTGTGAACACAAAAAGTGGCATCACAAGAAGAAACTTCTCTGTCTTATAGCATCATCATCAGTAGCTATTTGGATTGGACCTTGGTGTCCAAATTTAAGTATCAGAAAAGGGATTTGTATAAGAACTGACTAGAATGAATGGTACTCTACTTATCATAAAACTTGCAAAGATGGTTAAACGCTATTTAACTTTTAATTGGAATTTCTCTTCTCAATATATAAGTCTCTTCAGCAGGAATCCTTCCTGAAGGAAATAATAAATCAGAGCAGTTTAGGTAAACAAACAAATAAACAAAAATCAAGAAAATCCAATGAAAAAGATATAGTATTCTAAACTGGCTTTATCTTTGTACTCATAAGGAAAAATGATTTACGAGATTGATGACTTGTTCATGTTTGACATGCAGTAAATATATGAGAGTAAAATATATGTTTATTGCATACCATGTAATTACTGACATTATACTTGATAGCAATATTATAATATACATTTTGTTAGATATAAAACCAATATATATTGAAAATGCTTCAAGAATATAGGGATCCCACATTTAAAGTGACTTTAAATAGTAATTCAGTCAGGTCTCTAATTTGTGCTTGGAATGTGGAAGAGAATTGAAGATGAAGACCACAATTACATAAGCTTGAGCCATTAGAGAAATTAAATATAACACACATAAACATGAAGAGTTTATTTAAAATAAATCAAATATCCTGATGTTGAAGCCACAAATTATGAAATTGTGTTTGGTTTTCATACTAACACCAAAACTTCAAAATGGCATCCACAATTGACTAAACTTCTTTCTGCAGCCACAGTTTATATGAGCCAACCCACATATTCAGGCAAGTACATGAACGTGTACCCGTCACTGGTGTAATTTGTGGTCAAAGGACAGAGCAATGCAGAGGCCTTGGAGTCATTTTCAGACAAAAGTCTTCAGGACAGATCATTTAACTTAGGTCAAACATTGAAAACTAATGTTTTTCTGTATGATTGAGGTTTATTATTGGTCACCTTATCAGAATAAAATAACATGCGGGCTTTGGCATATTTTAAAAATATCTATGTAGAAAAATAAAACGAAAAAGTACTATGTGAATACCAACCCTTTGCAACAACTTAGGAGCTGTGCTTTCTTGTATGTCATTAATTTTCCTTCTGTGACCTTTTAAGTGTAGTGTCCTTATGCATTTCTAGGACTGGTCCTTTTCCAAAGCTGTCTACAGAAAGTGGCAGAAAGAAAGAGTATGGTCTTTGGAGCCCAGCCAATCTGAGATGGAATCCTGGCTCTGCCCTCTCCTGGCCACTGGCTTTGACCAAGTCATTCTACCTGAATCTGAGCTACCTTATCTATAAAGTTAGGGTAGTAAGACCTATCATTATAGGTTGTTGTGTTAATGCCATATTATATATAAAAGGCCAGCAGAGTGTCTGTCTCTTGGGTATAGAAAAATAAGTAGTAGCTTCCATAGTCACTATTAGGGTTGGCCTCGCTATTGATAGTTATTACGTAGCAGTGGCATTAATGTGCTATCAGCAGCTACTTGAGGACCATTTATATTGCCCTTGTTCTGTCTTCACTTTTCCTCACTGTTCTGCTTTTTTCTTTATCTGTGTCTAATAATACTTCTCTTACACTTTCTACACAGCACTCATCGCTGCTGACAGGGCGCTAGTGAGATACCGGCATGTCGATAGATACAATCATCTTCCACTTGGTGGGGAGCATAAATGTGCTTTTAATGACTAGAGATTCAAGAGAAATACCCTGACTCTACCTAATATCAGAGGAATATTCCAAAGGCTGTTTGGGACCAGCCCAAACAGTAGGACAGTGAGGACAATGAGGTTTTAAGGTTTCAAATTAACTTCTACAACTTGACACAAATCTGTTACATTTACGAGCTGTTGACTGTATTTTTTTAGTTCAGCATTCATTCCAGCAATGTTTTCGTTAAAGGTGGTGACTAATAGTAGTGGGGAATGGAAAGGAAGAGTGTGCCTTCTTGATCCCATTTCTTAGGTTTTTCTCAAGGATTCCAGTGTGGACAAGAACTGCATCCATAAACTTGACCCCAGGAGGAGCTCTTCTAGATGTAACTAGTAGCCCAAGAAGTAATGCAAGTCCACAGTACATTACATCATTTTTATTTTAACTCATAACATAGTATCTCAGGGCAACCTTTCCTCAGATAAAAACTTGAATAGATTATTTACTATTATCAACAACAATATATTCCTCAAATCATTGTGTATAAGCACCTTAAAAATATGAAATCGCGCAACATCTATTTAGTATTCCCATGATGTTTTTTATCCCAGGTAACATTATTAGTATTTTTAGTACTTCTTTTTATCTTATTTTTTTATAGCTTACATATGTGGAGTTTTTTCATTTGTTTGTTTGCTTATTTATATATGTTTCTTGACTTAACATCTTCTGGTAGAAAATAAACATTTGTGATCTTATCATAAATGATTTATAGGAATGTGTTAAAAAAAAAAAGTCACCTGCTCTCACACACGAAATGCATAATCAAATGTTTTTGTTTTCTTAAATCACAAGCACAGAGAATTTTTGTTGTTGTTGTTATTGTTGTTTAAAGGAACCATTTGCTGTGCAGGACTGCATACTCAGGCCTTCCCCAAAGCATGGTAAATGAGAAATAATGCCATTCTCAATGAAATAATAAGCACGCTTTTGGTTTACTTTGTAGGTGTCTCCACCCTATCACCAACTCTTCTTGGCTTACTGCTGCCTGCCCTTGGCATCGTTGTCTACTTGGCAATCTGAATGTGATGTGACAGCTGCTGTTCCCAACCCAGCCCAGAGGACACTTCATCCCTATGATGACTACAGTTCCTTCCAATTCCTGTGGCTCCGCCCGAAGCCAAATAAATTACACTATAACAAACTATCCAACTGATTTACAATACACGTTATGACTGAGGCATTCAGGAACCCTTTCATCCAAAAGAATAAACTTTTAAATGGATATAAAATAATTTTTAACTCGTTCCAATATGCCTTATAAACCACTTAACCTGATTCTGTGACAGTTGCATGATTTAATTCAATGGGACAAGTTACAGTGTTCAATTCAATACTATAGGCTGTAGAGTGAAAGTAAAATCACCATACACAGGTGCTTTAAATTTAATAACAAGTTGTGAAATATAATAGAGGTTGAAATGTTGATCGTATGTGGTAAATGTAAGAGTAATACAGTCTCTTGTACAATTCTCTGTTTCGGGTCCTGCTTATTTTTGAATGGCCCCTATCATTCATGACATTTTGAGTTGTCTTGACAAAAAAAAATAGAGTATAACTGAAACATTCTGACATCAATGCCATGATCAAATCATTTTACTGAATAAGTTAAAAGATTCTGAATATTAAAAACCAATTCTAGAACTTGTTATCAGTATTCTTATTTTGGAAGAAAGTAATTTTCTAAATGTTTTATTTTCAGAATCAGTAATACTTTTAAGATAGTGTTCTAATAAAGTTAACATACCATATGAAGATTTTTCTTTACTTTTATATTATATTCTGAAGTTATTTTATGCTTTTCTTCATCAATTTCAAACCTCAAAAATCACAGCTCTTATCTAGAGTATCATCCTATTGCTGTATTTATTCATATGTGGGATGATGAATTTTGAAAAAATAGAGTGCTTCCATTTTTTAATTGAGATGTGACAGTCTTTACACAGCTAGAAATAAATGACAGTTAAGTGAATATCAGCGTGATCTAATAATATTCTAGTATTTTTGTTTTTGTGCTTCATTTCTAGGTAAAACCTTTCGTTATTGAAGGTATCAAGAAATCACCTATGGGTTGGAAAAACTACAATATACCTTTTTTTTAAATTTAGTTTTAAGCTCATTTCCCACTTCAATGCAATACTGAAAACTGGCTAAAAATACCAAATCAATATATTGCAAATGGTACTTTGAAAGTATGCACACTGGAAGGCCAGGAGGAGACAAATAATATGTCTGTCCAATGGTGTCTCCCAAGCGTTGGTGCTTTAGGTTTTTATAAGTTGTGAAAAGGAAGATGCACATTTCTTCATTCTCCATGGTGTGCAAGGAAATGTGTTTGAGTGTGGATGTGAAAGAAATGGAGTAATAAAGGATTAGCTGGCTCATGAAACAGTGCAATGTCTGATGATTCAGGAGGTATAATCCTATTTTATTAGCACAACCTTGCTAGCTAATTAGAGATAGAGTTTATCTTTTTAGAAAGGATACCTTATAGGTTCATAAAAAAAATATTTACAGGAAGCAAAATAGATCTATTACTACTTTACCCCCTTTTCTTTAATTTGTATAATTTTTGTACTATATATCTATGTGTAAATGTTTAGAGCTTTCATTATGAAAATATCAATAAATATTTCATTAGTTTACATTCAACTCTTTGTTATAAAATGAAACTTTTTAAAAATAAGTGAAATGGATGATTTCCCAGTGGAAGTATGTCAACAGTCTTAAGATCATTACCAGATTTCATAAAATACTTAATTATTTGAAAAGGAAACAAAATCTCTTCATACTTTAGGGAAACGAATACTCTGTAAGCCTTCTGTACAAATGTTTGTGTTTTCATTGTTACACTTTGGGGTTTTCCTTTTGCAATGGTGACCCATGTTGGGCATTTTTATATGATCGACAACAACTAAATCTTTTGCCAAATGCATGCTCGCCTTTTCTTTTCTAATGTAGTGCAATAAAGAGCAAAACTGGCTAGATTTTGCATGAAATGGTTCTGAAAGGTAAGGAGAAAACAGACTTTGGAGGTTGGTTGTTTAATTTTAAATTTGTGACAGAGATAAGATAGATTAAGATCTCTCATACACTGATAACTCAAGCTTTTCATTTCCTCATACAACTGTACAAATTTGACTGGGACCATCAGTTTTCAACTGTTGTCAAACTAACTAATGTATCATCTGCTTAAGACGCAAGATTCTTGATTAAACTTTATATAGATATAGACATATCTGTTGTTTCTTTGTATTTCAGGAAAGGTGATAGTAGTTTTATTTGATACTGATAAATATTGAATTGATTTTTTTAGTTATTTTTTATCATTTTTCCAATGGAGTAGTATAGGACTGTGCGTTGTCCTTTTTATGAATGAAAACAAATTATAAAGAAATAAATGTCTTACTGTTACCCAAGAAATAACAACTGTCCTTTCAATTTACCTAAAGTTGAAAATTGATTTTTAGAAGGTTTTGTTTATCAGTTCAATAGCACGGAATAAATATTACTTCTTAAGCAACAGTTAATTGTTTGAAAGGTGCTACATAAAATATACACACAGACATAAAGAGGCACACACACATGAGCTTGCATGTGTGTGCATGTGCACACACACAGGCATTATTCCATTGAAGTAAGATTACCTGATAGATAACTTCAAATTGGAGATTTCAATAAATATCACTCAAAGTAATGCTAGACACTGAAGCAAGCTACTAAATGCTAAAAAAGGAAGAAGGGAAAGTGGGAAAGAAGGAAGAAAAGAAGGCAGGAAGGAAAGAAGGAAGGAAGGAAGGAAGGAAGGAAGGAAGGAAGGAAGGAAGGAAGGAAGGAAGGAAGGAAGGAAGGAGAAAGAAAGCTACTTCAACTCTGAAAGGGCTAGAATTCTAATAGAGGAATTTGCATAAAAGCATGACTACAGCCAGATCTGGTACAGGTAAAGCCTTCTCTGAATCCTGATTTGGACCAAGTGCAAACTTTTGAATCCCAAGGCTCCCTGTGTTGTGCCTTACAATCTTCTGTGTTCTGATTGTGATTTCTCATTCCCATTCTGACCTCCCTTCCTGTTTCATGAAACTTGCTTCCACCCTGGATCCCGGTTTCCCTTTTGGACCTTGCCTCTGTTTCTTGACCCTAAGTATTAGATTACTTCCATTCTAATACTTCGCTTTTGGTATTTGGCCTTGGATTGACCCTAGCTCTAATTCCCCAGGCTTTGGGAGATCAAAGCTTCTTTCTGTGACAGTATTTTCCATGTTACTGGTTCCTAAACCTGGTTGCCCATCAGGATCACTTGGAGAATTTGAAAAAATAAAATAGAGCCTCTGGGTCCCAGTCCAGACTTACCAAATCAGAATTTGGAAAGTGAGGGACAGGAATCTGTACCTTTTTAAGTTGTTCAGGAGTGTCTGGTAGGGAGCCAGATTTGAGAATCAAAGATTTTTATGGTTACTACAAGCTAGAATAACTGATATATTCAACTGAGTAAACAAGATTAACATCATGAATACATAATTTAAGCATCTCTTAAGGAAAAGAATTCATTTTCTTGGCTTGTTGAAAATGCTAATTTTTTTAAGATTTTATTTATTTATTCATGAGAGACACAGAATGAGAGAGAGAGAGGCAGAGACACAGGGAGAGGGAGAAACAGGCTCCATGCAGGGAGCCTGACGTGGGACTTGATCCTGGGTCTCCAGGATCATGCCCTGGGCTGAAGGCAGCGCTAAACTGCTGAGCCACGCAGGCTGCCCTGAAAATGCTAATTTACTGAAGACCGAATTTCTTATCTTTTAGTGACATGCCTTAAGTATCAAAATGCTATACCCATCTACTCTAATAAAAATATCCCAATTTATTTATATCTAAAATCCAAGCAGCAGACTGAAATGTACTTTCAGAAGATTTCTTCTCTAAAGGAATGTGGATTTCCTTTACTCTTTTCTTGCTTTTTTTTCATGTCACTTGGTGACTTAATTAAATTTTAATACTTAATTTCCTGAGTCTATAATCTTCTGAAGGTTGTTAATAAAAAGATTGATGAAAGGTGTCCCCTACCCAACTTGAACTTTTATTTTTTTTTCAGACTAGAAACACAGTGGTTTTGGATGAGTTGACTTTAAAATTAGTTGATGGGAGGTCAAAATTAGGTTTCTACATTTTTATAATACTTTAAAACAGATTTCACTTCAAAAGGCAAAAAAATAAAAATAAAAATAAAAAAAAAACAATTTCACTTTTTAGTTACTAGTAATAAATTTGAACTTGGGGTAATATATAACAGTGCCTATGATGCTATTACTAATTTGGCTGTTTTAGAATTGAGTCAAGCTCATCCTAAGGCACAATTGTGAGGTGAAAGAACCTAGTCTTCACTTATCTCCTCTGTTAGGCCCCTTTGCCTTGAAAGTAATGCTGAATACCTCACTAGTTAAGTTATATTAGTTTCCTAGGGCTGTCATAACAAATGACCACAAATTGAGTGGCTTCAGACAACAGAAATCTATCCTCTCACAGTTCTGGAAGGGAACTTCCAGAAGTCTGAAATTAAAGTGCCAACATGGTTGGTTCTGAAGGAGAATCTGTTCATGCTTCTCCCCTAGTTTCTTGAAGTTGCAGGCAAACCTTGGCATTCCGTGGCTTATAGCTGCATCTTGCCATTTCTGCTTCCATTGTCAGAGAGGTGGGTGTCTTATTTCGTGTCCTGAATGATTGGAATTCTTTGTAGTCGTGACATTCTTTTGAGTGAAATCACCATTTCCAGATTTGAGTTAGAAAGACTTCTCGAGTTCCTTTTTCCTCCCCACTGTTAGTCATCTTAATCCTCTGTCAGTGTTTTAGTGGCCTTGGACAACTGGTTTAGCAACAATGTCAAATCCTCAGTGTGTAATTCTGTGCAATGTTCAATATCTCATAGAATATCTGTTCAACGGTATAGTAGTATCAATGGCATTGAGATGGAATTTCTGTTCTACATATTTTTCAATAATTTATCCTTTCCAATGTTGGCATTCCGTGGCTTATAGCTGCATCTTGCCATTTCTGCTTCCATTGTCAACTGGCATTCTCCTTGTGTGCCTTTGTGTCCAGGTTTCTCTCTTCTTATAAGGTGCCAGCTGTTGGATTAGGGCCCACCCTAATCCAGTATGGCCTCATCTGAACTCAATGACATCTGTTAAGTCCCTATTTCCAAATAAGATCGCAGTCACAGATTCCAGGTGGATATAAATCTTAGGAGAGTGTTATTCAACCCTGTGTTCTTCTCCTTTCCTCTTTTTAAAACCAGCATATCCTCTACTCAGACTAATGAGGATATGATTGAAATGCTGCTGTAAGCATGCTTTCAGAAATCATCTATGTTGATAACATACAACAAAGTAGATGAATCTCAAGTATATCATATTAAGCAAAAAGAAGTCAGATTGGAAAGGCTGTGTAATTCCATTTATATGCCATTCTGGAAAAAGTGAAACTTTAGAGACAGAGAACAGGTCAGTAGTTGACAGGCGTTAAGAGTAGGGAGAGAGTCTGACTACATAGGAATAGCACCATAGAACTCTTAGAGGTAATGGAACTAATGGCAGGGACCCAATCTATGCATTTGTCAAAACACATAAAACTATAGCCACTGAATAAGTTTTACAGTATGGACATTTTTTAAAAATGTGGTTATGAAAGGATCATGGCATTGGATAGACTTATGATCCTATTCTAAATCTATCTGTTATTATTTGTGAGACCTTGGACAAGTAATGTGGCATGTGTAGGTAAAGTTTCCTCTTCCATAAAGTGAGGATCACACTCCTCAATCATTCCTAATTCTTTCAATTACAAGTGATAGACAGTCCATTCAAATAAACTAAAAGGAGGAAAAGGAATTTATTGGCTCAAATAAAGTGATCTACAAGATGGACTTGCTATAAGGCTCTAAATAATGTTCCCAGGGAACATTCTGTTTCCATCTGTTGATTCTGCTTCTCTCATTCTCAGGCAGGCTAATCTCGTGATAGAAATCATGGGTGCTGACAGTTTACATCCTCCACATCAGTGGTCCAAAAGGAATAGAGACTCTGACATTTCCAAATCTTATTAAAGATTCAGACTATCCCAAAGGGTTTGGTGTATTTTATTTAGCCATCTTGGGACAACCTTCTGGATAATGAAAATATGGCAAATACACTGTGACACAAGTTGGGGTCCAAGACCACGTGCAGTGAAGAAGGGCCACCAGGTGCTACTAACAGGGGAATGTGGGACTGGTAAAAAAAAAATTCTCCACTTCTTCCTCCTAAAGTTCTATACAATTTATACAAATTAGAAAAGATAATAGAGTTAAAATGCCAGACATCTAATAAATCCCCAACACATCTAAGTTTCCATTCCCACTATTAGTTTTCAATAGACACATGCTGTTTGGGATTGAGGGCTCCTAAAACTCCTGGATCAGGGGACTGTTATCTGTTTATACTGAGCACAGAGTTTCGCACACACAGCTCATGGTTAGTTCTTCCTTGAGTTGAGTAGGGTTGATTTAGCTGAACTGAACACAATATCAGAATGTAAAAGAATAGGAGAAAGGTCCATCGGCACTGAAATCTTCCTTTTATTACACTTGAAATGTATACCATTCCCAGTGATGAGGATGAAGGGTCACCACTATCAGAAGGTCTCACCTTTTTTTCATTATTTCTGAGAAAGAATGCTGTGTGTATCTAGGTGCACTTTCTTTGTAAAGATTTTATTTATTTATTTATTTATTTATTTATTTATTTATTTATTTGAGAGAGAGAGAAAGCAGAGGCGGGGGGTGGGGAAGAGTGGGGAGGGCAGAAGGAGAGGGAAAAGCAGGCTCTCTGCTTAGCAGGGAGCCTGATGCAGGACTCGATCCCAGGACCCTGGGATCATGACCTCAGCCCAGCCGAAGGCAGATGCTTAACTGACCGAGCCACCCAGGAGCCCTTCTAGGTGCACATTTCAAAGGGATTTCAGAACTTTATTGGAAAATGAATCATTCTAATTCATCTATGGGAAGGGGCTTGCCGTAATAAAGTGCTAAAGACACGCACATAATTTTAAGTGAACTAAGCCACAATAATGCGACAGAAATACAACCACAACGCTTCAGCAGCATATGGCAATAAATATTAATTGTTCACACATCTGGGTCAGCAGTGGGTCAGGTATGTGACTTTACTAATATAAACTGGGCTTTCTCAGGTGGTTGAGAGTCAGCTATCAGCTGTTACAGATTGCCTGTCAGAGGGGCCTGGGAGCAAGCCGGCCCTGCCCCACTCTTTCCTCATCCTTCAGTTATCTAGTTCCGGCTTGAGGGAGACCAGTCAGCAAAGAGACATAGAAAAAAATCCAGGTGAGAAAGGATGGGGACCCGAAATCCTCTTGTGGTGGAGAAAATAAGAAAGTGCACTGACTTTGAAGGTATTTAATAGACCAAATTAAGAGAACTCATGATTTTATTGGATATAATGAGTAGATGAAATGAAAGAAGTAGTATATACTGGTTTCAGGTTTAGCTGTTTTTCCTAGAAATTAACAGGTGCTTTCAAATGGCTCCAGAAATGGTTTTGAGTGTTTTTAGATATTTTCACTGGATTTTCATAATAAAAGCATGTATATTGTGCTTATATTGTCCATATCCCTGACTGGAAAATATGACAAAATATCTAGAGGAGGATGGCTTAATGCATGATAGCCTGTTGAAGTAAAGTAAAAATCATATAGCTTCATAAGGCTAAAATGATTTGCTTAAGGAACAGAAATAATTCAGACCGTTCAATAGTTTCTCTATTTTTTTGTGGTTTATAAATGATGAGATTTCAGATCCCTTTTGAGAACATGGTCATATAGATATGTCTTAATAGAATAAATCAACATTCCCTTCCCCACTTACTCTGCTGTGTTCAAAACATTGACCTATTGATTAACTACTTACATATTTGCCATTTCCAGAGTCAAATATCGGGAAGACAACTTCTCATACTATGTGATTTGAGAATTGCCAGAAGTACCATCTGTCTGACAGATTTTAGATGTTTATGTTATTATCTCTTTTGGACTTGTATCCCTTAAGCTCAGCTGAAACCAAACGAGTCAGCCGCACAATCACAAGTGATCCACGTTGACTATAATTATTAAGATGTTACCTAAAACATAAAATCAGTTATAAATTTCTCATCCTTATGACTCATACCAAAGCAAGCTTAAAAATTAGGCAAAGCTATGAGGCTAGCAATATTGAAATTAATAACGAATGTTGTTTTACCGAAATTAATTTGCTACTCACAGCTCTGTACCAGATGACTGAATTCTCCTATCGTTTCTCAATTCTAATTACTATGAAACCTTTTGGTAAGTGGTGCTGACATTTGGGCATCATAACTTAGTGAACACTCATCATTTACCATTAAGTGCACGTCGGTTTCTTTCTTATTAGCCAGAAATTAAAAAATAGTGCTACTTGGCAGCAATACAATTGTAAATAGGAACTCCAGGACTAAAATGACAGGAAATATTAAGCTCTTCAGTGATCATGCAGAAGATCAGAACATGCTTCCCTTATTTTTTTAAGATATCATCCAAAGATAATCATCAAATGATCAAAAGTTTTAAATTGTCCTTGAGAATTCTGAGAATTTGTTAGGAGCAGTTTCTTTGAACAGACTCAGATTGAGAAACAGTGAATTAAGACTTGAGAGGCAAGAGTTAAATGCAAATATTATGTGCAAAGAAGAGCAGACCAAATTTTTTTACACCCTAACTCGAAATAATCTGAGAAGCTTACTACAGCTTTGAAGCGATGGAGAGACAATCCTCTTTAGCTGGAGTTAAGGGCTTGGGAAATGGTCATACTAAAGCATTTGTAGTCATGATAGGAAGCCTTTGAAAGTATTAAAAGGCACTAGGTAACCATCCAAAGTGGCTGTGAGACAGGAGAAAAAAATGAAAAGATTAAAAAAGGGTTGGATGAAAAATAGAAAGCACAATTTGAACACTTAAAACATTTTTGTTTGTGGCATTTCTAAATATTATAGATGCAGTTTTATTGTATTCAATTCAGCTATGTGCCTGGGAGTTAAAGGAGGCAGATTTCTAAAAAATAGTTCCAGTCTCCAGAGAGACTGTTTACCCTGTTAACTGAGAAGACAAACCAGCTCTCAAAAAAGATTTACTGATTGGCATTTTAGGCATATGAGATACTATTTATTCTGCACATTCAGGACTTTCTCTGATTTGAGTAGAAATGCTTAATTTTTCTTTAAATAATTCTATTATGGAATGTATATTTTAGAAATAGCTAATCTGCTATGCAATGGAATATTCTAAGCAATTCAGTTTGGGAAGGATTTTACCATGTGAAAAATCTTGGGAAATATAGTAGCTTTTTGAAAAAAAATAATAATTTACTAGGAGCCTTAAGCCATAAATTTGAGTGTCAGATCTAGTGATAGTGAGTCGGCTATATGAGTCCTATGGGTTTAAATTTTATTCACCATAATAGGAAGGAGTTGTTACAAATAATCACTAGCTCAACTACTCGGTATCACTAAATCACGCAGATGAAGAAATTTCCTCCAATCTGCATCTTAAACGTCTGCAGTATTAATATTAAACAAAAAGAGAAATACATTATTTCTCCCTTTAATTATTCAGCTGGCTCTCACACATATCATATAAAGTGTACTTCCATCTCACCCTAAATATGTGCTTGCTGCCAACAGTCTGTGTGCCAAGTCCTAATTGACTAACAAGCTACTTTGGGCTTCAGTTGCAGAATGCAAGAAAAATACACCCTATTTTTATAATATTGTTTTTATTATTCCAGCCTTTGAAAAAAAAAATCATTCTGATCTTTCTTATTGCCACTCTCAAGAAAAGAACTCACCCCAGGACTTTTCAATGAATGTATTTTTCTGTTTATTTAGCATAATTAAGCACTCCTCAGCCAGAGAAATTGGACCTCAAGGCTACTGCAGAACTGTACAAAAATCTCGGTTCACTAAGTATCATATAAAGAATATGACCTTTCCAAGGCCCTAACATATTTTCTTACTAAGTATCTATTTGGGTCTTTTTTTTTTTTTCTTCCTTTCTCTTCCCTTATTCCTTTTTTTTTTTTTTTTTTTTTACTTCCAATTAATCTAACAATGTTTGTACCAGTGATGACTCTTCAAGACAAATAGAACCAACATGGTTAGATCTCCTTTTCTTCCCATGACATACTCTGTTGTCAGGCACTCAGAAAAGCTCCATTTGAGAGGCCATGCTAAAGAGACACAACATGCTATCTGGGTGGACAAATCCAAGAGATGTCTGAGTGGCTCAGCAGTTGAGCGTCTGCTTTCAGCTCAGGTCGTGATCCCAGATTCAGGGATCAAGTTCTGCACCGGGCTCCTTGGGAGAAGCTCTCTGCGTGTGTCTCTACCTCTCTCTGTGGGTCTCTTGTGGAAAAAATAAATAAAACCTTAAAAAAAAAAAAATCAGAGTTGCTTCAGACTTCTGTCCCCAAAAGAAAGCTCTTTGATCTCCAGCCTGGAGATCAGGTTCTCCTTCAGGTTGGGTTCCTGAGCTAATCTTTTTTTGCTCATTCTTTAGAATCTGCTATGGAAAACCTCATCTTGTCAATCATTTCTTGGATTGCTTTAATTTGCCCGAGTCTTCTGATAATACTTCTAAAGAATTTGGGGTTCTGGAGAGTTCCAATGGGGTTTCTATGATTGCAAATATGGTATTTAAATATACAGCCACTTAAAAAAATGAAACAACAAAAAATTCTGCAATTGCTATATAAAAGAAATTTTAAAAGATGGGAGTTTAGACTATTCTGGCTAACGAAGAAGGAGATCCATAAAATCAGAGGAGGGTGGAGAGATAAGTAATAGAAACCAAGCACTTCTCATGAACTGAAGGGCACCTGGTGACACTTAAATATTGTAGTGGAGACCCTTTTAACACCATTAAAATATATTTTCTCATAAATATTTAAGAAGCCTACCAGATTTGATTTGATTTGGTTGGATTTTTTGTCATTATCTCCGAGAAGGTAATTCAACAGGTTTAGAACAGATATAAAGATAAATACAGACTTACTTGAGATTTCATAGTGAATCTCTGTTTAACTTCTCCCACAACCAGTGGTATCCAGGAAATGAACACTTGTGTATGAGCAACGTATAACATAATAGCTCATTGGATAACTTCCAATGCATAATTTCAGAGGTGACAATATTGATATTGTTTCAGAAAATACCGTCATTCCCTTTGATAACTGTAGTATTTTCCTGTGGCTGCTATAACAAATTACCAGAAGCTTGGTGGCTTAAAAGAATAGAAATTTATTCTCTCACAATTCTGGAGGCCAGAAGTCCTAAATCAGTATCAGTGAACTGAAATCACAGCACTGCCAGGGCTAGACACTCTCTGGTGGCTCTAAGAGAGAATTGTTCTTGCCTTTCCAGTTTGGTTGCTGATTGCAATCCTTGGCTTTTGTCCATATCATTCCAGTCTCTGCCTCCAACAGTCACATCACTTTTTCCTCTTCCTTTATTTATTTATTTATTTATTTATTTATTTATTTATTTACTCATTCATTCATTCATTCATTCATTCATTCATGAGAGACACAGAGAGAGAGAGAGGCAGAGACATATGCAGAGGGAGAAGCAGGCCTCATGCAGAGAGACTAACATGGGACTCAATCCTGGGACTCCATGATCACGCTCTGGGCCGAAGCAACCCAGGGAGCAACCCAGGGATCCCACTTTTTCCTCTTCTTTGTTTAATCAATTTTACCTTCATCTTATAAGGATACACATGTGATTGAATTGAGGGCCCATTCCAATAATCCCGGATAATTTCCCCATCTCAAAATCCTTAATCATATCTGTAAAGTCTTTGCCACATAAATTAACATTTACAGATGTAAATTTGGATTATACAGGTTAGAATCTGAATCGTCGGGGACCATTATTCAGCTACTACAAAAACCATCTGTGCTTCAATTTATGTTTCTCCTCTTGGAGTGATGATTCCAATAAATAAATCCCCGTTAGCAATTTAGGTCTAATATAGTTAACATTTTATGTTAACATTTGGAATAACAAAAACTTTAAAATGCTATATACCATACTAGAAACTGTTTGGTAGGCTTTAAAACTGTTTTTGAAAAGATGTTTCCTAGAGAAGTGGTTTTGCAAAATTGTTTATTAACATTTATTTCACCCCTGAATCATTATATTTGCAACCTAAATTTCACCAGGTAATCAGCCTCAAGGACTATTTTATCCCCACTTTCTTTCCTAGTTCTCCTGAACATAAGAGAAATAAAGTATAAAACTTTACCCTTCATTGAGTATCTATTTAATGAAACAATTCCACTTATAATCTACATTAAACATTAGGCAGGTGGATTATAAATCTTGGAATTTCCTGGATACCATCAGTCTGAAAATGCATTCCTATCACCTGCTACCACTGATAATTTATCTCTTATTGGAACTTGTATGCAAGATTTGTGATCCTCTTTCTTTTGCTGTTCTACAATGAGGACAATGGAGAAGGAGTGGCTTAGAGATTCCATTAAAAAGGGTAGAAGGGAGTAAAGGACTTAGATGAAGCAAGGACCAAGTTATCTCCCTTGAAAGGTCAGCATTAAAAGCCAAGATATTAAGACAGGTCAGAAGTTGGTGGTTCACAGGGCTGGCTAGAGAGAGAGGCTTGAATGTGTGTATGACTGGAATGGGAGCATTGTTTCTGGGGTAGCATCAGATATATAGAAAAATCTACCAGTCCTGAGAAATGAAGCTATGACATGACAGAAAAAAATGAAGGATATTACAGAAATGAAAAAGAAAAAGACACCATGCCTGCCCCTTAAATAACCACAGCTGTGGGGGTGGCTGGGTGGCTCATTCAGTTGACTATCCAACTCTTGATTTCGGGTCAGGTTATGATCTCAGGATCACAAGATTGAGCCCCACCTGGAGCTCTGTGCTTGGTACAGAGTCTGCTTGAGATTCTTTCTCTCCCTCTCCCAGTGCCCTTCCCCTCACCTGCAGGCACATGCACACTCTCTCTCTAAATAAAATAAAACCTTAAAAAAACAAACAACAACAAAAAAACCCCCACAACTGATAAGTGCTGGGCCAACAGCAAAAGGTGCTCTCAAAGTAAGGACACTATTCACAAAATAAATGGGAATAGGAAAAAGCAAGTCACATACACATAAAACTAGTTTATTTTTTTTTTAAGATTTTATTTATTTATTCATAGAGACACAGCTAGAGAGAGGCAGAGACACAGGCAGAGGGAGGAGCAGGCTCCATGCAGGGAGCCCAATGTGGGACTCGATCCAGGGTCTCCAGGATCACGCCCTGAGCTGCAGGCGGCGCTAAACCGTTGCGCCACCGGGGCTGCCCAAAACTAGTTTAAATAATTAGAAAATATACATCAAAATACTTCTGTTGAAACTTTATCTCACCTCCTCCCCAAATCACAAAACTGGAGACAATGGTAACAAAACATTCCAAACTTAATTCTGTATCTTCAGACAGCTTTTTGAGGATATAGAAAAGTACCTTGAATCAGAATACCAACTTTAAGAGGAGATACCGACAAAAAACAGGAAGAAATGAAATGAGACTCGATTAAATGTAGCAAAGAAATAGAAGAAAATGAAAAGGTCATATCATAGGCGAAGAATAAATTACAAAATGGGGCAAAGATAGAACAGAGTCTACTAAAAATTATGAATAAATGGAGGTAATGGAAGGAAAACAGAAAAATAACCAAGAGAATGCAAATGAGATGAAGAAAAAAGGAATGAGAAGAAAAGTAGTGCAGAGAAGAAGTGATTAAAATGGAAAACAAAGAATATTCAACATATATACAACTAGTGTCTCTGGAGAGAAAACTAAAACAGTATAATAGAATTAATATCTAAATAAAAAGTTTTCAGAAATAAAAGAAAATCTGAACCTTCACATTGAAAGCACAGAGTATACAGAAAATGACTAGGAATGACTGACTCTAGGACATAATATGGTAAAATATATTAAACTTTATAGGTGAAGAAAACAATCCTCAGCACTGCCACTTGAGAAATTAATATACAAGAGATGAGAACGAGACTAGCATCAGGCTTCTCCAAAACACCATACAGAGTAAGACAACAGCTGAATTTCAAGAAGCGTAAAAAAGAGAAAAAACTTTCACTATCATTTAGATTAAATATTTCTAACTTGCGTCGTGATTTTTTTCTGAACCATAAGTTATTTAAAAATGTTTTGTTCAATTTCCAAATTTGCAAAGAGTTTTTAGGTATCTTTTAAAAATCAATGTTAATTTATAATTGCGGTTGTCTCTGTTGATTTCAATCTTCCTAAATTTATTGAGATTTATTTGACAATCTAGCATGTAGTCCAACTTGGTGAATATTCTATGTGCACTTGACATAAATGTGTATTGTGCTATTTTGGTATAGATGTCACAGAACAAGTTGGTTGATTGTCTTGGTCTGGTCTTCCAGCTTCATACCATTGTTCTTTCTTGCTCTGTGATTTGCTGAGAGAGAAGAGTTGAAATATTTGATTATAATTATGAATTAAGGTAACTTCTCCTTTCAATTCTATTAGTTTTTATGTGTATGTTTGGAAGCTCGGTTATTGGGTGCATACAATAAGGATTGTTACATATCCTTGGCAGCTTAATCCTTTTGAGTTTATAAAATATTCTTCAGATCTCTGGAAATATTTCTTGTTTAATGTTTATGTTGTCTCATACTTCATATAGCCACTTCAGTTCTCTTGATTAGTGCTTGCATAGTGTAATCTCTTGAATTATTTTATTTTTACCAATTTGCATCTTTAAAGTTCATTTCCTATACACAGTACATAGTTCCTACAGTTTGTCCTAATTTCTATTTTTAGGCTTTAATACCACTGTTCTCATCTCTCTGCTTTTGCTAACTGAAATCTTCACGAGCAAAATAATTTTCTTGCAATTCACAAAAATGAGCAACAGGATTATCCGACCTTCATCTTTTTTGAGTTTTTGGCCATAGGCTAAAATAATGTGTTACTAAGGACATATGCTCTTTCTTTTCTATTTTCCCCTATAACAGCTTAGAATAAGGGCTGTCTCTTTCTTGAACATATCACCCTGAAAAACCTAAGAAGTGGCCAACATTTTACTTCATTTTGACATTTTCCCACTCGGTAACATAAAGTTTTGCAGGCACTTTGTATGAGATGCTACAGGCAGCAGCTTAATGAGCTGCTCTGCTAAAGCCTTTAACAAGTTTCTTAGTTTTCTAACAGGATTTTCCAATTTAGTTTCCCAAAATAGGATTAACTTTAGCCAGAGATATCATTGGTTTAAACAATATAGAATATATTCCTTCTCCTGAAAAATCTGAAGGTTAGCAGAGGAAGGCTGCTTTAATAATGTTTGTTCCACAAAGTCTAATACTTTAGGCTCCTCCCAGTTTGTCGGTCTGCTATCCCCATAGTGTGACCCTTCATTTCTAGGTCCAAAAGCATTCCAGGCAGTAGAATGGATAAAGGAGCAAAAAGGAAGAGGCCAAGGGCATACTCCAGCTGTTTTTTGTTGTTGTTGTTGTTTATATATTTGTTTGTTTGTTTGTTTAAGAGCAAGAGCATGTAGGGTGGGGAGGGGTGGGGAGGTGGCAAGGAGAGAGGGAGAATCCTAAGCAGACTCCGTGCCCAGTATGGGAGCTAAGCAGCACTCAATCTCAGGACTCTGAGATCATGACCTGAGCTGAAATCAAGAGTCAGATATTTAACTGACTAAGCCCCCCAGGTGCCCCCCAGCTGTTTTTAATGAAGTTCCCTGAAATCTACTAGATGATGAAAATTCACCTTCTTCCTAGAGAAGCTGATAAATGTCTTTTTTCCTTAGAGGGCCATGTACCCTAAAATGAAGGCCAAGGCTTCATGGATTTTTGTGGGTTTTTTTTAAGATTTCTATTTTTACTTTTTCATGAGAGACACAGACTTAAAGAGAGAGGCAGAGACACAGGTAGAGGGAGAAGCAGGCTCCCCACAGGAAGCCCAATGTGGGACAAGATCCCAGGACTCCAGGATCAAGACCCAAGCCAAAGGCAGGCACCCAACCACTGAGCCACCCAGGTGTCCCAAGGCTTCATGTTTTATCTTACCTTTTACTGCCTTACCCAACCCCAAAGTTGGCCTACATCTAGTTTGTTTGACCTGCATTGTTTGACCTTTTATTGAATTGTCAATTAATTTCACGTAAAACACTAGATGTAAGGTGTTTCTTGAAAATGTGACATATCTGGAAACAATGGGTCATAGATTATATGGAAATTATCAGCTAGAGTTGAAAACAGCCTCCCTTTCTAGAAGACTTCAGCACTATGCAGGTGGTAAGGTTGCTATCACCCGATATTCTTAGCTACTAACCAGGTTCCTGCCCCTGGATCATTTGTTGATACTATCCCTGTTTTACACACTTCCCCCAGGCTGCCCATTACCTTATACTAAGGAAAGCTTCTCTGTAAAGATCTTGACTTATATAAGCAACTTTAAACACTGTAGCTCATTATAGTTTTTTAATATGCCAAAAGTTGTTTAATCTTAACTTTTACTAGGGGTGCCTGGGTGGCTCAGTGGTTGGGCATCAGCCTTTAGGCATCACGATCCTGGGCTCATGGGATCGAGTCCCACATCAGGCTCCCCACTGGGAGCCTGCTTCTCCCTCTGCCTATGTCTCTGCCTCTCTCTGTGTGTCTCATGAATAAATAAATAAATAAAATCCTTTAAAAAAATCTTAACTTTTACTAAAACATATTTAGATTGTTCCTAAATTTTTATTACATATGATCTTGCACATGCTTTTATATAATAAGTACATATTCTTTATATATTTGATATGTACTATTAGACAACACACACACCCACACAGAGTAGTTACCTTATGTGGTGTGTCATCAAATCCAATTAGGTAATCCAGGTAAGGCACTTAGGAGAGTAAGTGCTAAATAAAGAAAGACCTGAATAATCAGGTCTCAGAAATTGCAGGAGCTCTGACATCACTAGATATCTATGGTTGAATAATCATTTTTAATAATTTCTAAGCTGTGCAATTTTTTTTCATAATTTGATGCCTCTAAAATGGAGTCTTACAGTTGTGGTTGGCCAGAGGTATTTTTAGATGACCTTGTCTGAGCATGTGAGAGCTTAGCTGTGAGGTTAATATTGTCCTCACTGCAGTTAAGTAATGAACATGGCTGGCCCCACACATGTTTGGTTTAATTACATTTAAATATCTTGATTATACTATGAATTGGTACTTATTTAAAATTTACTGGGCATGCAAAAAGACAGGAAAGCAGCAGTGCATAAATTTTGTATTAGTGAAGTTAACATTCATTGTTGAAGAAACCACCGTAAGCACCACAATTTGCTGAATGGATATCAGCACCTGGGAAGAAAACATCTGAGACTAAAGAGCGCTCCATCAATTACCCTCTTTATAGCCTGGAGACTCAAGAACACTAAGAACTCTGAGCCAAAAAGTGATTTACAAGAGGGTTCTGAGTCAAAAGCAGTTCATAAAATAAAGATGATTTAAGTATACCTTAGCCAATTTGTTTTACTTAAGCTTTTCTTTGTAAGTGCAAGAGTGATATGTGATAAAACTATATTTGTAGTACATGTAAAGGAGCTAATTTACTAAATCTGAAAAACTCTAAGTGGAAAGAAAGCATTAGCTGTGAATTGAGTACCTGTTTAAAAGTGATACATGCGGTAATGATGTATCTTGCTGGCTGGCATTTTAGACTGATCAAATCTAGAAATGGATAATTTCTTTAGCATGCCGTTGTTTTTAGGTTCTGATGCACTTTTACTTGATATTCAAATTCCAAGAAGAGCACTGACCTGCCTTATTTAAGTCACATGCTAATTCTGCTCTTGAAAAGGGTGGGCACTTTGGTATTTCAACAGGACATAATCCAATGAAATCCCAAAGGAATAGCTAAAAAAATTTTTTAAAGATTTTATTTATTTATTCATGAGAGCAAGAGAAGCAGAGACACAGCAGAGGGAGAAGCAGGCTCTATAGGAGCCCATTGTGGGACTTGATCCCGGACACCTGGATCACGCCCTGAGTCAAAGGCAGACGCTCAACCGCTGAGCCATCCAGGTGTCCTGGAATACCAGGATTTTATTTATATTGATATTTATTATTTATATTTAATAATATGCATTATTAATATTTATAACTACAATACTGACAGGATGTTTAAGAGAACTGAAGCAATTTGAATTAACCAACAGTTCTGAGAATATTCATTTCTCAGGCTCTTCATCAGCACTAGATATGACTAAACTTTTCTCAATCTGATGAAATCAAAAAGGTATTTCTTAGTTGTTTTCATTTGTATTCTGCTGCTTCAGAGTTAAGGTAAACTTCCTTTACATATTTTTGGTTATTTGCATTTTCTCTTTGCAGATGTTAAAAATTTTGCCTATTTTTCTGTTGTATTTATGTGATTTCCTTATAGACGTGATGGGATATTCTGTGTATTTGTTTTTTCTTATAAGTTGTCACATATATATTTTTAGTCTATTATTTTATTTTTAGCTTTGCTTACAAGGTGCTTGCTTCTTCATACAGATAATAACAATTGTTGTCAAGCATTTAGATCTCCCAACCTGTAAAGAAAAGGCAGTTAAGCTCAGCAGAATAGGTTCTTCTGAAAGCAGCCAGTGTCATTAGTTTTTGGGTGGCTAGAGAATGAAGACAGATACTCGAATGTGCTATGGACATCATTCAGAGGGCTAAGAGTCAGAGACTTCCCCTAAGACATCAACAGAGGAGCAAGTCCCCTGTAAGACTCTGGGCCTTCAGGCCTTCAGCTCCTTCTTCCCTTAGGCCTTGTTGGAGGTAACAATTCACAGAAAACATCCACCACTAAGTCACTACTGATCCTTGGGGACCCCCAAATTTCAAGAACACGTGAATCCCATCAAGGTTAAACAATCCATATGCTCTTGAAAACACCCTTGTCTAACATTGACTTTACTCCACGATTTCCACATCTTTGGAAAAAGAGGGTCAGAACTATGTGGAACGTTGACCTCTAAGAAATCTTGATTTTTGGGCAGCCCAAGTGGCTCAGTGGTTTAGCACCGTCTTCAGCCCAGGGTGTGATCCTGGAGACCGAGGATCGAGTCCCATGTTGGGATCCCTGCATGGAGCCTGCTTCTCCCTCTGCCTGTGTCTCTGCCTCTCTCTCTGTGTCTCATGAATAAATAAAGAAAATCTTTAAAAAAAAAATCTTGATTTCTTTTTTCTTTCTGTTCTAAATTTCTACTTCAGCACCTAAGTGATAATTATATGTGTAATATTTATGTCAAGTATTATTTATTAAATATTCAGAAATACTAACAGAGGTGGGAAATGTGTACTTTGTAATTCAGAAAACAAGACCAATATTCATTCAATCAAATATTTTGACCCAGTAATTGAAAATACTCATTTTTAACACACCCTAATTTTATTTCTTATATTTTTATAATTGGTTTGTTTAATCTATAAACCATAAGACGCATAAGAAAATTCTCAACTTCAGAAATATGACTTAGAAGAGTTTATTTCCATTCATACGACATAAAAATTTCCTTTTATCCTCCATGCCTCAAGAAGAGGATCTGTGGGCAGCCCGTGTGGCTCAAACGGTTTAGCGCCGCCTTCAGCCCAGGGCCTGATCCTGGAGACCCGGGACCGAGTCCCATGTCAGGTTCCCTGCATGGAGCCTGCTTCTCCCTCTGCCTGTGTCTCTGCTTCTCTCTCTCTTTTCTCTGTGTATTCTCAGAAATAAATAAATAAAATCTTTAAAAAAAAAAAAAAGAAGAGGATCTGTTTGCAATCACATATCATAAAACTTGGTAAAGTTATGGAACCAAATACTTGAAATAACATGGAAGAGAAGGAATAAAAAAAAAAAGAGGGAATCATTCTGAATCAAAATGTATAAAAGCATAGCCACTTGCAATATCAATTTCATGACAAAGTCATGGAATGTTTGGAGAAAACAATTCCAAGTTCACACAATAATCCATTTTAAGTGCTGTTGAATAAGATTTGCATGTGGTACTAGAAACCACAAATACTACTATTTTTGAAAAGCAATTAATATAAACCAGTGGTATTAAATGGGTGTCAACAGAGTAACTCATTAATATAAATGCTTTTTCCCCAGTTATGGGAGGTGGTGTTGATTATTCTTAGGCAGAGGAAATTAAATTAAGTAAACTCTAATATCTAGAGCCTTGACATTTTGCTTAGTAGGCAAGAGATATTTTAAACTAATCCATGAGATTGGTTGGCTCAATGCCATTATTAACTCAGATTCTAGGTTGCTGAAGGAAAAAGTTTGTTCTAAGAAAAAGTCATTCTCCCTGGTACCATAAATGTAGTTGATGCAGAATACCATTTAAATTCCCAGGAATAAAAAAAATAATAATAATAAAAATAAATTCCCAGGAATAGAAAAATTAAGCAAATATATCTGAGAATGAATTTCTAACATGTCCAATAAATATTTTTGGAAGTTCTGTAAAATGCCTCATAAACAAATCTAAGTAATAAAAAAGATTTAACACTTGTACTGAATTGGAACTTACATGATTCTTTGTTGAAAACTAACTCTATAAACTAAATTATAGCTGATACTTGTTTATTGAGAGTAAGATTTGAAGATCAGTCCAGATCCTTGTTAGCTCTGAGACCAGAGGTGTTCTACAATGACCTCATCATTTGAAAGCTGACTTTCATTCTAACGCAAAGAAGTTATTTTTTATATTTTGATCTACATTCTTAAATTAGTTAAATCACTGGATAATGCATAGTTCCTCTTGTTTTTTTGAAAAGGTGACTTTAAAAACTGATTTAGAGACACAAAGATAGATAATACAAATGTTTTTGAGAAGCATCACAAAAAACTTTCTTCATGGAGCAAATTAGCTTTAGACTAGCCCTGTCCTTTAGACAATGGAAATATTCTATGTCTGCACTGTACAAAAGGGTACCTGCTAGCCATTGAGCACTTGAAATGTGGCCGTGCAAAGAGAAACTGTTTTATTTAATTTTAATAAATTTAAATTTAAATAATTTCATGTGACTAGGGGCTACTATGTTGGGCATCACAGCTCAAAGCTGTAGACTACCTATTCAAATAGCCAAAGGGCCACTAATTATTTGGCAATTATAAAGGAGAAACAAGGGGATCCCTAGGTGGCTCAGCGGTTTAGCAACTGCCTTTGGCCCAGGGCATGATCCTGGAGTCTCGGGATCGAGTCCCACCTCAGGCTCCCGGCATGGAGCCTGCTTCTCCCTCTGTCTGTGTCTCTGGCCCTCGCTTTCTCTCTCTCTATATATATATATCTATCATGAATAAATAAATAAAATCTTTTAAAAAATAAATAAAGGAGAAACAATGAAACTTAGTTGAAACAACTCAGCTCCTCTAGGTCAGAACGAATAAAGATACTAGATTAAGTGATCCCAAAATGGACAACTAGTTGGTCATTTTATGTCTTATCTGTGAATGTTTTTTGATGTCAAATGTTCTTCTAATGAATACTCACATTTTGAAATTTGATAAACTACTGGTCCATAACAATGATTATATTCACTTCTTACTTTCTCAAACAAAATAATGTGTTAATCATCTTAGACAGAGGTGTTTATTTATAAGGTTACCGCCATCAACATGGTACATATAGGCATGCCTGATCATGAGTCTGGTTTGGATCTGAGTTTCCCTGAGGTACTTCCAGACATTTGTTATTATGAAATTTTTTGTTAACATAAAAGAAATACAAAACACTTTCATAATTTGTACTTTATTACTTTTAATAGAGTAACTCATGTATATTTATTCGATTATAAAGTTTGCATGTTTAAAAAATATCCGAGCATTTTGATCTAAAAATAAAGTTTGAAAAAACACCTATTTCATCACCTAGAAATAATCATTATTAAATTTTCAGTGACCCGAATTCCAGACATTTCTTTATTCATATATATACATGGCAGTATGGATACCTTCCCTGAGACCAAAATAATAGCATTAAAGTGGAAATGCAATGATTTCTTTTATTTTCAAAATTATTACATGCTGTTTTATTGTAATTAGTTTTAAAAATCTGGATTGGAAAAAAAGAAACTAAATGGACTGTTGAAGATTTGGTCATTGTTTCTTCATCAAAACAGATACTATAATCTAAAATATCTTTCCAATCTCAATTTTAAATGGTCATGAAAACTTACAGGGGTTATAGCATTGCTTAAACTAAATAGCTCCGGGGGCCCTAGGGGGTGGCTCAGTCCATTACTGGCTGACTCTGGGGCTTTGGGCTCAGATCATGATCTTAGGGTCTTGAGAGAGAGCTCCACATTGGGCTCCACAATTCTCTCAAAGTCTGTGAAGTTTTCTCTCTCCTTTTGCCTCTGCCCCTCCTGCTCTCTCTTTAAAATAAATAAATTTATATATATATTTTTTAAAAAACCTAAATAGCTCAGTTGCAGGCAGTAGTAGCTGAGTACTTGTACAAAGATAAGGAAATGAACATTCAAATTACTTCTCGTACCACCAGCCTCCTGTTCTTCCATATAGCTAAACACATTATATGCTTGTGGGTTTTGTTTGTTTTTGTTTTTATTATGTTATGAAAATTTATATCACTTATACTCTATTCTGTAACTATTTCAATTCCTAATAAACCTCTCAAACCCCATACACCCAACACCCAGCTCTCCAGGAGCTAAAAGCCTGCTCTTCTTGCAGTCTTGTCCCTGTCGGTTATGGGCAACTCTAGAATTCCAGTTGCTTAGCCCATGAAACTTGGAGTCTTTCTGAGCTCTTTCATTCTCCTTCAGTGCACATCCAGACTATGAGTAAATCTTGAGGGCTTCGCTTTCTAAACATGTCCAGAACCTGCCCATCTTCACACCATCACTCTGGTGCAAGTCATCATCAGCCTCACCTGTACCTTTGCAAAGCCTCCTTTATCTGCCAGTTTGGCCTTGTCCTCTTCAGTCACTTCTCAACACAGGAGTGGGAATGATCCTTTGATAAAAACAATACAGTTCTGGGGCTCCTGGGTGGCCCAGTCTGTTAAGCATCTGAGTCTTGGTATCCACTCAGGTCCTGATCTTAGTGTGGTGAAATCGAGCCCCCCTGGGGCTCCATGCTCAGTGCAGAGTCCACTTGAGGTTATCCCCTTCCACCTGCACTTTTTCTCTCTCTCTAAAACAAATAAATAAATCTCAAAAGAAACCAAAAAAATAAAAATCCACACACATAGTTCTGTCAACATTTTGAGGGAAAATCTTAAAAATTTTAACCACAGGCTTCAACGCCCTGCACAATCTCACTCTGTTACTTTACCTTATCTCCCCCTGAATTGGACTCCTCATGTGGACCAGGAACCTACCTCATGGCTCCCCTACTTGATGTTTCCTCAGCCCACAATCACTTTGCTTCAAGATCTCTGACTGGCTCACCCCCCTTCATTACGCAGCCTTTCCTGCCACACTATTTAAATTTCACTCCTCCCTCCAAACATTCTCTCCACCTTCCCTGGTTTACTTTTCTCCATAGCACTTATCACCAATACCATAATACACATTTTACTCATTTCTTTCTTTTCCTTTTCCCATTAGAATGGAAACTCCACAGGGAGAGGGAAATTTGCCTGTTTTGTTCATTATTCTTACCTTCAATACCTAGAACAGTAGCTGTCGCATAGATGCTTGATATTCGTTTAAAAAAAAAAAAACAAGTGACTAATTGCTATTAGTCTCTTTGTGTTTTTGTCAATGGTTATTTATATAATTTCTGTTTATAAATTCACTGATCCATTTGAACACTATTGCTTCTACTTTGTTCAGCTCTTGATTGTGAATTGTTTTTTGTCTGGTTAGATTTTGCATTTGTTTTCTATTACTGTATAACAAATTACCACAAACTTCCTTGCTCAACACAACACCCATCTCTTGAGTCAGAGTTCCATAGATCAGGACACGGGCACGATGTGCCTGGGTTCTGTGCCCAGGGTAGCACAGAGCTGAAATAAAGATGTCAGACAGGTTGAGGTCTCATCCAGAGGCTCCGAACCTTCCTCAAGCCCTTCTATTCATATACCTACAGTTGTAGGGCTTAGGTTCCTGTTTACTTGCTGAATATTAGCTGGAGATTGCTTGCCTTCCTTGTCACATGGCCCCTTCCACCTGCAAACCAACACAGTTGCACCAAATTCTTTATTTATTTTTTAATATTTTATTTATTCATGAGAGACACAGAGAGAGAGGGGCAGAGACACAGGAAGAGGGAGGGAGAAGCAGGCTCTATGCAGGGAGCCCGATGTAGGACTTGATCCTCCAACTGGGATCACGCCCTGAGCCAAAAGCAGACGCTTAACCACTGAGCCACCCAGGCGTCCCACACCAAATTCTTTTCATTCTACACATCTCTGACTTTTTAAATTTTGCAATCAGTTTGGGAAAATGCTGTTTTTAAAGGATTAGGCCTGGCCTAGCTGAGTAATTTCCCCCTTTTAAGATCAACGGATTTGGAAATGTACTCATGTCTGCAAAAGCTCTTCAGGGAAATTCCTAGACTGGCGTTTAATTGAGTAACTGAGTGCAGGTGTGTGCCTAGCAGAGGCTGGGAAGCCAGGAGCCATCTTAGAATTCCACCTACCACAGGTTTCAATAAGAAGTGAGAATCTTTCCTTCCAGCAAGAAGGTTTTGGAAGAGCTGTATTCCTGAACTGCTGCAAGCTTGAGAAACTTGTCTCATAACTGGGTAAACAATGATTGGCTTCCAATATTCTTTATCAGAAAGCTGTAGACCTCTCCTTTCTAGGTATTACACAGCTCTTTTTGTTGCCAGTTTCCCCATTGTCTTCTGATTTGCTGGATTTAATCTTTCAGTCATTGGGTTTTCTTTGATGAAGGAATGGATCATGAATGACACATTCTTTGTGGTTTTATTTTTTTTATTTTTTTATTTATTTATTTATTTATGATAGTCACACAGAGAGAGAGAGAGAGAGGCAGAGACACAGGCAGAGGGAGAAGCAGGCTCCATGCACCGGGAGCCCGACGTGGGATTCGATCCTGGGTCTTCAGGATCACGCCCTGGGCCAAAGGCAGGCGCCAAACCGCTGCGCCACCCAGGGATCCCTCTTTGTGGTTTTAAAGCATGTTTGAAAAACACTTGTTCACTGAATGGAAAAATGGCTGGACATGATATTCTTTCCATCAAGACTTGGTTAACATGATCTGTTATCTTCTGATATCAGCTACCACCGGAGAGCAGCTTGGTGTCTCCTTTCAAGCCTAAAAAATTACTTATCTTTGAGGTTCAAACTTAGACACATCTCGATATTTCCAATATCTCTATAAACTTTTAAGAATTGAATTCCAATCTTATATCAATGAATTTTTAATATCTTCTGCTATATTTTATTTTAGAATTTTTCTGCTTCAAAAAAATACAAACAAGTATTTATTGGAGGCCTATTTGTCTACATGTGCTTTCAAGATCTTCAAGCTTTTCCTTAGGTCATTAATTGGATTTTTCTTTTCTGTTTTCTCTTTGTTTCCTCAAATTCAGGATGAAATGCTAGAAAATACTGAGCCTGAGTGACATTTCTCTGTCTCAGCTAGTATGCAGCAATGGTAAGTATGAACTTCTGCACTGATGTGTTTTTCACTGATTTTCCTCCTGGCTGCCTACTTTCCTCCTGATGCCACTTCTCTTCAAATTGTAGAGTATAAGGAAAAATTATCAGTTTTCTCAGACTTCTGATACCACATTGGAGGGGTGGCAATGTACATAAGTTTAGAAACTGTACTAAGTCATGGGGGAGAATTTTATTTCTTTTTATTACATTTTGAAAAATGATAGTAAATTGTACCCTTCTGCTGGAGAGGGTTTTTTTTTTTTTCCTAATTTTTATGTTTTGTTAGTTTACATTTTCTGCTCTTTGATTTTTACCTTTATTATGATGTATAAGACATGAGAAAACAACCCAAATGTAATTGTACAACTCATTGATTTATTGCCATGTGAATAATTTTACCCCAGAATAGATGATTTTCAGGAGCCAGAAATACTCTTCCTCCTCGTTGTGATTATTATCCCTTGCTCTTTCTGAAGGATAACCCATATCCTGACTCCTAACACAAAAGTTTACCCAGGCCTACTTTTATAAATTACATGAACAAAATGATAGCATATGTAGTTTCTCTGCTTTCTTTTAGAGAACATAACATTTCATAGCGACATAAAGTGACATAACATTTGTGAAATTTACCCTCTTGTCATATATATAAATATATGTTACAAGAAAAAATATAAATATAAAATATAAATATAAAATAAAATATATAAATATAAAAAAATAAACAGGTATAGTTTATTTGTTTTACTTTATATAGCATTTTGTAGTTTGTATTTGAGTGGATTATCATTTAGCCATGCTACTATTTATATGCAATGAAATTGTTTCCAGTGTTGGTCCACTACAAATAATATGCCTGTAGAAATGATTGGATATGGCCCTTTGTACATGTTTTCACACACATAAGTGTGTGAAAACTCATTTTACTTAGAAGTAGAATGAGTCACATGATATGCATATGCTCAACTTCACGAACAATGCCAAATGGTTTTTCTAATGTGGTTTTGCCAATTTCACATGCAATGTATGAAAACTGCTGTCACTCCACATACTCTCTGACCCTAAGAATTGCCAGTCTTTTTATTTCTAGCCATCTGGCAGGTATTTAGTAAACTTATTTGCAAATTTAAGTTTTATTTTCCTGATTTGGAGGGAACGATGTTGGACATTGTTCTAAACTATCTCTTGTCAACCTGGCATTACTACCAAGATATTTTCTGAATCACAGAGAAGCCAAACATTTTTTCAAGAATTCTGTCTGATTCTAGGTTAGGGTCTGACATGGAGAGGTAGTTCTAAGAAGAGAAGGAAAGGCCATATTCTCTAGAAGAAATTGTTGCCAGACTGACAGATATGTACTGTCAGCAGTTCCTTGGTTCTTGAGCACCACTTGCTATACTGATGCAGCCTGAGAGATGGTGGGAGCTCCTCTGAGCTTTACTCTTCCAGCTGTTTACATATTTGTAGAAGTTTCTAATTCACCATCCTAAGCCCCTCATACCTAAGACACTTAATGTGGCTTCTGTTTTCCTATGCAGAGCCTTGATGGTACCAATAGTCTTTGACATGTTTATTGACCCTTGAGATTCTTTTGTGAAGTGCTCATTCAAGTCTCTTGCCTTTTTTCCCATGCTGGAATATCTGTCTTTTTATTATTAATTGGTAGGAGGCTTTTATATTATTTTTAGATGCTGTTATAGATGATATAAATACTTCTCCCACTCCACAGCTTGCTTTTTTGCTTTCCTACATGCTGTATTTTGATAGAGTACTTAATTTTAAAGTTGCTTAACAAATTTATGATTAAAGCTTTTATGTTTTATTTTTAAAAGTGATTTTCTAATCAGTAGTCACAAAGATATTCTCCTATGTTATCTTTTATCTTTGTTTTTCCTTTCATATTTATGTCTAAAAGCTAAAATCTATCTGGAAAAAAAAGTGTTTTAATAAGGCATGATGAAGTCACTTTCCCCCCATATAGCTACACAATTGACTCAACACTCTTTATCAAAAAGATCATTCTTTCTCCTATTTCTCTAAAGTGCTAACTTTTGCACAAATCAAGTGACTGTATTTATGTGGGTCTCTCTCTGGGTTGTCTATTCTACTATTTTGATCTATTTGTCTATTCTTCACATGTTTTTCTAGAAGTCTTTACTGAGTCCCTCAAGCAGCTCTAAGGACTCTCTTCTCCAGGCTATGGATATTGTATAAAACTTCAATAATTACTGCTTGTGTATTACTCTGTAGCCTTAAAATTATTTAGGCATTATTCCCATCTCCCTAATAAGAGGACAGAGATCTGTATTAATCATCTTAAATAACAAATTATACAGGAGAGCTTGGTTCTTGTCTCACAGAGTCAAAGAATGCAATTCTCAGACACAGGAGAATGAGTAAAGGGATAGAAGTTTATTAACCAAAGATACAGAGAAAGCGCTCAGGTGTGAGAGGGGTCCTGACAGGGTTGCCACTGAGGGCTTGTAGGGTTGGTCTTTTATTGAAAACCAACGGGAACCTAAATCTTTTAACATATCTATTGATATCATTGAGTAAGGACTAGTGATAACATCTTTAATGGCTTACTCCCTTTTTAGGGTCAGGTAATTTCTTTGCTGGTCACAAGTAGCTATTATAACAAGACCCCACTGCTGGCACCTGGGACAGGATGGTCTGGTTTATTTGTCTCTGGTTTACTTTCATCTCCACATTTTTGGAATTTTTGTGAGCCTAATTCCATGGCCCCTTACCTAGCCCTGCCTAGCCTCATTTGTCCCTAACTCACCAGCACTTAGGACAAATTCCTCCTATATATGCTTATTTATAGAAAGAGGGAGTTGACATTTTAGCCTAGTATAATGTTGGTTTACACTATTTTCCTCTAAGTCCTTTCTATAGATTCTTTTGATGATTTAAAGGACTCAGGAACACATTTTAGAGCAGCATTAAAAATAGATGGGGATTCTATGGAGAAATGGCTCTGTCCTGGTGCCCTGGTGATCTTATGTGCATTCCATAGGCCCTGTGGCCAGCCTTGACCATAGTTTAGGTCCAAGGAGATTCTGGTGGCTCCTTTTGGAGCAAGGAGAAATAAGCCTTGTAAGAAATTGCCATGAGGCAGTTTCTCATCCCAGTCTTGTGGAAGAGTACCACAAAGCTGATTCCAATCCATCTCCCTCATTTCAGTTGAGCACAGGACTTTCTAACTCACCTCATCAATTAGAGTACAGCTTCAGGTTTCTATGTGGGTATATAACTGTTTAGTTGTGGTTTAGAGGCTGTTCCTCAATGACAGAGTGACCTTTCACCTATCATCGGTCATCTGACCCTCCTGGTTTAGTGTTATAATATGGGACTAGGGATGTGGGGTGCTAGCAGCATGTTGATCTTTTTTTTTGCATAAATTGTAAACTGAGTCTATTTGAGATTATTGACTCCTTACTGGCTATATCTATGAAAAGGTGGCAAGACAATCTAGCAATTGCTGTACTCATACTTGTGGTCATGTTACCACTATGCTGCGGTTTAGGGAATGTTTCACCACTTGATAGATTCTTAAAATGTCAGCTGGTTAGCAAATTCTGCTGCAAATTCCACCAGCTGCCACCAAAAAAAAAAAAAAAAAAAAAAAAAATTTAAAAATATGCTGTTATAGATTAAAAATTCATTGATAACATTTTTAAAAAGAACGTACAGCCTACCTGTTGAAATAGACGCCACAAAATTAAACAATAGAAAAGATGGGCACCAATGTGTATCAGTTTCATTTACAGAGAAAGACAGGCTTCACAGCTCTTTCACTGTGTGGTTTCTGTTGCAGACACGAGATCTGTGCCAGGTTCTTTTCTATCAGGATATTGGCAGGCTGTGTTTTCGCTTCCTGCTCACCAAACCTTCTCCCACCTGACAATCACATATATACTTATCACATGTTTAACTCCTTTTTACTCTTCAGTATGCAGAGAATCTGTATAACACTCGATTTTCTGAAGTTACTTAATACTTTCCCTTCATCACATTTACCACAATTTATCTTTAAAGATAAAAAAGAGCCAGAGGGCAGCCTGGGTGGCTCAGCGGTTTAGCGCAGCCTTCAGCCCAGGGCGTGATCCCGAAGACCTGGGATCGAGTCCCCCATCAGGCTCCCTGCATCGGGCCTGCTTCTCCCTCTGCCTGTGTCTCTCTCTCTCTTTGTGTGTCTCTATGAATAAATAAGTAAAATCTTAAAGAAAGAAAGAAAGAAAGAAAGAAAGAAAGAAAGAAAGAAAGAAAGAAAGAAGAAAGAAAGAAAGAAAGAAAGCAAGCCAGAGAAATAGAAAAATTGATGTTGATTATTCACATTTATTTCCCTAGACTGTGAAGTTCATGAACACAAAGATCATAGTTTTTGTTTATTTATTTGTTTGGCCTTTGTCACCACTGTATTTCCACCCCTTAGCTCATGGCATGTAGAGGAGCTTAATAAATATTTGCTGAACAAAGGGAAAAAAATGATAGAGTGAATAAACTAGAAAAGTAAGCTACAACCTTTGTTTTCTTGAGTGCTAATTCTTGAGAACTATATTTCCTCTATCCCTTAAACGTTCCCTTTTCCTGCTAAACCTAGTCGGGGATTTAAAATCCCAAAAAGTATGTGATAGAAAGCATGTGGTGGAATGGAGTGGTGGGGACTGAGCTGAGGGTTTGGAGAAACGCGATGTTATTGAAGGGAGAACAGTAGGAAGGAAGGCTATTGGTGATGTCACAGTGCAACTTTGGAAATAGAATCCTCACAAGTAAATTATGTGGGTAGAGTGGATGTCAGAAAAATATGGAAATGTTTTAAATGAGTAGGTAGTTTTTAAAAATATTTTTTTCTTATCTTTCATGTCAAAGTAACAAGCTAAGGAATTATAAGGTGTTCCCATGTCCATCCTCAGATCTGAATTAGATATTGATTTTGGGGTTGGAGCTGTACACATCAAGAAGCAACATATCTGAGTAGTTGTGATCATCACCTAAGGGGTACAAGAGCACATCAACCAAATAGAACAAATCACCAACTGTAGCTATTTACCTATATTATGGTCTTTGATGATCTCTATGAAGCCAAAACTGAGTTAAAAAAAAAAAAAATAGACACATAATGACCCTGCAATATTGCAGCACAAGTAAAAAAGGACCAGTATCCCAAAGATTCAGAGCAATAACAGTGTTTAAATCTGATGAAAATTTTAGGAAATTGACACCCCAATCTAAGAAAAAAGGACCATGACCAAGGAGCAGAAACCATTATAAAAGTGGGTATAGGTGGTAAAGTTACAGATAAGAGAATATAGAGGTGATAGATGTAAGTGGGATGAAGAAATTTATAAACAAAACAAACTAAAAAAACAAGCAAAATAGAAAATCAGTGGCTAAAAGACAGACAACAAGCTCTCTAAGCGGAGAGAAGAAAATCACAGATGAACTCAAATATTATAGCTATTCCTGAGGAAGCTACAAGAACTATTAGAAAATAATCTGAAATCTACCATGCAAAATTTCTAAATGCACGCTTCCTTCAGGAAAGGTAATATAAGTCATTCAAAGGAAGAGAAAATATCTTGAGGTACATGGCTGGAAGGAAAAATATTTGTGGCACATGAGCTTCACCATAAAAAATTACAACTATTATTATTAAAGCATGAAGATGGTGAAGAATAGACTCATGTAGTAGATATCAGAGGGTCCATAGGGAAAAAAAATAATAAGACTGTGGACACAACTAACTCAGATAACAGGATCTCAAAATAGGAGAATTTACTAATATGTAGATTTCAAGCATGCCTCTTTTTTTTATCCACTCTCCTTTTGATCTTCTACCTATAAAATTTACATTGACATTCTCTCTCATTACCTATAAAAAGCCATTTTGTGAACATGCTAAAAAAAAAAGAAAAAAAAAAGATGTTTTAAGTATTCCAGATGTAGTTTGGCAGAATTAAGGAAATGGAAGCAGTCTAGCATAAGGAAAATAAAGAATAAGAATAAAAAATGGAAAATCATTTTATAAGAAGTTTGTGGGTTGTCTGTGTGTACCTTTAAAGAACATAAATTTAAACTGTATTCTGAACACTTACAGAGGAGATTTGGTAAGATTTAATTTGAGAAACCTCTCTTTAATGAATTATTGACAGTTTCTGTAAAAGTCTAAGTAAACAAATCATAGAAAACAATTACAGAATAAAGACAGCTGTTCTATAAGTAGCATAAAATCCAGACAAAATAATATGTCACACGTAGCTTCACCCACCAAATCGCAGTAATATGCCCATTTTAATCTATTTAATAACATATTCACTTTATTATGTTTTAAAGGTAAGTTATGTCAGGTCATTGACCACAAATCTTTAGGTATTTTTCCTGGACAAAAAGTTGGAAATTGTAGGAGAACAATATGATCTCACCACCCAATGGAACAACTATAATCATCTTGTTATAATCCCATCTAATAATTTTCCATACATTACTTAACTTGTTTGCAATCATTATACACATATAATTTTATATTTTGACATTTTGTACTGAATATTATATAATGAGCTTCATATGCAACATAATCTTCATAATTATTTCATTACATGATATACCATTGAATAGACTGATCCTAATTTTCTCATCCGTTTTTTCTTTTAACATTTAGATTGCTTCCTACATATAACACAGATCATGTACATAATTTTTATTTTGTTTACTATTAAAATAATTTTCATGCACATTATTACCATATAAAAATATATTGAATTTCAGTCTTGATCTCTATTGCCCAATTAAACTAAAGCATGGTTTTGCCCCATGCTTGTATGAGAGTATAAGCTTTACTCCATGTTTATCATTTATTATTGAGTTTTAAAGTTTTTTCTAATTTGAAAGATGTTTCATTGTATTAAAAATATCTTTGAAAATTGACAAAACTGAACATTTTCCGTATATTTATTTGTTTAGTATAGGATAACGTTTACTTATATTCATTTAAAATTTGGTAGGTAGGAGTAGAATGTAATGAATAACATAACTGGAATGTAGCAATGACTTAGAGGTGGAGAGGACCTAGATATTGGACTTTTGAAACCTGGTAATTCTTGTTAAGAAATGGCAAAGTATTTGGTCAAAATGTTGCCTCCTGGTATGTTGGAAGGTGGTTCAAGTGCCAGGGAAGACAATAGCCTTAGGTAAGTAAGTGGGGGAAAAGTCAGAATGTGGTCATGTGCTGGCTACTTCTTGATACTTCCAGTAAACAATTTTATCAAAACATTTCTGCAGTAGGGGCATTTGGATCGTTTAGTTGGTTAAGCATCCAACTCTTGATTTCAGCTGAGCTCATGATCTAGGGTCATGAGATCAAGCCTCCCTTTGGGCCCCCCCTCTGCCCCTTCCCACCAAGGCCTCGTGTGTGTGTGTGTGTGTGTGTGTGTGTGTGTGTGTGTATGTATGCTCTCTCTCTCTCAAAAAAAAAAAAGGCTATCTGCAGTAAACTTGTGTTAGAATAAATTAGGATAGACATTCTCATTCCAAAGAGGAGGAGCAGGAAAGCAGGAAGGGGAGACAGGTCTCAAGCCAGCCCAAAACTGAGCAGGGCAAACGACATTAGACCTAACTAGACCTATCAGAAATAATTGTCTTGGGCTCCATGCTCTGCCTTCCAGGCTCACTGGAGTTGCTGTACCATCCTGGCAGGTGTATGATGCTCCCCCTCCCCCCCACCCCGGGGCTCTGTCAGGTGGCCATGCCCCCAAGGCTTATTGACATCAAGGCAACAGTTTCCCTATTTTGAAACCAAGGAGGAGCCCTGCTGGTCTCTCAATTGCCTTCAGGGTCATTCTTCCATTGTCTTGAAGAATAGTGCAAGTTCAGGGGCGGATAGCTGTAAGAACTTGTTCTGGGAACTCCAAGGAATCCAACAGCCTTCCTTCATACACTCCTGTGTCTCTCTGTAGTTCAAACCAGCAGTTTCCTGTTGGAGTGGCACATTAAGTCCATTGTCATCCCCCACCCCACCCCCGCCCTGGTGCATAGGAATCTCCTTATCAAATAGATACCTGGCCACACCTGTAGTGTTCTTTTCTGAAGATACTTTCTCATTTTAGGGGATAGGGGTCCGCTGAGAATTACCCAAACCTTCTAGTTCTGCTTTCTTCTTGCCTAACAATCCCGTCTGTAAACCCTTTCTTCTTGCATTTTACTATAAGTAGTCAGAAGCCAAACTACACCTGTAACACTTGTAGAAATTTCATCTAAATTTCCAATTTCAGGGATCCCTGGGTGGCGCAGTGGTTTAGCGCCTGCCTTTGGCCCAGGGCGCGATCCTGGAGACCCGGGATCGAATCCCACGTCGGGCTCCCGGTGCATGGAGCCTGCTTCTCCCTCTGCCTATGTCTCTGCCCCTCTCTCTCTCTCTCTCTCTCTCTCTCTCTCTCTCTGTGTGACTATCATAAATAAATAAAAATTAAAATAATATAAAATAAAATAAATTTCCAATTTCATTGCTCACAAGTGCGACCTTCTACAAAACACTGGAACTTGACCACAGTTCAGTCAAGTTCTCCGCCACCTCATAACAAGGCTCTCCTTTCCTCCTGTTTCCAACAACCTGTTCCTCATGTCTATCTAAAATCTCATGAGCATGGCCTTCACTGTCCATATTTCTGCCAATATTCTATTTGGATTACTTAGAGATTCTCTAAGAAGGAGGAGGCTTTCTCTGCAGCTCTCCTCTTTTCTTTCTGAATCTCTCTTACAGCTTCATTCATGGCAATATCAGCTTTTCCTATCAGCACCTCAAAACACTTCTAGCCTCTGCCCCTTACCTGAATATAAACTGCTCCCACATATTTAGGTATTTGTTACACCATCACTCCCACTTCTTGATCCCAATTTCTTAGTTCAGGCTGCTACAACAAAGCACTTTAGACCGTGTGGCTGATAAACAACAGAAATGTATTTCTCACGGTTTTGGAGGCTGGGAGTCCCCACTTAGGGTGCCAGGGTGCTCCTGTTCTGGGGAGAGCCCCCTTCAAGGTTGCAGACTGCCGACTTCTCACTGTATCCTCATGTGGCGAGAGCAGAGAGAGGAGCAGGCTCTCTCATGAGCCCCATAGAGCGTTCATCCCACTCAGGAGGCCTGCACTGCCTCATCTCATCCCAGTTACCTCACGAAGTCCACATGTCCTAATACCATCAGAAGAGGTGCAGAATTTCAGCATATGAATGGGGGGGGACACATTCATTCCATAATACCCCCACAGAGAACAGACCAGAATGCTTTCTAAATGTCTTTAAATACCATACAATATGCTCCTTTGCCTGTGCCCCCTCATGACCTTCATCAGTGTCTGCTCTCTCCATTCTCCACTGTTCCGCACAAGCATGAGACTCCCACCCCCCAGGGCATGTAGCTTTAATGACAGTCCATATCGTTTTAGAGCTAGCTCACTATGACAGTCACCCCCCTTCTCCTTTGCCCCAATTTTTTTTTAAGATTTTATTTATTCATGAGAGACACACACACAGAAAGAGAGAGAGAGAGGCAGAGACACAGGCAGAGGGAGATGCAGGTTCCATGCAGGTAGCTGGACGGGGGACTCGATCCCGGGTCTCCAGGATCAGGCCCTGGGCCACCCGGGCTGCCCTCCTTTGCCCCAATTGAACTGACTGAAATTTTACTCGTCTTGGCATCCAAAGGAGTATCTCTCATAGTGTCCTAAATAAAGAAATTGTGATAAGATTGAATTGAAATAGTCAGATTAATGTCCCACTTTGTGGTGCTTCATGATGATGGAGAGGGCACGTTTGTCGAAGTGGGACTGTTTCAGCATATTTTCCCTATTCAGTTAGGACTGAATACATATTTTTATTTTGGTGACATATATCCAGCCATGGAAAGAAAAAAACCCTTCTCTCTCTCTCTCTGTCTCTGTCTCTCTCTCTCTCTTACACACACAACACACATAATACCTTAGTCCCATTATTACATGAAACGTATTAGCAGAATGTAAACATGCCCCAAATTTCACTACCAACAAATTATTGAAAAATCACTTGAACTAAAACCTGGTTAGTTATCTGGCTTATTGTTCTGCTTGCCCCTACATCCATTTCTTATTTTTCCCTTATTTTTGTTATCCCAAGCTGTTGTCAAGACAGCCTGTATGAACCTTAGAAAGGCCCCTTTCCTCAGGGTAACCTGACAGACATCAGGAAATGTTCTTGTAAAGCAAATGAATGGCATAGCATAAAAGGCTCAGAATTACAAATTTTATCCCATTGCAGATACAGATCCATGCCCTGTCTTAAATTGACACTGTGCCTTTTACAGAAGAGCAAGCCAAATGTGATCGTATTCACAAAGCAACCAGCTAAAAAAGCATGTGGGATGCTGAACAAATAATAAACAAAAATGTAAATGAAACTGGGCATTCTGCCTAGAAAACAGAATCTGTGTGCAAACAACACAGATTCAAGCCAAATTTTAGACCCTCTGAGAGGCCATTCAACTGTGTTTGTCTTTAAGCAGAGAGCCAGAGGAAATAGGTGAATTCTCTATCAATTTACAGTGGGAAGGTGTAAGGTAAAGATCATAAATCTACCTTGAAGAGAAGACTGAACAAAAGGATGAAGATTCAACTGCACTTCCTCCCTAATTTGATAGGTTGTCACATCAACCTAAGAATAGCTACCAATGTCCAACAGCAAGTCCTAGCAATCATTTCATGGTTGAGCTCTATGTTTTATAGTTTCTTTTGGTTCACCAAAGGCTACTTTTTGTAGAAGTGTGAGACCCCAAAGGCTATATTAAATGACATGTATTTTATTTCAGACTATGTAATGGACAGATCGCTTTCTTCTGGTCCCATCTGTATTTTGTTTTAATTTTTATTTTTTTAAATTTAATTCTGATCCCATCTTTGCAACAAAGTTAACCTTTTCACAAAGTCATAAGTATGAAATGCTCTGTCAATATCAGGTGCTTTTGTTATAGTTAGCAAGGAAGAAGAAGTGGATTTCAGACAGAATAATGCTCAGCTGTGGATCCTCAGCGTAGCAGTAAGAAGCAGGTAGGCCACAGCTGGGAAACAAATGGTACATCTCTCTGGCTGGTCCAATAAACTTTACAGACCTTTTTAATGTTTCCACTAGTCTGTAACTATTAGTTCAGAATAACCATCTCTTCCTTTGATGGCTTCTTAAACTCATTTGTTCACAGACAGCTAATTGCTTGCTATAATTATTGTCTGAAAATTAGAGGAAACAATCTTCTACGTGATTTAAGGTCCATGGCCTCACTTTCTCTCTATTCTGATCCATCATGTCCAAATCTCTCAGTTTCCATATACCTGCCAAAAGTTCTACAAAAACTTACTATGAGAAGCTGCAAATTTCAACACCCTTTATTATCTACTCCCACTCAAACAATCTAAATTTATTTTCCATTATTCTGGTCAGGGTAATCTCTTCCATTTCTGGAGAATAAGCTCAACCAGTCTATCTCTCCTCCAAGCTCAGTCTCTTTCTCCTAAAATGTCTTTCTTCTCTTCCTCCCTCTTTATCCTTTGCTTAGACATCAAGGGCATGATGTCTCAATGTCTCTGCCAATTTTTGCAGCCTGTTTACTCCTATGAATCCATTTAGCCCTTTCCCATTGTATCATGCCACTTAGCACTTGATTATATTTGTCACATATATTTTATATTTCAAGATGGCTCAATTAGATTACCATTGGGCACAGGGAGTTTTGCTTTTCCTATGCATGGTAGATACCTTAAAATGCATCCTGACTGTTATATTATCCTGACTGATTGTGAAGGAATCTGGAAAGTGATTCAGAGTCTGAAAATACAATCAAGTCACCTCTATTCAACATTCAAATTCACAGACGGGCCCAGTATCTCCCTTGAAAAAAGCCTATGAGACTTAGGATCATACCTGCAAGATTATAATGAATATCAGTGGAGATAAACTTTACTTGAATCAAATTTGTAGGCTTAAGCCACCATGGTAAGAGAAAGAATTACTTAGAATAATAAATTGTCCCTTTTGATTTTTATGATAGGATGTTCCTTAAGTTTCCTTTGAGGGTTAAGATATGATCCACAGCTCTAAAATCAGAAGTGTGGCTTCCCGAAATTCAAACTATCCATCTGTTGCAGTGTAAACTATGTGGTATGTGCATAGTATGCATTATTTATATTTAGTATTTAGATTTTTCAGGATAGAAAAAATGTTATACCACACCTAGAAAGGGTGTGAACACAGAATGCAAGGGCTCGTGGAAAGGTCTGCGTCTCAACAATATTTTTGATCAAAGTTGTTTCTATGGTTACAATACCATTACCCTTATCATGCACGGTGGACTAAGCCACTGTATTTTTTATTTTGGTTACTGAAATATGAAATTCAGGTAAAGCCAAATAATATCTTTAAGAAGAAAGCAACTACATCTACTATGCTTTCTCTGTTAATGAGAAAGACATGTTGCTTTACAGTTTCATGTAATCTAGTCTTTTGGAAATAGATCTGGCTAGACCTATTCTCAGAGAAATTATCCCTTCTAAAGAGCTTGATTTGAGGGACTGTGTTTATTATTCATATGTTAATTTGCTACTAACCTATTAAGTAAAATGATACCATGCTTCAAAAAAAAAAGGAATCTATTCTGTAATTATGCAAAATACTATTTATGATGATGTATTTACCACCTCTTTCAAAAACAAACGTAGGCCTGGTTTCTCTGGAGAAATCTCAGAAATCAAGACTAGAAGCTTCAGCACTGAAAGGAGTGTCACATGGCTTCTGACAGTGTCTGGTGTTACAACCTGAATCTGATCTAAGTGAAAGGGGGTCCTTGGGAGGAAGTCAGACTAGAAAGATTTAGTATGCAACTGAAATGTCGCATGCCGTATGCCTTCAGACTTGAGGGGTTTTGTTCCCTAGATAAAATAATCTGAGCAGCAGTCTGGAACGGTGCATCAGCTTGGGCTGGAGCACATGACATGAGAAGGTTTGCAAAAGCCAGCCTGACAGTATTGGATGAAGGAAAGGCCAGGAAGGCAGAGGAGAGGAAGAGGGCCTCAGAGGGTGCCGGTCTCCCTGCAGCCCCCCATTTCCTGACAAGAAGCTCCACTGGGGAAGCCAGAAGCTTCATCAAGATCTGAGGGAAATGGAACAGCCAGCAGTCTACAGGATTAGACTTTCCTAGTTGTCTCCTCCTACAAAGCACTTTTGTTATCATTTGAAAAACAAAAGCACATTTGTATCCATCAACTTCCATCACTCAAACCTTGCTGCATTATATCTGTTGACTACATGTTTACAGATTAAATATGATGGGTGTGAATATCAGCAAGTGGCTGCAAAGTGGAACAGCAGTGGTGTAACATGAGGTAACACTAACTTGATCCGATCCGCCTGTCTATGCCAAGAACTCCAAAATGAGGACCATTTTACAATCCCTGCACCTGGACTTGGTATTAAATTTCAGGTGGACTTTTATATAAATTTTATGTAAATTGAATCCCCAAATAAAGTCTCCCTGAATGTACTATGTGGAGTCAGGCAAGTTAGATGCTTTGATATGATAGCTATAGTCATATATTATCAAAAGAAGTTTAGAGCTATTCTATTTCCATGTTTATTCTCCAGTTAGTCATTATAAAATTTAGTGTTCACATACCGTTTCCAAAGGGATCAGTTTCTCTCCATGGCACTGTGATAGGCATGGCACCATTAAAAAAAAATAATGGTAGTTGTTCCTGTGATTTATGGATCTGGGTGAGCCATATGATATATATGGCATTAATTGAGCTGGATGGAATCCAGAGGTGTCAAATACTCATCTTCCCATCTCTGCACAGAAGTTCTGAATTTGAACCTGCCAGAAACATTATTTATTAGCACATTAGAAGCTTCATGCTCTGAAATGCTCGGAAGTCTGTCAGCACTTTCTGCTGAAACCTTCAAATGTCCCTATCAACTTTTCTTTTTTCCTTTTACATTGTTTCTCTGTGTCTTTCCTCTCTTGCAAAGGGGTGGATACTTCTTGCCTCCATTTGCAATACCTTTGTTTTTATAAGTTTGAATGCTCAAGAAAATGTAGGAAATTATGATCTTGTATACTTTTTTTGTTGTTAAAAATTTTTTGAAGAAACAAGTTCCCCCTCAACACTTTGTCTTCCCTATTAGGCTCAGTTTCCTTCTCTCAATTTCTCTTAACTCTGGGGGGGTGGGGTATGTTTTAACCAGTCTCTATTATGTGACTGGCACTGTCTTCAGTATTTTACATTTGTCTCATGCAATCTGCATAGCTCCTCCAGATAATTTACTGATTTTACTCCGTCCTCTGTTCAAACATCACCATGTCAAGAAAGCCTTCTAGATGAAGGCCTTATCTACATAAATATGTCTAAATAGGAACTGCTCCTATCATCCTAGTCCCCTTTCCCTAAGTTATTTTTCTTCTTGGCACTTATTATCCCCAATCCTATTATGAAGATTTTATTAAAAAAAATATTATTTTGTCTCTCCCCGCCCCCTCCCCCCCTACTATAGCAGAAGCATCATGAGAGTAACCATTTTGCTTGCTTTTTATTTTCTTCCCACTCTATCTTCATTGCTTAGGAGAGTAGCTGACACATAATAGATGCAAATAAATATCTGGAGAATGAATGATTAGATAAGAGGAAAGATTCTGTAGTGCTAATGTGTGGACTCAGCATCCCAAGGAGATGAGTGTGTGGTCTTGGAGTCAGGCTGTTTGGCTCAGATCCTAGTTTTTCCATTCATTAGCTGTGTGAATTTGGATGAGGTATTTAATTGCCAGGGCCTCCAGTAACACTAGAGGTAATAATAACAACCAACTCATAGGGTTGTGTGAGAGTTGAATTAATAAATACTATGTGCTTAGAAAAGTACCTGGCATTCATATTAAAGGTTATCATTAACCTCAGTTCACGGATGAAGAACCTGAATTTCAGTGAAGTCGTACAACACATTTGTTGGGGAAAATAGGACTTCCAACAGAGCTGCTTCCTACGCCACAGATGATTTTTTTTTTTTTTTAGTAGATGATTCTTTTTTCTAAAATGCATATCTTCTCAACTTCTTCATTTTCTTTATAATTTTAATAACATTCTTATTAAAAATCATAATTAGAATTTGAGTATGGCTTAGGTATAAACATTTTAGGTTGTAAATAAAGTGCACTTCTCTCTTTAAGGACACCATTGTGGTTAAAGATCAAGTGTAGAAAAATACACTTGGATATATAAAAGGAATAATTATTTGTAATCCCATTTTCCCCCCAAATCTTCAAATACTGAACTATCTACCTACCGAGATAACTCTGAATTGCTTATTTAAAAGATGCTTGACCATGAAATGTTATGCTATCAGAATACCACAAATATAGATCCCTTTATGGTGTTAATAAGGCCCCTGGATTGCTAATTTTATGAATTTTGTCTTAGTCCTTTCTGTAGCTTTGTAGGCTTTTTAAATGTATAGTAGGATCTACCTTTTCATTTAACCTAAGTTGTTTCTCTAACACTTTTAGTAGTTTTGCACCCATTCTTTTTTTATTTTGTGCAGTCTGTTCTTCAGAAATGTACTGCAAAGTTCATTATAGAAAATATCTAAGTGGAGTTGCTCTGACTGCAGTAAGACGGAGTCTTGCAAGTCCAGCTTCCTCCCAGCCTTCAGCCCCCAGTCCACCACTCCCCTCCCCAGTGAGCCCTCTATAACCCCAGGGAGGACTCCCCGTGAGATTTTCATTTCAAAAGAAATATAGTGAATGCTAATTTCTTATATAGTTACTCCTACTTAAAGATTTTAAAAAGCAAAATAGTATTTACACTGACAGTTTTTGAAGCTTCAGATGAGCTACAAATCAGAATTAATTTTCTCTTTGTACCCCCTTCTCTCCCTCTAAGCTTGATTTATTGCTGTCGTTTGCCTTTTTAAAGAAACACTCAGTGATTTCTAATTTATTCCAATTATTGAAGCCTTATCTCAAAACTCATCGCTGTCTTTTCACTTAGTTCTAAAACGTGACTGGCAACCAGGCAGACACCGTAACCCAGGCTGATTCTCACTGTACTGTACATCCATCGCTTTCCTTCTACCTTGCTTGCCCCCCTCCCTACCCTCCCCCCTCCTCGTGTTCCCCAGCACCAGTACAAGTTCTGAGCATAAGCATGTGGCCTGGCTGTGGGGGGTCCTGAGGGGAATATGCTGGAGCTGAAAACTGTTTTGGTCTTAGGGCACCAAAGAAGTTGGGACAGGAAATGAGAACCCCCATCCCCCACCTACACACATACACCTGCCTGCATGTGCAGACAAGAGAGACAGTCAGGAGCCACTTCCATGGACAAAGAGAGGGGAGGTCATGGGGCAAATTGACTTCTAGGGCCATAGGGTACCCAAGCAAGGCACTAAGGACCCCCAGCCAGGCCTGTCCCCAGCATCGACTACTGAATGACAGAGTCCCTCAGACCAGAGATTTTGTCCCCTTGGGAAATGATTCCATGTTGGGAGTGCAGTTAGGAACACTTTCCCTGACAGGGAGGGCAGGAAAACCTTAGATAGTGCCTCTAATAGGGACTAAACATCCATCCATTTTGCACAGTTTCAATGGGGTAGATGTTTATTTAAAGCTGGTAAAGAAATCGATTTTTTTTTCCTTGCTTGCTTTTCTTTTCTCTTTCTTTTTTCATACCATTTGCCCTCTAAAACGTATTTCTGCTACAAATAATTTAAAATTACTTCTGGTGAGCATAGGACAACGTATAAAATTGTAGAATCACTATGTTGTACACCTGAAACTAATGTAAGATTGTGTATAAACTATTCTTCAATAAAAATAAATAACTAAATAAAAATGGAAATATTCACTTTAGTTTTGGGGTTTTTTTTTCTGATAATCTTGAAATGTACGAAAATTATTTCATATGTTTTGGCTGTACAATTGTGTGTTTTGTTCTCCCAAGATTTGTTATTAACTCGATGTGTTTGTCTAATAATATTTTTAAGTTGAACAAAAAGTCATCAAAGACTGATTATGATGGTGATGGGGTTTATCGGCCCTGACTACACACCATACATGAGTGAATATTTTAAATTTTCTTTAGTGAATAGTCCCTTAAATATGTCCAACTTCCAACCTGATATTTGATTTATAGTATTAATTTGTTAGCAAATACTTTTTTAAGAGTAAAATGCTAAGGTTTAGTAAAAACTGGTCTGGCTACAATCATAAGATAAATCACTACAAAGTATATGGCAGTTGTGCTGTATTTACATTGCTAACATTTAAACACTGCAAAAGACATTACTTAGCATTGATAGCAACAATTTTAATTCTGTAAAACAGAAGTGAGAAAAGGCAAACACAAAGGAATGTCTCCATATCCTTTCAGAGGTTTTCCAAAAATATCTTATGCTTTAATAAAGGGCACAATCCTCCTCATAACCCCACAGATAGAGGCATAATGACTGGTTTTTGTGGATAAGGGGGTGATGATAAAGAATGGGTGGGGAGAACTTAAATAAATAAATATTCTATATATTTTGTGTTTAAAAGAATACAGTAGCTGTAATCACTAGCTCTGTGGGCAGTTGTAACTACAAAGCTCATTAGGTGACCGGTAACTACAATTCTATCCCGTTCAGATCTCCCTTAGATTTGGATTAGAGTTGATTAATAGCTGCTTTTTTTTCTTTCTTTTTTTCCCAAAACCAGTTTCATTTGCTGCCTGGTTTCACTCCAGGTCCTTTTGCAGCCGCCTCATCCATCATAAAGCCTGGGTCGCCTGCTGGGATAGCAGTTTCCCAAAGGGTTGTAGTATGGCACACCATGTGAAACTTCCTTCTCTATTTCTTAAGGAAAGTCTTTGGTCTATCCTCCTTGTTTAGAGTTTCTGTATACCAATTATTCTCTACTAGCTATTCTCTCAATAAATCAATGTTATTAAAGTTAAAACAGTGCCTGACATATGATGGATATTTAATATACTCAGCATAGTGCTCAGCATTTTAGATTCCGTAACTTATCTATATTATATAGATGTTGAAATGGAGAGAGGTAAGGTCATTTTTTCATGGTTAATACTAGCTAATGAGTGTCAAAAGTGGAATTCAAGTCTAGAGCTGATTTTAAGGCCTGTTCCTTTTTGTTTTGTTTTGTTTTGTTTTGTTTGGCCTGTTCTTTTACATCTTGACAATATGTTGCTTCTGTACACCCAACTCGCAGTACTGTGTTCAGTTCATTCATTCCTTTGTTTAACGAACATCATTAAGTATCTAAAGTAAGGTGTTAGAATATAAAAATTCGTAGAACAGAATGTGTAGCCTTTTGGGCCTTTCCACATGATGAGAGAAGGGAAAAACTGCTAAATGGGTAGGGAGGAAACACAATTCTATTGTTTTGAAGTACCCAAGGATAAATTTCTCAAATGAAGGCAATGTTAGAATTGATTCTTGAAGGATGAATAGGTATCGGGATATAAAAAAGTCTGTCGGCTTTGAAGAACATCAGAGTTAGATAACAAAAGTGGCAAAGCTTGAGAGGTAGACAAAGTTACATTTTGCTTAGCGTTCTAATAAGAATGAATTCTATTCTAGATGTATATATAAGATAAACACGGGAGTATGTTAAGCAGAGAATTTCCATAAGCCTGAATTTTTATAAAGATTACTATGAAATATGTCAGAGAATATTAAGCCTCCTTGAAGACTGGCTGAATTCTGGATTTCAATTTTGGTAATCCCTTTGTCTTCTAGAAAAGAAAAAACAATTATTTTTTAAAAATAACTTTAATTAAAAAAACTCTCTGGTGTTTGTTTTTCTTTTGATTATTTTTCTTCAAGTTAGGTAGAAAGTCAAAAGAAACTGAGAACCAACAAGCTTCTGAATGAAGAGACATCAGTAAGATATTCATAAGTGAGTTCTAAGAAGTACTGGTGTTGTAATTAGAAGAAATTGGTTTAGATTCTGCTTCCACTGATTAGGAAAGTTCTTTGTTCTTTGAAAAAATTGGAATATTTTTCTACATATATGACAGAAATAATATGAGCTTCAAATGATAATCTCCGTGAAAATGCTTAGTGGATAAAGCAAGTGCTGTAGAAGAAATAAATCTGAGCTTCCAGTGAGTGTAGAAGTTTGAGGTGGAGGTCTCTAATTTGCCTCAATCAGAGCCTTAAAATTTTGGTGTGGTTTATGCTATGGTGATTGTTGTGCTTAATCTTCATCAGAATAGGCAAAGTAGGAATCACTACTCTTGCGAATATAATGATCAGAGAGCTCCCTTAGTAATAGCAAAAAAAAGTTACAGATGAAAAAAACTCATGAAGTAGAGTCAAGTCGTGGCAAATGAAATTCTACCAGCTTTTTTCCTGCTGGGGTGTGACTACCAGTCTTCCAACAGTCAGCCAGGGGCCTCCAATTGATACTGGGACCTCAGTGCGATCCCAAAGATTTGCCAGTACAAAGCATTATCTTTGGAATTTCCTTCCCTTTTGAATGTGGCAGAGTAGAGTAGAGCCACATTTATAATGAATTGGGAAATTACTGTTACTACATCATTTTAATTTATTTGGAGCTATTAATTTTGTCGTCTGTGTTAATGATTGAATGACGAACTCAGAATTTGCATATTGAAGCCCTAAACCCCACTGTGATGATATTTGGAAAAAAAGGTCTTTAAAGGAGTAAGTGAGGTAGGTTGGCTTATAAGGATGGAGCCCTAATCTGGTTGGGCTGGTATTCTTATGAGAGGAAGAGGCACCAGAGCTCATTTTCTCTCTGTCTGTATGTGCCCTGAGAAAGACTAGGTGAGGACCCAAGAAGACAGCTGTTTTTGTACCCAGAAACTCATATCCCATTTCTCCCCTAAACGGAGACTATTTTTTGGCAGCAATATAAATCAATCAACTAGTATAGCCTTCAAAGGAATTACACTCTTCTTTGCCTTTACTTGCTATTTCCTAGAATGCCTTTACCATCAGAGTTGTTTAGCCAAAAGCTAGTCAACCTTCAAACTTAAGCTTCTGTATCTGTCTTCAGGACCTTTCATCTGTCTGCCTGATTGAGTTGACTCTCCATTATGCTTCTATTATACCTCAAGTATACCTCTATCAAATCCTGGCTATGTTTTGCTACAGATCAGAATCGTCTTACTGATCTCCAGTAAGCTCTCTAAAGGGAGTAAAAAAGGGTAAGCTCTCCAAGGATTCTCATCCCAGCACTTACCACTTGCCTAGGCTTTTAGTAGGTTGCTCAGTAAATATTTTTTGATCTACCTAGTGGATTACAAGTAAGAGACATAAGGAATCAAAGTTTAAAAAAAAAGAAATGAAGGGAAAGCTCATGAAAAGGAAAAATGATAGCCTCTGTTGAGAATAGCTTGAGCACAAAAGCATAAATTATGGAAAATTAGAAGAAAGAGTGGAAATCTGAATGTGTGAATATGGCAAACACTTGGCAGAGATTAAGTATCACACATAAAACTTTATATAGATGCAAACTATACAAAAGGATATACTACCTGGGACACAGAAAGTGCTCAATATGTATGGGTTTTTAAAAAATGAATGAGTGAATATTTAATAGGTAACAATAAAAAGTGAAGGAATGGGCAGTAGAGTACAGGGTACAGCTGTTTAGGAAGCACTAAGGATAAATTTAAGAGCAAACAGATAAAGCAATAGTGATAGAATGTTGCTGAAACTCTGTATGATGTTCCAAATGATGGATTTCTTCCGCATTCTAAGACAAGCATGTGATCCTCTGAGTGATTATCTACTTCCCTCATCTTTAATAATAATGATAACTTAAAGTTGATCAGATTTCTAATTTGTAAAGGGTGTTCATTTGCATAACTCTATTTAATTGTATAATAATTATTTGAGACACTTAAGGCAGTTCAGGCTTCCATTTTACAACTGAGGAAGCAGAACATGGACTAAGTCATTTACCCACTGGTACTTACCAGCCCGTGTTGAAGCTAGAGTAGATACTTGGATCATGGCAGCTACCAACTTACTTTGCAGAAAAAGACAGCCACAGGTGTCTGCCTTCACTCGCTGAGTTAAAAACCTGCTAGCCAGATTTACCCAGTTTAGATCTTCTAGTCACATGCATTTTTAATTAAATTGTTTATCATTGTCTGTATCATCTGCTTTTATTTTTGTTATTTTGTTATTTTATATTGTTATTTTGTTATTTTTGTTATTGCTTTTAAAATGTCAGAATTTTTCATATACCTTTGTGCCACATTTTTAGATTGATAATATTCCTATATTAAAATATTGTACTTCAGACCTTCTCCCAGGGAGGTTTTATTTGCACAAACCCTGACTGACAAGGTTTTGTGAAGATTGCCCAAAGAAGAAAGTGAGATGATCCTCTTTCATTTTTTTTCCCTAGTTCCCCAGCTGAATCAAGACAATGGGGAAGAATTTGCAAATAAAAATCAAATATGTAATTTCTCACTGGCATAACTTCAATTTTGAGGCTCTTTCTTGTGGCTGCCAGTATCTATATTTTTAAGGAGGACGTTCAGAGAAAGAAATCGGCATGCTCACCTGGTCATATATAACACATTTGTGAGATCCCTGGGTGGCGCAGCGGTTTGGCGCCTGCCTTTGGCCCAGGGCGCGATCCTGGAGAACCGGGATCGAATCCCACGTTGGGCTCCCGGTGCATGGAGCCTGCTTCTCCCTCTGCTTGTGTCTCTGCCTCTCTCTCTCTCTCTCTCTCTCTGTGACTATCATAAAAAACAAAAAACAAAAAAAAAAAACAAAAAACACATTTGTGCCCCCACCAACTCCAGTCCCATCCAGCTACACACATAAATCTAAGCTAGAATTCCTTCCTCCATTAGCTGCCAAAATTTTCTCTTTAGATATCAGAAGAAACTCCCTACTGATTATTTAAAATACCCAAAGCCTGCCTACATTTAACAGGAAATAATTCTGCATCTAACATCTTATTGTATTAAAAGGTCTATTTTAGGGATATTTCATTCCAAAAATCTCTACAAAAAATATAAACAATGCTCTTCAAGTTTGGGGCAAAACGTAGACTTTCTTGAAGTTGGAGCGACAAAGAAAAAAAATGTGAAAGCATACCTCAAAGGGCTTTTGTGAAAGTTAATGAGCTAGTGTTTATAAAACACGATGGGAATCTGTCTTGAAAGGAACACTGTGAGCAAAATGTTTTAATATTATCATATATGTTCATGTTACAAAGATTTAAAATTACAGGTTGAAGGGTGTGCAATGGAAAGTTTACTGCTTGGTTTAAAAAGTTCTCAGTTAATACTCCACCAGTGGGGTTCCCCACTGATGGTGCCTAGCTTAATTCCGACAGCATGCTGTTAGACCAGTAAGGAGAGAACAAGTTTCTGCTTCCGTTTTGCTTATTTTTTTTCTTTTAGACCAAATAACTTTGTAATTAGGGTCCCTGTACAGTTTAAGCCACCGAGAGATGCAGAATTAAAATGATTTCTAAGTGAAATGCTGTTTGACTCAAGTTATCAAGATAACATTTCGAGAGTAGGTAGAGGGAAGAAAGGAAAGAAGAGAAGGGGGAGAGGGGGGAAGAAAAGAATGATTACATTTTCTGTCTACTTAATATATATCTTTCTTTACTAAGGCAATTTATTGAGTGGTGAATGTTGTGCTTTCGTCTACCCTTATTCCTTCCTGTAGGAAACTGTCTTTTCTATCTCCATGTGTTCCACGTGGGACTGTCAATGATGATGCTCCCACCATTCCTAGAGATATTATAAGACCACCCTTCACCTGTAGTTCCCTGCTCCTCAGGAAATAGTGATTAGTATAGGGACAGGCATATGACCTGGGCTGAAGTAATCAGTCTTTCTGAAAACTACAAGAGAGGATCTCAGCTCCCTTTGGGTTATAAGATATGAGAATACAGGTTGGAGGCTATCAGCATCCCCCTCTCTGTGCACACACGAAAAAGGTTGCCTAAGACATAAGCCCATAGGAAAACCTACATAATATTGTTTGAGTTCCTGTGTCTAACTCTGCGGGCTTCCCAGTTACATGAGTCAGTATGTTCTTGTTTCTTTTTTAACAGGGCTAATTTTTGTTGGATTTCTTGTAACCCAAAAGATTTGACTAATACAAGTGTTTAGGTGAATTTTTCTCAATCCTCTCAAAACCTTAATTTTACACATGACAGCCTTAGAGACGTTGAGCAAATGATCCCAGTTCACACACACGAAGTGTCACAGCCAGATCCAAATCCACATAGTCAGACTGGGGTTCTCTTAAACACGATGCCAAAGCATTAAAAGACTGGACCATGTGGGGCTGGTCTTCATGAAGATCACCCTCTTTTTCTTTTTTCATTGATTTTTATTTTTTTATTTGTTTGTATTTTAATTAACATATCTTTCTTTTTATTCTAATATATCTTCCATTAAATTTCAAATGGAAGTTTGTCCCTTGTCAGTAGCAAAAACTGAGAGCAACTATGAGAACATTGTTGCATATATAACTTGATAATTTAGAACTATTTCCAATGAAAAGAACAAGTAAAACAATAACATAATTCACAATGTGTATTACTGATTTCATGTGCTTTTTATAAATCGATCACATTTTTGGTTTTGTTTTGCAGTGAAAGATTTCCATGTCCCCAATATGCCCCTTTCTTTTCTCAATAAATCCAGCTTATTCTTTCTCTCTTCAGCTCACAAAGTCTCTGTTCCAATGCTAGGATCCCCAAATCTTTTCATGTATAAATCAAAAACTTCCTTTTTTTCACCCTCCTTGGTTCTACTCTTTCATTCACTGCTACCACACTTACATGGAATTTAATTTTCTGCCTGCCTCCTTGCTCTGCCACACGTGAAGAAATTGTATTAACTAGGGCCTTCCACTCCGCCCAGCCATGGATCTGCAAAAATTATGATGTGACCTTTAGCCTTAAAGAGCAATGTGTTTAGTTGGGAAGACAGGCATGTTAACAAAATTCTGTAGCAAAGCCATTAGTCTTATGATATAGGTATATACAACTTACAAATGGAGGCCCAGATATAGGAGCAACTAACACACACACACACACACAAAAAAAACTCAGGGGGAATGTGAGAAATCAGTCATCAAAGACAGATAAGGTCTGTAGAGACATAGTTGAGAGGAAGGGGTGGTCCAACAGAGGCAAGCCAAACATATAAAACAATAGGCACAAAGACAGGAGGCAGGGGCACTGGTGTGGCTCAGTCAGTTAAGCATCTTCCTTAGGCTAACGTCATGATCTCCGGGTCCTCTGATAGAGCTCCATCAAGCTTTCTGCTCAGAGAGGAGCCTGCTTCTCCCTCTCCCTCTCCCTGCCACCCCCCCTTCTTGTGTTCTTTCTCTCTTTAACAAATAAATTTTTAAAAAAATCTTAAAAAAAAACAAAACAAAGACATAAGGTATGAAGGAATTTACCTTGGATCACAAAGATACTTTTGAAATGCCTACCTGGCACACAATGAAAGCTTTAGCAACATCTCCCTTTCTTAACAGTTCTATCCATAGTAGTCAGTCCCCTGGAAGCCATAAGCAATATGTCCTTAACTGCACTCCTGATTATGGTTCAGTAGACCAGAGTGCTTACCTGATTCAAGTTGAACAAAGAAACATCCCATCCACCAGTTTAGAAAGTGACTGAAAAGAGAAAGAGAGAAATAGAACAAGACATTTCTGGCCATTGGATCTCTACTTGGGAGTTTCTCTAGTACACCTGCTATGTGGAAGAAGCAAAGAAAGCCATGAAAAGAACGATGGAAAAGACTGAACAGAGGGAGTACTGACCCATTCATTGATATATCAAAATGCATTACAGGATTACAACATGGGAGGCATATGTGAAGGTTCAGAGAGCTCAAGGGTAAGGAATAAAAATGCAGGCTGTTTTCATGAAGCCAACAGCTTAACACAAAGGATAGACAACAAAAACAAAGAAGACATCAAATAGTGTTTAGACAATAGTGCAGTAAATCAAAGGGCTGTGGTAAAAGGATGTCGGGGACTAATTTAGATTGGGGTTCAGAGAAGGGCTCTATAAGGAAATAGCAACTAAGCTAAGACCTTAATGACAAGAAAAACTTGGTGGAGATAATGGGAGGAAACTTTCAAGCTGAACTTGAAGGAGGAAATACATTTAGCATGTCAAAGACCCGGAAAGGTCAGGGGCTTAATGAGAGAGGGCAAGAGTAGTAAGAGGCCTGTAGAGGGAGGGAAGCTGGGACCAGATGAAATAGAACCTTAATGTCAGGTTAAGGATTTGGGATTTTATTTTAAATTCAATCATAAACCACTAAAGTTTCTTAAGTAAGCCAATGATATTCTCTGATTTAAGTGTTGAAAAATCACTTTCACTTGCAAAATAGGTAGTAGTGAGAAAAGAAGGAAGTGAGGAAACCAGGTCACTGATAACCTGAAATAGCTCAAAGTAGAGAAGACAGAAACTTTTACTGCCAGGCTAGTGATAATGTTGATGTAAGAAAACATTTGGAGGTAGAGAAAAGACTTGCTAATAGATCAGATAGATGATGAAGAAAAAAGAGAAAGCAAGGATGATTTCTGGATTTGGGGATTAAGGGATTAAGTAGATGAAGGTGCAATTTTCTGAGATGGGTATGACTGTTAGCAAAACAAGCGTGGAGTGAATTTGGAGCTTCTGTTTGGACTACTCTGAACTTGAGATGCCTATTGGAAATCCAGGTGGATATGTCACGTGGGCAGTTAGGTAGTTGAGTCTGCAGTCTTGGAGGGCAATCTGATGATTACACTGATGATTACCAAGATATAAATTTGGTGGTAATCATCTTACAGGTGTTAAGTTTTGAGCTACAAGATACTACCTAGATAAAAGCATAGATAGAAGGAGAAGCTCTGGGCAGTTAAAGATTAGGACAAGGCAAAAAGTCAGAAAAAATCAAAAACTGAGAAAGAGTGGCAGTGTGGTAGGAAGAAAACACTAGAGTGTGACATTTCAAAAGCCACGAGAAGAAAAGTTATCAAGGAGGAGGGAGTGTTTAACGATGTTGTGTAGTTTGGGAAGTCGAGCAAGATGAGGACACAGGGACAGCCACTGGGTTTGGCAAGGAGGGAGGCTTTGATATATTGCCAGTGTCAGAGCCAGGAGGGTGATAGAGACAGAAACCCTATTTGGAACAAGTTAAGGCAAAAATAAGTGATTTGGTGAAGGAATTAGATTGTTATAATTCTTTCAAGATTCTGTTGTTAGGAAGACCAGAAACAGGCTGGTGTGGAGCTGAGGGAGCAAATTCCTACAGCGTGACTGTGACTGTGCACCCAGGAGAATGAAATAGTGAAACACTACAGACAGTGTGACCACTGAAGCAGGAGAGACAGGAGATGGTCGTAGGTGTGGAGTAGGAGAGAGGTGCTTGAGACAGGGCTAGGAAATGGGAGCAGGGAGGGAAGGAATAATCCTGGATTGAGTGGGGGCACCTCATCTATTGTAGCAGGACAACCAGACAGGGTGCTGGTATAGACGCCAGGAGAATGGTAGATTTGGGGTTATGAAAGTGTGGGAGTTCCTGCCTGACCCTATTTTTTTTCCTTGAGGTCATGAGCTAAGAGTAAGGAAATGAAGTGGAGTGTTGGAGCTCCAAGAAAGGGAGGCAGTTTGAAATCATTGTTTCAGAGAATAGCAGAACAAACATCCTAGGGTAGTATGTGGGATTCCTGGCCAAGATGAATCTTCGCTTGAGACTTGTGGTCATGAATATAAGGTGAGACCAGTTGGTACAGCTGTGTTTTTTCCAGCAACATTTTTTTGCTCAAGTATTAATAGGGAAGTATCTGGGATAATTCCAGAAAGTACCAGTCTTGGGGAGCCTTTCTGAGTAGGAATTGAAGGAAGGAGAGAGATACATAATAGTTAAGGTGGTTTTTGTTGTTGTTGTTTGTGTTTTGTTTTCTAAAGGAAGTGATTTTAATTACTGGCTGTGAATTCTAAGCTGTGTAACAATAGCAATGAGAATTAGAGGGATAGGGTTGATATAGAAAAAAAAACCAGTTAAGATTTAGAGGTCTCAAAGAGGGCAAAGAATTAGTGGAGTGAGAGGACTAGAATAAGTAGGCTAAATGAGTAGGAGGTGGTGGTTGGGTCTGAAAATGGATACAGAAATTGTGGCAGCGTTTGAGTTTTTGATGACTGTAAATGTCAAAGGTAAGACCGTGGATGTTGGTAAACAAGATGAGGTGAAAGAAAAAAATGTTAAGTAAAGAACTAAGAAGCCAAGGTATGAGAGAGAATACAGCAGATATGGAGTCAGCAAGAATTGTCCCAGAGTAAATGTGGTGAAGAAAAAAAGGGAGCAGCTACTCAAGTCATGAACGGAAGTGGAGTGGCCAGAGGTGGCACAGGACACTCAGAAGGAGGGGCAGCAATTGATGATGCTTGTTGGATACACTTCAAAGGTCCTGGTGGACTTCAATGAGGGTGGAGACAGTTTGGAAGCAGCATTGGAGGAGCAAGAAAGACACTCCTCTTTCCCCTTTGCTGAGTCCAGAGGTCTGTGGAGGGAAGACAAACACTTTCCACTCCTGCCTTGCCTGGCAGCAGGAGATGGCCAGCCTTCCTGTAGAATAAGAAAGGGAGGGGGGAAAGAATAAGAAAGGGAAGGAATGTTCAGAAAAAAGTTACTGTAAGAGGGGAGTCAGCTACTGATCTACTACATGTTCCTAAGGACACAATGGAAGAGATGGGGAGGGTGGAGATGGGTGACAGATTGGGTCCCATTAGCCTCTGCAGCGTTAGGTTGTGAGCCACATCAGGGATATATTTTACATGAAGTCCCAGCACACATACCTGGCACACACATACGTAACTAAAAGCAATTTCACAAAAGCAACATTCCCTCACCTAGTACTTACGATGTTCTTTGGCCAGTGGATACCCTACCTCTCTACAAAGAGAATGAATGCTATTTTGGACACACTAAATCACTTTTACAAATGTTTGAACACTTGTAAACTACCCCATATTTGAATAAACTGGATTGGCTTCTTCTGCTTTTTCTCTGGGTGTCTCACAGGTTTCCCTGTTGTCTTCTAAAGTGGCTCAGTTAGTCTCTCTTTTTCTTCCTTAATTTCTTTGCTTTGTGATATTTGTAACCTGTAATTCTCCTGCTTTTTGTAGGGTTATTATTGTCTACAACCTCTCTAAAATGTGAGCTTTCCAGACACAGTGTCCTGTGGTTCTTGTCTGTCTTCTTACCACCAGCAGAGCACTATCCACAGAAATAGTGAGTGGACGGATTACTCAGAATACTGATGCTACATGTTTTAGGCTAGAAAATATCTAAGTTGTCCCTCGCACTATGTTTTACTATGCTCACTAAATAAATACCCTGTACCCAGTGCCTAACTTCTTTATCCTTTTGTTTTATCTATATGTCAAACAATAAAATGAAGAAGAAAACCCTGCTAGATATTTACCATCTGTCCCTCCAGGTTCACTTTCTTCCCCTTTTCACCATCTTATGTGACCTTTTGTTGGTTGCTTGTCCTCTGGCTTCCACTTGGGTCTGGCCCATAAAAGCACCCACAGGGGATCCAAAGCTAGGAGGAATAGGAGACCAGGGATTTGTTCACCTGACTCTCTGACTCTGTCCCTTTGGACACTGATTGAAGTGGCCATGCTCCTCTCTGGAAAGCTTTCTGGGGTTTCTGTGACTGCTGCTTCCCTCTGCACCTTGAGGCCTAGAGGCAGAAGTGGTCCTCTCCTCACCCCCAGCCACAATGCCTTGTTTCATTCTTCCAACTCTGTCCACACCTTTCTAAGTACTTTCTGCAGGAAACTCTCCCAATCACCTCATGTGATTGTACCATTTGTTTCCTGCCTGGCCCCTGACTGAAATAGAAATGTTTCTTATTTAAAGTATTATAGTACCTAGATGCTTCTGGGTTTAAAAGTCATGCCAAGGGCATTTCTGAAGAAGTCATAGATGCCTCAGAAGATAGATCCTCCACTCCCCACCTCTACCCTAAACTCATAGAAATAAGAGGGTGTTTTGTAGCTGTAGGCAAACATTCCATTATCACCATGCGAGGGTCATGCCTTCAACCAAAAAACATTTACCAACCACCTACTATGTGCCAAACTATGCTCAGCACTAAGACATGGTAAAATAGGTTGCAGTGCCTGCTGTCAAGGAACTTAAAGCATTCTTCTGAAAATCCTAACTTATACTTGACACTCAAAGCAAAATAAAGGTTAAAGGCTAATTATATATATATATATATATATATATATATATATATATATATATATAAAATCTATTTATTCATGAGAGACATACACAGAGAGAGAGAGAAGCAGAGAGATAGGAAGAGGGAGAAGCAGGCTCCCTGTGGGGAGCCTGATGTGGAACTCTATCCCAGGACCCCGGGATCACACCCTGAGCTGAAGGCAGAGGCTCAACCACTGAACCACTGAGGCGTCCCAAGGGCCATATTTTTTTTTTAATTTTTATTTATTTATTATAGTCACAGAGAGAGAGAGAGGCAGAGACACAGGCAGAGGGAGAAGCAGGCTCCATGCACTGGGAGCCCGACGTGGGATTCGATCCTGGGTCTCCAGGATCGCGCCCTGGGCCAAAGGCAGGTGCTAAACCGCTGCGCCACCCAGGGATCCCCCAAGGGCCATATTTTTAAATGCAAAAATATCCAATATGAAAGCTCTGGAGGGCACCTGGGTGGCTTAATGGTTGAGCGTCTGCCTTGGCTTAGGTCGTGATCCCGGGGTTCTGGGACCGAATCCTGCATCAGATCAGACTCCCTGCAGGCAAACTGCTTCTGCCTCTGCCTATGTCCCTGCCTCTCTCTGTGTCTTTCATGAATAAGTTTTAAAAATCTTAAAAAAGAAAGCTCTGGAAAGAGCAACCAAATATATCGATACTAAAATGTCTCAATTTGGTAATTAGGAGTTATTTAGTGTTTTAACAGATAAAAAGTAAAAATACAAGTTCTTGAAGCATACACTTAGCAGTTATTGCATATAAAATTAAAAAATCAAATAATATATGCACAAATATATCTATTCTTCCTTTGAGGCTCTAAAGAGTAAAACGCAGTTATAAAGCAGAAGGCAATTACTTAGATAATCTGGGACAAAATATTCTTGAATTAGGTAAGGGACTGTCTTCAGTGTAACAGCATAACGTCACAGATGAAGCATTTGCACTTCTAATTTAAGATCTATTATATGGTTAAAATGGTTGGTATGTGTTGTGGGTGAATTGTATAGCCTCAAAAGATATATTGAAGTCCTAACACCAGGCACCTGTGAATGTGAACTTATTTGCAAATATAGGGTCTTTGCAGATGTAATCAAGTTCAGATGAGGTCATCCCATGTTAGACTGAATCCTAAGTCTGACTGGTTTCTTTGGAAAAAAGAGAGAGAGAGAGAGAGAGAGAGAGAGAGAGAGAGAGAGAAATTTGGATACAGGCACACACCCACAGGGGAAAAGGTCACATGATGACCATGGAGGGAGAGACTAGAATGATAGCTACAAGCCATGGCATGCCAAGGATGGCTGGCCCCTGCCACCGGGAGCTTGGAGGAAGCAAGACAGGATTTTTCCCAAGAGCCTTCAGAGAGAGCACTGCCCTGCTGACAGGACTTCAGACCTCCAGAACTGAGAGAATCAATTCCAGTGTTTATAGGTCCACAGTTTGTGGTACTTTGTTAAAGCAGCCTAAGGAAACAATATAGTTATGTAAGGTTTGCACAGATGACCCGATTTTTCTCATTCATGGATGAAGAAGGCCAAGTACATGAATTCGGTCAAAACAAACAAGCAAAATATATATAATTATAAGTGAACCATAAATGGACCATGAGGCCATCCATAGAAACACGCTAGAGTGGCTATGCTAAAGACTTCTGCAAGGACAGGACAAAACATTGATTTTGCATTCAGCAGCAACTTGATGCTCTAAACTTGAACTCTAAAATCATAAGTAATATACAATTCACCTTAAAATTGTAATATTTTAATTTATGTTTAAAAAGAGGAACTAACATTCATAGTTTCTATGATATGCCAAGTCCAGTAAAAGTCACTTTATTTTTAGCATGTAATCTAATCCTTGCAATGACTCTGAAACAGAAATGTAGCATGTTCATTTTCCAAATAAGGAGATTATAAAGAAATTGCCTAAGTTATAAACTGAGCTGCCTGAGATCACACAGTAATAAGGAGCAGGGCTGGAATTTGAACCTACGTCTACGGGCAGATCTAGGTCTTATGGGGATGACAGTTTATACAGTGTGTAGAGATAGGGGTTATTTAAACAAAAGAAAACAAAATTATGAATCAAAATGCCTGCTCCAGGCAAGTAGGAGACCCCAAAACTTAAGCAATGTTTGTTCAGTTCCTGTCTGGGTGCCTCTGATTTCCAGGCATTTTCTTCCAGGCATTTGATAAGTAATAAAAGATCAGTACAGAAAAATTACAAACTACAATTAATAATTTTTTAAATCACTCAAAATTCTATCACCCAGAGATAACTACTGTAAACTACAAATTTTTGTATATCCTCACAGAGATCTTTCTGTACATATGCTTTTATGGTCTGATTTTTATTCCTACTTAATATATTGATATTTAAAATATAAACCAGACATAAAATCACAATACTGCCCCATTCATAACCATCTAATGACTTCCATATTCACTGGGATTACTTTCATTTGTATCAAAATACCATAAGTTCTTAATTTAAAAAATGAAATCTTGTTGGAAAACGTATAATAAATAACAGGAACCCCCATCACAGCATTATCAAATCCTACACCCTAAACACAATGCTTTTAAATTCTTTAGGTCTTTCTTCTTCATCCCTTCTAAAGTTTAAATAAGATATTTATACAAACTCTATCTCAGATATTATCTACTGACCTTATAAAGAGTAGATGAGGGCAGCCCAGGTGGCTCAGCGGTTTAGTGCCGCCTTCAGCCCAGGGCATGATCCTGGAGACCTCAGATCGAGTCCCACGTCCGGCTCCCTGGGTGGATCCTGTTTCTCCCTCTGCCTGTGTCTCTGCCTCTCTCTGTGTGTGTCTCTCATGAAAAAATAAATAAAATCTTTAAAAAAAATAAAAAAGAGTAGATGAATTCAGTATTTTTACATTCCTCTTCCCCAATTTTCTCTCCTTTTACTCTCCCGCCTTTTTAGGTTAACTCAATATTCAGGATATAACCTACTAAAGTTAATGTTATTTATTTTTATCATTAACTTACTTTATTTTAATTCAATTAGTTAACATATAGTGTATCATTAGTTTCATGTAGAGTTCAGTAATTCATCATTTGCATATAACACCCAGTGCTCATTACATCACATGCCCTCCTTAATATCCATCACCTAGTTACAACCCTAATAGATGTAATCAAGTTCAGATGAGGTCATCCCGTGTTAGACTGAATCCTAAATCTCCAGCAACTCTCCAGCAACTCTCAGTTGGTTTCCTTTTTTTTTTTTTTTAAGATTGTATTTATTTATTTATTTTTATTTTATTTTATTTTATTTTTGTATTTATTTATTCATAGAGACACACACACACACAGAGGCAGAGACACAGACAGAGGGAGAACCAGGCTCCATGCAGAGAGCCCAATGTGGGACTTGATCCCAGGTCTCCAGGATCACGCCCTGGACTGAAGGCAGGCGCTAAACCGCTGAGCCGCCTGGGCTGCCCTCAGTTTGTTTCCTATAGTTAAGATTCTCTTATGGTTTATCTCTCTCTCTGATTTTGTCTAATTTTATTCTTCTCTTCCTTCCCCATGATCCTGTTTTGTTTCTTAAATTCTACATATGAGTGAAACTGTATGATAATTGTCTTTCTCTGATTGACTTATTTTGCTCAGTGAAATACTCTCTGGTTCTATCCATATCAATGTAACTGGTAAGATCTCATCCTTTTTGATGGCTGAGTAAGATTCCATTATACAGCTAGCTAGCTAGATCACATCTTCTTTATCCATTTGTCTGTTGATGGACATCTGGGCTCTTTCCATAGTTTGGCTATTTTGGACATTGCTGCTATAAACATTGGGATGCAGGTGCCCCTTTGGATCCAAACATTTGTATCTTTTGGATAAACACCTAGTCTTACAATTGCTGGGTTGTAGGGTAGCTCTATTTTTAACTTCTTGAGGAACTTCATACTGTTTTCAAGAATGGCTGTACAGCTTGCGTTCCCAGCAACCGTGAAAGAAGGTTCCTCTTTCTCCTCTTTATGCCAATATTTGTTGTTTCCTGACTCAATTTTAGCCATTCTGACTAGTGTGAAGTGGTGTCTCACTGTGGTTTTGATTTGTATTTCCCTACTGCCCAGTGAGGTTGAGCAGTTTTTCATGTGTCTGTTGGCCATTTGTATATCTTCTTTGGCGAAATGTCTCTGTACATGTCTTCTGCCATTTCTTAACTGGATTACTTTTTTTGGCTGCTGAGTCTGATAAGTTCTTTATGGATCTTGGATACTAGCCCTTTATTTGATAGGTCATTTGCAAATATCTTCTCCTATTCTGTTGGTTGTCCTTGGTTTTGTCCACTGTTTCCTTAGCTGTGCGATAGATCTTGATGAAGTCTCAGTAGTTCTGTTTTGCTTTTTTTCCCTCGCCTATGGAGACATGTCTAGCATGAAGTTGGGGTGGCTGAGGTCACAGAGGGTGCTTTCTGTGTTCCCTAGGATTTTGATGGATTCCTGTCTCACATGTAAGTCTTTCATCCATTTTGAGTTTATCTTTGTGTATGGTGTAAGAGAATAGTCTAGTTTCATTCTTCTGCATGTGGCTGTCCAATTTTCCCAACACCATGTGTTGAAGAGACTGTTTTTTTGTTTTTCCTTCCATTGGATATTCTTCCCTGCTGTGTTGAAGACTAGGTAAGAGTCCAGGGTCAAACGGCTTCCCAGGGGAATTCTATCAAACATTTTTTAATAATAAATTTATTTTTTATTGGTGTTCAATTTGCCAACATACAGAATAACACCCAGTGCTCATCCCGTCAAGTATCCCCCTCAGTGCCCGCCAACAAGTCACCCCCACCCCCCGCCCTCCTCCCCCTCCACCACCCCTAGTTTGTTTCCTAGGGTTAGGAGTATTCCATGTTCTGTCTCCCTTTCTGATATTTGCTACCCATTTCTTCTCCCTTCCCCTCTATTCCCTTTCACTATTATTTATATTCCCCAAATGAATGAGACCATATAATGTTTGTCCTTCTCCGATTGACTTATTTCACTCATCTATCAAATATTTAAAGAAAAATTAATACCTAATCTTCTGAAGTTGTTTAAAAAAAAGAAGAAGAAATAGAAGGAAAACTTCCAAACTCGTTCTATGAGGCCAGCAATACCTTGATCCCAAGACCAGACAAAGACCCCATCAAAAAGGGAAATTACAGACCAGTATCCCTGATGAACATGGATGCCCAAAATTCTCACCAACACACTAGCCAGTAGGATCCAACAGTACACTCAAAGGATCATTCACCACAAACAAGTGGGATTTTTTCCTGGGCTGCAAGGGTGGTTCAGCTTCCACAAATCAATCAACATGATATATCATATTAATAAAAAAAAGGACAAAAACCATATAATCCTCTCAGTTGATGTTAATGTTATTTATTGTGAAGCCAAGAGACACATCTTCTTTCTTGTGCACCAGCACCTTTTCTGGATTTAACAATTGTCTATGTTTATTTTTGTTGTCCCCTTAATATCCATTCTTCAGAAATTCCAAAGAGCATTCTCAGACCCCCTAAGCACTACATTCTGCACAGTCCCAGTTTGTTGTTGTTGTTTTAAATAAAGATATTCTTTCTGGAGTTCAAATACACTGCTGCCTGGAGACCTGCCTGGGCTTCTCTTGTATACTGATGGCTGTTGCCTTTATTGCAACCTGTAATAGAGAACAAACAGTTCTCTGTTCACTCCCTGATTTTGATGGGGGTGCATCCTATAGTAGCTTCTAAAGAATGTGCATATGGAAGACAAATTCTTTGAGAACATCAATAGTCTGAAAAATCTTCATCCTATCCCAACATGTATGTATACAATTCTAGCTCAGCAATAATTTTCTCTCTGAATTGTGAAAGCATTATTCTATGATCTTTAAGCTTCTAGTATTGTGGGGAGCCCAATGCCAAGCTAATTCCCAATCCTGTCAAGGTAACTAGATTTTGTTCCCTCTCTGGGAGCTCGCATTTATATATATATATATATATATATATATATATACACACATATATATATATATACATTTATATATATATATAAATTTACAAAGATTTTACTTATTTATTCATGAGAGACACACAGAGAAAAAGCAGAGATACAGGCAGAAGGAGAAGCAAGTTTTCTGCAGTAAGCCTGATGTGGACTCAATCCCAGGACCCTGGGATCATGACATGAGCCAAAGGCAGGTGTTCAGACACTGAAACCACCCAGGTGCCCCTCTGGAAGATTTTAGAGTTACGGCTTTTTCTCCTAGTTTTCTGAAATTCTTCATGATGCCCCTGGTGTCATTGTTTCTCATTCATTGTGCTTTCAATGATATCTGCAGACTCACATTTGTCCATTCTAGGACATTTTCATGTATCATTTATTTTGTAGAAGTTTCTCTTCTCTCTCTTTCTGGAACTCTTTTATATTTTATTAAAGCTGTGGAACATACTCATTTAATATCTGGTTGTCTTCTTTTTTCCAACCGTTTTTCCATGTCTGTCCCATTTCTTGTTCTTTCTGATTTCTTCTGCTTTATTTTTCAGCACTTGCACTGACATTTTATTCCTGAGATCCTATTTTTAGCAAAGCTCTTGCTGGTTTCTGCATGTTCCCTTCTCACTTCAAGACCCCTTTTTAGGTATCATGCTCTTGTTTCAAGCATACAAAGGATTTTCTTATTTTCCTGGTGATATTATCTATAGTGGGTGGTTGTTTTTTTTTTTTTTTTTCTGCCACCTGGATTATTTATGTTTCTTCTAATATTCTCTTCTTATTTCGCTTTCTATATTTCATATGAAAAATCTCTTCATAAATGTCTAACAATCTCTTCCCATCTACTCAAAACATTTAAGAAGTGGGCACTAAAAAAGTAGTTGAAAGTTCTGTGTGTATGGGGATAAAACTTATTGATGGATAGGTTTATTGGAAAATGAGTTGTGTACTGGCTATTACCACCATATGTTGGAAGAGTCAGGAGGTAACCTGCTAGATTGGTGTGTATGTTGAACTGCACTCTACTTAAACCTTAACCATTAATTTTCGCCTTTTGCCAAATTTCTCTGTTTCAGTATAAGAGTTGAACTTTCCAGTTAAGGGCTGCAAATAGATCTCAGATGCACCATGAGATATTGATTTCCTGAGTTCTTGAACAGCCAGATGAAGCCTAGGTGGGGCCACGATGACATAACCACACTTTCCAATAGGCCCAACAGTCTTGGTTGATACCAGTTGCCCCAGTGTAGTTAAATAGCACCCACTTTCTCTTTTAAACATGTCCTGATTGGATGCCTGTCACTTAAAACAGCAGCAAGGAGGCTTGCTCAAGGTCTCTCACAGGTGTGTTCCTTTTAATCTCTATAGGTGGTAACATGATGAGTAAATCCAGTATTAGCAGATTTACTGGGTTGCATCTCATCCCCTTGACACATACTTCAGCAGCCTGCTGCAAACTGTCCCCCTGACCATCATAGACAAGAATCCCATGGAGCTGACAGAGGAGTTTGTATTCTGTTAATCAGAGAGGCTCCCATTAGGGACCAGGGAACAAGGATGCTAGGTAGATGTCCAGAAGATAGCCTGCCTTTTAATCCCATTTATTGAATACTTTATTTATAGTTTATTTGTATGTATGTAATTATGTACAATGCCTTTGTACTCTTTTCAAGCTAGCTACAGGGAGATTGCTCTAGCAATGCATACATATTCTAGAAATTAGAGCTTCATCATTTCTTGAAATGATTTGTATGACAGAGTTAAATTAGGAATCAACTTTATTCAAAATATTATAAGTAACTTTAACATTTCATTTTAGAACAAAGTTAGCAAGGGGAATAAGTAATGTTTGACTGCTTGCAGAAATATTACAGTAAAACAAACTTCTTTTTAACATCGAAAAGCTGCTCTTTTCTGACAAATTAGATTAGTCTTCCATCACACCATCTCCTGGTATGAAAGAACATTATTAGAATCTGTGTTTTTGGCCTATATAATGATGAATGGCCAGTTTACCATTATCCACATTGAGTTTTCAACTTTACTTTTTTTTTTAAGATTTTATTTATTTATTCATAAGAGACAGAGAGAGAGAGGCAGAGACACAGGCAGAGGTAGAAGCAGGCTCCATGCAGGGAGCCTGACGTGGGACTTGATCCCGGGTCTCCAGTATCACATCCTGGGCTGAAGGTGGCGCTAAACCGCTGAGCCACCCGGTCTCCCTCAATTTTACTTTTTAACAGGAGAAGAAATAATTCTAATTTTTAAAGGTTTTTTCCTCTATTGTGATACATCAAAATAGTCACCAAAGCCATATTTGCAAATGTCATTTTTTTAAAAAGACTATGACTGCTATCTGAGAGCTTTCAGAGTGTTCAAAATAACACGCAAACTCTCTTTTTCACTATCCAACTTTTCCAAAGATTGATGATGCTTTTTATTCAACAAATCCACTTATTCTGGTCTTTGCTTTCTTTTCTCAAATGGTGCCAGTGACTTACTTCGTGCTAATCCAATGTTATTTCCTATCTCACTCAGCCTGTCTTGGTATTGTTAACTACTCATTCACTATTCTTAGTGTCTAAGATTAATAATTTTCTTGTATCTCTAAAGTCCATTATTGTACTTTATATATGACTCCATCTTTGGTTCTTTGTTTCTACCTCTAAATCCAATTCAAGTTTCTGCATGTTCATGATTTTAACTTCATTTGAGTGCCAATGGCTGAAAAATGCATGACTACCTAGTATTACTTTTCAGTGTTCTAAACAATTGGTAGGGTATACAGTTGTCTTTTTATGTGCCTATTTAGCTACATGTGTATGGAAATTAGCTTTAAGAATAAGAGAGACCACTAAAATGCCTTTCTTTTGTACATCCTCTCACATTTTACCTTCTCTGAAATATTATTTTCTGATCATTCCAAATCACATAGTTCTTATCCTCAGATTTCCTATAGCATTTCATTTTTAGCCATTGAGCTTTTGCTTTTTGTCTTAAATCTGCTCACTTTCTTTACCCAATCATATTGTAAATTCACGGGCAGAAAAAATTGTGTCCTCTACCATTATATCTCCATGAGTGTCCTGCACTGGGCACTGGGTAGGTACTCATTAAATACTCATTGAAAACTTTTTAATCATATTGGTGGAATTTCCCCATACTTTGGATTCGATTCAAACATCATTTAATACATATCCTTTCTTAGTAAAAAAATTACAAACTAAGAGTTTTTAATCTGGTTACTGGCCTTTAATTATGCTAACTGCCACTATAAAGTTGCATGACTGAGCCAAAGAAAATACTGACTGCTGGTTATTTTCTGACTTGTGATTGATGAAATGTTATTAAGAAACGTTAGGTCATATTCTTTGTCAGAATGTGACTTGGTGTTTGGCAGCTACACCATCAATTAACAATACTGCTGATAACCTCTATTTTATATAGCAAGCAATTTGTTTTTCCATGCAAGCTGGGAGAAGGAGAGAAGGAAATGATAGTTGCTCATTGCCACAAGTCATCTGTAGTAAGAATACTAGATAAAAAATAATTCTTTAAAGCTTTAAAATTTTTTTTTAAATATTCACGTGGTTAAACTACATTTTTAGGCATTCATACATGGCCATCTTGGTAGTATTTCTTATCTAGCATTTAGAATTAATTTATTTTTATTATCAACTTTTAATCTAGCTATTTGATGCTTCATTTCTTCTCCAAAACTTTTGAATTAGAGTCAAATATCCTTGTCTCCATACCAAGGTTCCAGGAGCATTCACATTGCCAAACCAGAGTTGCTAAGTTAGCTTCTTTTCCCCCTTTTTCTGAAACAGATTCTACTGAAGTAAATTCAGACCTCAATGCTTTTATCCCAAATACTAAAAAAAGGAAAAAAATATTTATTTAATATCTACTATGTGCCAAGTACAATATGGTGGCCATTTCTAAAAAATTTAATAAATGAAAAACATAGATCCTGAATAATTCGTACTAAAACAGTATGTATCTCATTAGGGACCAATCTAATTTTCAGTTTTCAGTCTTTCTCATTCCCAACTTCAGTTTCCAGCTATTGCTCTACCAGTAACATAGACATAGTCTTCCCTTTATATATGATTGAAATCACAATTGATATTGCTATTCTAGGCATACATTCATCAATAACTTTTATGATCACATACTAGTAAAAGGCCATACTCTGTAATGTTGATTGACTAATATTACATTGGCATAGAAGTTACTCAAAAAGCCTAAGAGGTTAACTTATTTTTCAGTGTTCTAAGTAACTTATAATTAACATGTAATCAATATAAAGAATCATCTACTTTGGAATTAGACTGTTAAGATCATTTGTATTAACGGCATTTCCTCTAAAGGTAAGAATTTAGAGATTTTACATTTATCCAACATCTTTTTTTTTTTAAGATTTTATTCATTTGAGACACAGAGAGAGAGGCAGAGACATAGGCAGAGGGAGAAGCATGCTCCCTGTAAGGAGCCCGATGCAGGACTCAATCCCAGACGTCTGGAGCCAAAGGCAGAAGCTAAACCACTGAGCCACCGAGGCGTCCCACCAACATCTTTTTTATCTGTACCAAACTGTCAGTTGGTATGGGGAAATATAAATTCAATATGGATTTGTAGAGTAGAAAGAACATATCCCCAGCTTCAAAAAAAAATCATACATATAGAAGTATGCAGGAAGAGGGAAGAGCTTTTTGATGGAATCTAAAGCATATTGGGTGAATAGCAAATTCTAAAAGTTCTTATCTAAGGAGTCATTATTTTTAAAATTCCTAAACTAACTGATAAGAAAATAAGATTAAGGCTTAAAGCCAGATTTACAAAATCTATTTTGTTGCTATAATTAATGATTTCTATATAAGTGAGCACATTTTATAGACAGTTGGGCTTTATTATCATTAACCTTTACTTCTTAACACACAAGTAGCCAAGTAATAAATATTAACACAGCTATCTAAGATTCACCCCTTTCAGTAGCTCCCTTTTGCTATGGCTATAGATGTACCTGCATTTTTTTTTGTACCTGCATTTTTATTGGTAATCCAGGCATAGAGCCAATGCATGGTCATACATGAATTTATAGAATATAATACAGTCCATAAGGAATAATGAGTATAATGTGCAATGAAAACCAAAACATTCCATGTAATTTGAAAAAAAAAGTGCATTTTTCTGAATTACATCCATGTTCAAATTCTAAATTAAAGTTGAACAACTGTAAACAGCAGTGGGAAACCAGACTAGGCAGTAACATGTAAGAATGATGTGAACACCTTTTTATGCATTTATTTCCAAATAAGTCCTGTATACAGTACAGGTACACCTATCTTTTGCTTAATAATTTTAACTTATTCCTGAAAATTCTTCTGCTAGGTAAAAATTTATTAAATGAAAAAATAATTCTCATTAATTCTAATGGGAAAAAAGTCAGTAGATATCCCATCCCACACAAGATACTCAAACAGTTAGCATAGATAGTATAATGTGTCAATTGAATGATAACACATGTATATGTTATATGAAATTTGAATGTGAATAATGTATTTTATACATAAAAATATAAGGTAATTGAGGTTTATTCTATTCCCCAAAGAAAAGAATACTTGGTAGTGGTCTAAGGTTGGTGTAATTCATGAAAGAGAGTTACAAAAGAGTCATCCTTCAGAAAATGGTAGAAACTCAAGTAACTGACATCTCAGCAGGTCTTCAATATCAGGTCTATGTGCTTGATAACCCTAAGCTAAACGTGAAGGCCTTTTGAAACACATGAATATAGCACGCAGCCAAGCAGACTGAGGAGTTATAGAAGATGATCTCTCTTCATCTCTTTTGCTAGTGTATATTTGCTAAGTAAAACATTTTAGGTTCATCAAAATATAACATAGAATCCAAATTTGTTCCAAATGACAGTCTTTGTTTTATGTTAAATGGTGAACATAACAAATAACATTTGTAGTATGTGTTTGAGAGCAAAAGAAAAAGTATATGTGGAACCATTGTCCAAAAATTGTTATAACTTTTCAAGAGCCATTAGGCAAAAAATGATGAACTAAACAGCACTTATGTGGAATAAGTTTATGTACTTATGCTGTAATCAGAAGAAGCATAAGCAATTCAGATGAGAGGTGATGGGGCTCAAATCAGACTGGCAACTGTGGCAATAATGAGAAATGGCTGATTATGAATATATTTGTATATAATACACAGCAGGGTTTCTGAAGAATTTAAAATTGAGTATGAGAAAAAGGAGAGATCAAGAATGACTATATGGCTTTTAGCCTGAGTAACTAGAAGAATGAAGTTGAAGGTTGGGCGTAGAGCAGATTTGGGTGAGAAAATAAGAAACTCAGTTCTGATATAAATTTGAAAAATCCATCAGATAGCCAATTGTAGATGTTGGAGATGGAAGGAGAGACAGTCTTGAGATGTAAATGTGGCAATCTTTGGCAGGTTGATGGCATTTAAAGCATTGAGACCTGGGGCACTCCACCACAGAAATCAGGAAGAAAAGAAGAAACCAACACAGGAGATTGAGAGGTTGAAAGAAAATTACGTGTGTGTGTGGTCCTGGGAGCCAAAAAATAAAGAGAAAAAAGGGGATAGCGAGCTTCTGAGTTAAATGCTGCTAAGCCAAAAAAAAGATGAAGAATGAGAATTGATCTTTGGATTTACCAACATGGAATTCTTTAAAGACCTTTTAAAGAACTATTCTTATGGAGATTGACAAAGTCTCCTTAATTTATCTTTTTAGTAATTGATTTGTAGTGAATTCAATTTATTCATCTGGATTATGAGTTAGCCCAATTACTTCAAATAGAATAAGCAAGATCCCTATTTAAATAACTTGAGATACAAAATTTTACTGCTTTAGCAACAATATTGAAATACAAATTTTCTCTATTTCACCTAATTATTGTACCTCTCCTGTATACATTGCTCGCTTTTTAATATATAAGATTAAATGAGATATATATCTTATCTTACCCTCAGAAACTTTATAACAAAATGAGATATTTCATGATAATAAGCAATATTGAAGCAGACAGGTTTTATTTCAAATTCCAGCCTCAACCCTCTTTAAGAGTCCATGTTATTTTTAATACAGGAGTGTAAAATACTGGTAGTAAATGGTACCTGATGGTAAATTTCCTCATCTGGAAAAAGGGAGAAAAATGTACATTAAGATATTTACCACAGTGCTAGCATCTAATAATTGAGAGATATTAATATCATAACTTCCCTAACGCCTTTTGGTCACCAGTAGTGACAACAAATTCCACTATAAGATGGTTTTAAAATAATAAAACTCCATGATTAAGTATGATTCAGATTTTTCTTGAATTGACATTGGCATATTGAAAACATAACATAGTTAAAGAAGCATTTAATGTTAGATCTTGAATTTAACAAAATATTTTACCTGGTTCTTTGTCATGATTAATAGTTTACACATTTAAAGTTACTTGTATTTCGTTTTACTCCAAAAAAAAAACAAAACATATTTTTACTTGTTTAGTAAAGAAATAAAAACTCCTATTTATAAGGCTGGCTTTCTCATTGTGTCATTTCTTCAACTAGACTGAAATACTCCTCTACAATTTCGGTCACTTGGCTATTTTACATCTGACAGATATCTGAAATTTTATTTCTGCAATATGACATATCATAGACATTGGATTGATTTTCTTGGCTTTAAGAAATACTGATGCCACCTTTAAAAAATTGTAAAATTTTTTTGTGTACTGTTTATTGTACTAAACTGTGTGGCTGACAAAAATAGTACAAATTAATCTATAAAGTATCAGTAGGTTATAAAGATTTGAACATAGAATCTTCTGACAGGGGTGATGAGGTATGTGGTGGTCTTACTGTAATTATATAAGGTGTTAGAGGGCCCATAGATAGTAAATATCTTAGACCTATGGTCCAGACATTTTTTTGTTGCCATTGCAAAACAACCATAGATAATACATAAACAAATAAGCAGAGCTTGATTCCAATAAAACCATATTTATAATATTGGTGGCAGATCAAGAGAGGACCATAGGCCATAAATTGCCAACCCTTTTCTAGAGAACCAAATTTTTAGCTAGACTCTGACCTTTACATTTGAGTAGACTACTTTAGTGGCACTTTTAACATTGATAGGTTCAGAACTAGAAGAACACAGAAGTTCATTCTACTATACCCTCAAAGTGCATTCTATAGATGACCTCATGAGTGTAAAACTATTATATTAAAAGTTATTTTGGATTCTTCAGAAACTAAACTAATTTGTATATAATCCAAGAAATGTTTGTATATAAAGAAATCTATAGAGAGCAATATTTAAAGCTTTTATTTGCTGTAACTAATAAGTTTAGGTTCACATGCTTTTAAATTAGTATCTTTTAAATTTTATTTTAAACAGAAAATTCCTGTGATTTTTTTTTCTACTGAAGAGGTAGGTATATGGGAAGGAAAGGTGACATGCCGAATTTTGACATTGCTGAGATGTGATTTATTTAGGGATATTAGCAAGGCTGATTAAAAACATAATTTAAAATGGAATTTTAGAAATGGAGAAAATTAATGACTTTGTTATGAAAATAGTCTACTGAAGCATAGGAAGCAATGACTCCTTTTAAAAAGTAAAAGGGATAGGGGTACCTGAGTGGTCTCAGTTGGTTGAGCAGTCAACTCTTGATTTCAGCTGAGGTCATGATATCTGGCTCCTGGGATACATGGTCAGATATGGCAGGTGGAGAAAGATGCAAAACCCAGAGGTCATGGGCAGAGAAAAGAAGGTTCATGCCGGAACTTGAGAAAAAGCAAAGGAATGTATTTTTAAATAGATATTGATGTTGATATTTTGTTTTTATTTTCATCAGTCGTAGAAATTTAAGTACTATTTATTGCCAACACAGAAAAAGTGTGTTATTGATTACATCAAAACAGTCTATTTGAGAAAAAGGAGGTAGTAAGATTTCTCTTCAAAAGGTTCTTTGTTGTAAATCTACATCAGATAGTGTTTTTAGATTAGGCTCTAAGCTCAGGCTGAACATAGTCAACCATAATAACACGGAACAATTAAGTTTGTGAAATTTTATAAATCAATAGACAAAAAAAAAAAAAACGATCCTATTAAAACCATTCTGGTGGATTATTTTCTGAATGTTAAGATATATAAAATATGTTTACCTAAAAAGGTTTAAAATGCATATTTTAATGTGACTATTTAACCAATTTCTTTCTCTGATGAATTTCCATAATTCACTTAGACATTGGAGAAAACTTAGGAAACACTAAATTGGAGAAGTGCATATCTATAATTTATCAGTAGAATAAGACCTCTGGAGACTTAGACACCAAAGTTCATCAGAGAGTGGGCTTTAACATACAAAGAAGAACAGAATTTTTCAGAAAAACATAGTTGATTTTCAACAATTTGCTGGATATAATTAAGTAAAGTGGGATTACTAACAACTAGCAAAGAATGTTGACATGAAGTTTAGTCATAGGTATTTTGTTGTGATAGATATTTTATTACACAATCTTTTTCATTTTCAAATTATAGGATACTGTAATATTTATTTAGATAATTTTCTTGCAATCTTCTCAAGACTGCTGCTAACTTTTATCAACAGCTGTTCTAAAGATAATGTGCCTGTTAGGGCTTCAACTGGTTATAGAAGACAATAGAGTAAGTGTGCAGTCAACGAGGTCCTAGTGGTAGATTTATTGGATTAATGGAGGACAGTTAAAATTGGAAGTGAAGAAAGACATAGATGGAAGTTAAATAAAAGATGAAAGACTATGGAAAAGGTAGGATTCCATCCCAGACTGCTTCAATGTCTTTAACCCTTTGTTCTCGCTTTGCCTACATCACTGAGTATGCAGATGGTAGGATCATTTGAAATAAGTAGAGACATTAAAGTTGAAGGTTGGGGTGAAGAATAAAAGGAGGAATCAATTTTATAGAAACTATACTGGGGATTCAAATGCTACCTACATATCCCTGTTATTTAAAAGCAGATGGAAAACTGATTTTTCCATTAAAATGTTGTTTTTAATATCCTTTATTCATTCAGCAAATATTTGTAGAGCATTTACTTTATTCATTCAACTAATATTTGTAGGTTGCTTTGGGCATCAGAGTTACAACAGTGAGCAAAACCTAAACAAAAATTTCCACCTTCATGGAGGGTCTTACAGAGTGAGTTAAATTAAGAAAATGTATACTTTAGGAAACAAAAGGTTTTTTAAAGATCAAGATTCTCACAGGCCAAAATACAAATATTTTTACTAAATAGAAAGCTATGCTCTTTATTTACTTTCTACCTGAATCTGAATTTCTGTAGAAAGAGTCTAAAAATGATTGGCGGGAGAATTGTAGGTAACTTGTTTCTGAATTAATCCTAGGAAAAGCTAATTATTTTCTCACTGAAATTTTCTATCCTATTGAGTTGACATTTTTTTTTTTTTTACATGGCACCAATATTAGAGAGAGACCTGGATGTTTCTGTTCAAACATGCCTAAGGAAGAGGTTTTCAAAAATATTATGGTGGGGTAAAAAAGGATTTTAATCATCCAATCGACATTTATGTAGGATCCATTTATGTAGGGTCCATTTATTTTCAAGTGTGATTGAAAATATAGCTATTTTGTGTTTAATCTCAAGTTTGAAAAAATATTTAAGAAGTAAAAGCAACAATTCTTGGTGCTAACGTTTTCAAAACTAAGAAGAGCAAGAGCTAAATAGTTTAAATGTAGAAAAAAATCCACATTAATCCTCAAATAGTTGACCAAGGTTAGTATTCTAGCCTGTGACTTTGGACATTTAAAGGTCTGAGACTCAGGATTTTCATCTGTACAGTACTGATAATAATGCCTGTTCTTCCTTGGGGAATTGGTGTAAGAGAAGATCAAAGACATAAAAGATGTGAATATGTTTTTAGAAACACTAAAGTCCTAAAGAAAAAAAATCGTTGTTCAAATCTATTAAATACTATTGAGTATAATATAACAAGAGCAATTTATTCATTTTGAGTCTGGTATTATACATATCTGTCTTTTAACCTTTTTTCACTTCCTCATTTATTTCTAATGTGACCCCTGTGTTGACAGAAGACAAAAAAATTATATTATAATAATAATATATTATAATAATAATAATAGCAAAATGAATTCAAATTAATGTTTGTCATTCAGACACATTTATTGGTTTTTAACTTCCTTTTCTATTTTGCTTTTCATAAAAACGTGGGACCATTTCCCGGACTTTTAGGAAGACATCTTGTGCCTATGTCAAGCAGCAACACTTATTGTAATTCTCTTCACAGATCTTTTAGGATGCTTGGCTTAGCTTTGGGGTGAGCCAATTGCATTCTAATGGAATGATATTTAAATTTCATTTCAAGGTCCTAATTCCAAGAATTAAAGTAAACACTCTGGAAATCCTCTGATGTACTTTCTTTTTTTTTTTTTCTCCCTCATATTTCTTTCTTTCTGTTTATAGCTGCTTCCTGTTAATACTTCATGCTTCACTTTTCCTTCCTGTTAATGATATTAGATGAACATTAAGGACCTTTCTTTTATTCTTATAGATACAATTTTTCAAAATTAATTATCATTTACTGATTTACATTATGTAAATTATCATTTACAGATTTACTGAAAGGTATGGAAATCAATCATTTATGACAGAAAGCCACTAAACAAAAATCCTATTGTAGTGGAAAAGTTTTCTGTAGACCCTTGGGGAATTTCTGACAATCCACAGTTTAAGCAAATTGGCCATTCTCCTGAAATTTCACTTTAATAAAATTACTTTAATGTTTAATAATGGTGGCTTCAGTATTTAATTGCTCAATTTTGTTTTTGTTAGCAATTTAATGTCTTATAAACAGTGTGAGATTGATAAGTTAGCTGCAGAAAATCCTTAAGTTTTACTTTGTTGTCTATTTTCTGTTATCTTTTTTTGTTGTTGTTATCTTTTTTAAAAAAAAATGACAAGCTTTGGGGTGCCTACGTGACTCAGTCAGTTAAGCATTTGAGTCTTTATTTTCAGCTCAGGTCATGATCTTAGGGTCATGAAATTGAGCTGTGCACTGGACTCCAGACTGTGCATAGAGCCGGCTTCAGATTCTTCCTGTCTCCCTCCCTCTTCTCCACCTCCCCTCATGCTCTCTCTCTCTCTCTCTAAAAAGAAAAAGAAAAAAAAAAAAAGAAAAAGAAATCTTTTATTTTTCTGAAATGGGTTGTTAACTCAACAAAATTGTGAGGTAGATAAAGTTACTCTTCAGTGAAGCCCTAATTCTCCAAAAGGAACCTCAGTGTCAACCCTTGGTATCCCATTTTGTTCAGAAAATCCAATTTGGTCAGGCCAGCTATCTGAGTATGAGTCTTAGTCTCTGCCAAGAGTAACTGAGTAATCTTGTCCGTCTGTAAAATGGGATTAATAATAAAACCTACCTGTTACAAATACCATAAAGATTAAATGATTTAATAAGTGTAAAGCACTTAGGAAAAGCCTGACACAGGGTAAGTATCATAACCCATTAGCATAATAAGTGTTAGTACTAGGGCCTTCAAGCTCAGGCAACCAGAACTCCCTCTTCATGGCTCTCCAGCTGGAGAGGGTCTCATTCTCCACCCTTCTAAGTTCCCTGCCTTCTGCTTTATTCTTCCAGAGATGTGATAGGCAATGGCGAACATGATAAAGTGATTGCCCAGGGATATAAATGATTGATAAAAGCCAACACAGAAAGAAGGAGAGCCATGCAGCCTAAGAAACCTGGGTTTAAATCCCAGATTGCCACTTAGCTATATGATTTAAGGTCAATTATCTTCTTTTAGTTCTAGTGCCTTCAACTGAAAAATTAAGATAAGAAAAAGGTTATCACATATGGGGGATCCTATGGATTCCATCACAGAGGCTGAACCACTCTGAGGGACGTAACACATGTACTACAGGGATTACACCTCAGGGGATGGTGGGAGCTGGTTGGGCAGTCTGTTTAAGTGCGTTGCTTCTGTATCAGGAGATGTGCCTGTAGTGGCAAGGCCAGCAGCAAAGGGAAGATAAATATGAAATGTGAGGAGCAAAGACAAACTGGAGCCCATGGAATTGAACTGGAGTCCATGAGGCCACAATGGGCCCCACTTCTGTCTTTTGCTGGCACTTGTATCCATGTCTCACTGTCTCTAAACCTCCACCTTTGAAGATGTTGAGCAGATGCTGCCATCAAGCTGCACATGAAACCAGCCCAGAACTGGAGACTCCAGTAGGGGATCCAGTGAGAGCTGTAGGAGCTGTTGGCCCTGAGCTATTATTGTGAAGAAGCTGAGCCGGCAGACCCAGGACACCATGTGTGAGCTGCACCAGCATCTGAGCCTACATGAAACTTCCTGGCATAAATATAACTGCCTTCTGAAGTTTGCACGAGTTACACTTGTGGCCTATCCTACTCCAAACCCTCACAGGGAAAGGAATTCTCAAAACATTAATCCAGCCTAGCTAAATTGACACATTATGAAGCCACCACCCTGGTGCAGCAGTGTTAAAGCTGTATACACTCTATAGTAGAGGTGCGTAAGGTTATAGCTCCTCCATGTTCCACAACAGACCTCTTCTTGCTCCTGAGCCTGGATCACACCATGCTGAAAGGAGGAAGGACATAAGCTTATCAATTAAAAGCACTTTCCTTTGGTTTATACTGTCTTTTTTTTGGGGAGGGGGGTGGTAAAATTAATGTCATTTAGGTAAATGGTTGCTGTTTAAGAGTTTCTTCATCAACTCATCCCTACCCAGGACTTGTTCCTTTCACTCCTTCTAGCCAGGATGGTGTCTCCACATGAGACCAAGTTTATAAGATTAAGTAAAACTAGAGCAGGGTGTCAGCCTCAGATCATAGGTACCCACTGGGTATCGTGCTGGTTCCTGCCACTGAAATTTGAGTCTGTGGAACTTATGGCCTAATTTTAGCATGGTTAAGGCCTTGTAGGGTCATACCCCAACTCATTCTGGGGTTTTTAGGGTTGTCCCAGTTTTAAAACTGAATGTGCTTGGTCCCAGGCAAGCCCAACCAATTGATCACCCTCAGGCTTGATGTTCTTCCCCTTTGCTCCACTCTTTTTAGCCCTACAAATAGAACTGTTCTTCTTGATGTACCTCACCCCGTGTTTGGGCTGTCTACAGTTTCTGTTCCTGTTTCAGGGTCGCTTATCCCTCCTCCATGTCAACCACTACTCTGTCTACTCATCTTTTTTCTGTAAGGTACTACCTGGAGCACCTGACAACTTCTAAATCCATTTCATGCTGCACAGGAGCAGAGGAAAAATAGGGAGGAGAGGTTGCTGTTTCAAGCCCTGAGTATTTTGAAGGGAGTTTGAAAATATTCCCACTCCATTTTTTCCTTGGATGATAAACTTTTCCCCAGATGATAAACCACATGGTAGAGCTTAAATGATAGAAGTCAGATTTCGATTGGGACAAAATACTTAATGTTTGTAAATATTATGCTTCTTTACAAATATGTCTTTCCGCTCCTCTTTTTCCTTCTTTTGGGTGTTTACTGGAGAGTTCTGTTGTTGTTGCTCTGGTAAAATAAAACAAATGTATGATAATCCTCAGATTATCTATTTGATGAGGAACACTTTTTGAGAAGGAAGGATTTTATAATAGTGCTTTCTAAATTACAAGACAAAAACTACATGCTTTGCTGATGTACGACCACATCTCTTCGAGAATGTTTTACTGTGACCAAGTCCCCGAGTTTGATATAAGTTTGTCATCAGATATAAGAGGTCCAGGTAAACCATTGTAAAAGAAAGGAAAAGTGTATTTTAGTAATACCTTGCCCTCCTATATCATTTTCCCCTTGTAAATAGTGTCCACATCTCTTGTCACAACTCAGTAATAACTAATATTTATATAACATGAACAATTAGCCAGATACTTTATGTATATATTAACACATCTAATATCCCTCTCACAAACTTCTGTGTTACATATGAACAAAATAAGTCATATGGAAGTGAAGTGACATGCTCAAGGACACACTTAGGTGACGGCTGAACCATGATTTAAAAATAGGTGTATAGTTGTTGAATGTGTCTTAAAAAAAAATATATATATAACATATGTTTACATATTTATAGTATATATTTTTATATATTTATGTATTTATCTATGTAGATATAGATAGATATCCACATCCTAACACCTAGAACCTATGAATATGACCTTATTTTTTTTTAAAGAGTTTTTACAGAAGTACTTAAATTAAGGATTTTGAGATGAGGAAAGATGATGGGGGTGAGCTAAATGGTGATGGGCATTAAGGAGGGCACTTGTGATGAGAGCACTGGGTGGTGTATATAAGTAATGAATTGCTAGATTATATTCCTGAAACTAATATTACACTACATGTTATAACCAGAATTTAAATAAAAACTTGAAACATAAAAAATACATTAAAGAATCCCAATTCTGATATACTACATAACATTGAGAAAGCAATAAAAATAACAATAATGGTACGTATATATATGATATTGAGGAATGCTTTGAAAACCATAATTATTTTTTGTACTATGATTTTTATAATTTGTTTAATATCTTATTGTTAAAAGATGAAAAATTTCCTAGAAATTAGGTCCAAAGTTACTCTATAAAGCTAGATATTTGAAATAAATTCACCGATCATTTCTAAAAGTTCCACTATACTTTGTTCATGTATTTCAAATAAATAATATAACACCACACACACACACACACACACGCACACACCTCTTGAAATGAGACTATCTAGATTATTCAGGTGGGCCCTAATCCCAATGACAAGTGTCCTTATAAGAGACACACAGAGGACAGAGAAAAGGAGGAGGCAATATGACCATGGAGTCAGAGGTTGGTGTGACAAAGCCACAGCCCAGAATTGTCTGAAGTCTCTGGACCCTGGAAGAGGCAAGGAAGTAACCTTCCTTAGAGACTTCAGAGGGAGATGGTCCTACTGACACTTTGATTTCAGAACTCTGATCTCCAGAACTATGAGAAATACATTTCCATTGTAAGTCACCCAGTTTATGGTAGTTTCTTGGGACAGTCCTAGAATACTAATATAGGTGGTCTGGTTCTATAGTCTGTGTTCTCAAACCCCGTGCTACACTGAATCTCAAAGGGCAGTCCCTAGCTTTTGAGACTATTACTCTTGCCCAGGATATTTGCTTCTCCATTCTCCAAAATCACTATTGCAAACCACCCCTTTGCTCCTCAAACTGGTATTAGATTACTGTCATTAGATCACATTGCTGAATATTTTATTCAGAAAACATTACTATCATTAGATCACATTGCTGAATATTTTATTCAGAAAACATAGACAAATAGGAGCCCTCTTATGGTTCTATTTCCAAATTTGCTGAACAACTTGTACTATATTTTTTAAATTTTTCTTCTTATGTTAGTTGAAAATTGCTCCCAAACTTAGCAGCTTAAAACAGAACACATTTATTATCTCATAGTTTCTGTGCATCAGATATCCAGGCATGTCCCAACCGGGGTGGTCTCTGCTTCAGGGTCTTTCCCAAAGCTGTAATTAAGGTGTCATCTAGGGTTGGGTTCTCATCTGAAGACTCAACTGGGAAAGGATGTGTTTCCAAGGTGACTTTTTCCAAGATCCTGATAATGGCAGGAATGGGTTCCTTTAGGGCTGTCAGACTGCAAGACTCAGTTCCTTGCTGACTCATGGACAAAATCCATCCTCAGATCCCAGCCACATGGGTCTCCTCAGTATGGTGTTTGCTCTATCAGAGCCACAGCCAGAGAGTCTGCTAGCAAAACAGAAGTCACAGTATTATGTAACATAATCATGTAAGTGACAACCTAGCAACTTTGTCATATTCTATTGCTTAGAAGCAATCTCTAGAACAGCCAACACACCAACACTCAAGAACATGAATACCCACTTCTTCAGTGCTTTTTTTTCTCCTATATCATCACATTCTCCATATCCAATGGATCATACTAATCAATATACAAACATGCTTTAGATTTTCTAATTTTGAAGCAAAACCTATGAATCCACATACCCTTCCAGGGATCACCCAGTTTGCCAAATTTCAAATTTTATACTTATCACTTTTTATATCATTTAACAAATTTTAGCCAGTTCTAAAATAATGAGATATTCTTCTACATTTTTTCCCTGTGATCTTTATTGTTTTATCTTTTATATGTAGAATACCTTTTACCTTTAGAACACTTTCACACTTAAAACACTGTGTATGATATAAGATAGAGATCATGATATTTTTCCATATTTCTACTGAACTGGCCCAGAATGATCTAGTAAAAAAGACAACCCTTTCACATTGTACTGTAGTGTAAACTTTGTGACAAATCTCATGACCATATATGTGTAGATTGATTATATTCTCTTTGTGTGTGTGTTGTCTACATAAAATTTTGGATAGAAATTAGAATTATAAAAGTGATTCTTATATCCTCAAAAAAGGTAATATTTTCCCATAACAGGGTATGTAAAATTCACTAATGAACAACAGATACGTGAAAGACATATAGATCTGTGAACATACAAACACAGGTATCTAGACATTTATTTTCTTTCAATCACAAGTTAACCTTTGTTAATTCATTAGGTAAATATTGTTCCCTTGTTGCTCCTCTATTTAGCATGTCTTTGACTTAATGAAATCAACCTTTATTTCTTAGTTATCCATATGTCTTTCCTGTAAATGCTTCTGTTAGAAATTTAGTTATTTTCCTAAAGATATAACCTGCATATTACTTATTTTTGATTCTATTTTATTGTTAATATCCAGAACTTTAAAAAGTAATGTAGCCAAACCTACTGAGATTTTTTTTCTAGTTTCTTCAAATTGATTTCCAGAAATTTCAATAGTTAATTATTTAATACATGTGGGACTCATCCAGGCAAGTGGAGATTGGTTAAAATTGAAATGTATTTTGTTCCAAATATGCAAGTGACTTTACTAACATCCTTTACTGAATACACACATACTTTGGAGATATTACGGGTTTGGTTTCAGATCACTGCCATAAAGGGAATATCAAGATAAAACAAGTCAAATAAAATTTTTATTTAACAGTGCATATAAAAATTATGTTTACAATATACTGTAGTCTAGTATGTGTACAATAACTTTACATCTAAAGAATAATGTACGTGTCTTAATTTAAAGAAGCCAAATTGCCATTTATTGCCCAAAAAATGCTAACCATCATCTGAGCTTCCAGTGAGTGATAATCACTGGTCACAGATCATGATAACAAATATAATAATAATGAAAAAGTTTGAAATATGGGAGGATTATCAAAATGTGATGCAGAAACATGAAGTGAGCAAATATTGGAAAAATGGCACCAATAGATTTGATTGACCCAGGGTTACCACAGACCTTAAATCAGTAGAAAACACACTATCTGTGAAGCACAATAAAATGAGGTATGCTTATACTCCTTTCCCAATATCTGTGCTGGAAACCAGGGTTAGATAATCTGGGTAGTCTTGGGTCAATGATAACTCTTGCAATATTTGTGTGGAAGCCTATTCCCTACGTTGTTAATTCTCTCTCCTTTTACACTTCTCCCCCAAATCCTCCAGACTCTGCCCTGGATCTTGGAGGCTTAGGGTATCTCCACAGCCCAAAGGGATGTCCTGAATGTCTGTGTTCTGTCTTTCTCTCTCAGCTTCTTTAATATTTTATGTATGCCTTTATGTAGCTAGACTTTACCCATAGTAGAAAAATTAAAAAGTGAAGTAATTTGTATAATTTTTGTGTACCACTAAAAGTATGCACACATAAAGGTACTGTAACTTTTATTATTTAGGAGCTCTCTGTGGCTATAGAAAATAGAACTGATAAATAGCTATAGAAACTATTCTCTCATAGAGAATGTTCAGCAGACTTAATAGAGGACGAAGTCAGGTGGAGAGCCTATTTGTTTTTCCTGGTTTTCATTTAAGTATGGATTAAAACAATTTAATACCTAAATGTCTCTGTAGTCATTATATGAATCTACTGAAGTAGGTATAATTAATGCAGTCATCTTTGGAAATATGCTTTGGTGATATGCAGGCATGCAAATTGAATTAGAACTACTATGAAAAGATTAAAAGAGAAGTTGTTAAATGGATATGCATGAAGTGAGACCTCCCTGTGGTTCTTCCCTTCCTTTTCCCTCCTCTTCTGTCCTTCCCCTTCTCTTCATTTCTTGTTTTTCTTTTCTCTTTTCTCTTCTCTTTTCATTGGAAACAGAGAATTGAATTAGTCATAGTCCTCAGTTCATGATACACTACCATCATTAGTCTGTGCAATTCCCTTTTTTGTTTTCTCCTCCTCCTTTGTTGTTGTTTTTTTTTTTTTTTTTTTAAATTTTTTTTTTTTTTATTTATTTATGGTAGTCACACAGAGAGAGAGAGAGAGGCAGAGACATAGGCAGAGGGAGAAGCAGGCTCCATGCACCGGGAGCCCGATGTGGGATTCGATCCCGGGTCTCCAGGATCGCGCCCTGGGCCAAAGGCAGGCGCTAAACCGCTGCGCCACCCAGGGATCCCCTGTTGTTGTTTTAATTCCCACTCCCCACTGCCATTTCTTTCCTTCCACAGTCACTTGCTCCAATGCATTTAATATATGTTTTTGGATATATATGTGTGCATCCTTGAAAAATGCACATTATTTTATGAATGTACCTGGTTTTAATTTATAAAAAATGGTACTTTGCTAGAGATATGCTTCTAATTATTTTTACCTCAGTGTGTGGTGTTGGGCCCAACTGTGTGCTATAGGTATATGTAGATCATTGCTTCTGCCTACTGCCTAGCCCATAGGCGATTCCTACCACACTTTTCATCTCTCTCCTAGAGATGAACACCTAGGTTTCCCATAACTCCCTGGCCCCCAGACAAAGCTGCACCAAACCCCCAGGATCAACCTGTGGAAGAGGCTCCTAGGAGGGAGGTTTGCTGGGACATAAGTGTTACCAGATTGTTCTCCAGAATTGTTGGCTTGTATTGCTTAGTATTTTGGCAAGACCCTTGTTAATTTGAAATTCTGGTTTTGTACCAACATTTAGGGGCAGGTTACATTTTATAACAGTGAGCAAAGTCAAGAAGAAATCTAATGTTTAAGGTGCTTTTATATACAATGTTTTTTTGAGACTATTTAACTAAAAATGGCAGTTTTGAGAAATGATACATGCAGTATTTAGTTTTATCCATATTTATTGATGTGGGTCAGATTTTAGGAAAAACATCTTAAATGAATTTTATTTCATAGCATTTTAACAGGGATTAGATATTGTGTGATTTATAGAATAACTCAAAAATTTTATGATTATGTTACATTTTACACTCACAAATGCCCTAACATAAATTGTTTCCCCAGAGAAAACAAGAGCTGCCACTTTATTAAATACCTCCTATGTGTCAGAGAAATAGGCACTATTTTTATTATTTTATTATTCTTCACACAATCACTGTATAGAGTTATTATCTGCCCATTCTACAGGTACAAAAATTAATGTTTGGAAAGGTGAAATCATTTCCCACAAGATTGCATAACTGGTAGAGAAAAGGAGCTAGGATTCAGTTCAGGGACTACATTAAGCATTAAGTACAAAGTCTTAGTCTTCACATGGGACTTCCAAAAAAAAAAAAAGAAAAGAAAAAAAGATGGTGTGGTAGATAGCATAACGATAGTTTGGCTTAGTGGTTAAGAACAGAGTCTCTAAAGCTAAATGTCCAAGTAAGAATCCTAATGTTGCCTCTTAAGAACTCCGAAATCTTGAGCAAGTCACCCAAACTCTCTAGGTCTCCTTGTCTGTAAAGCAAAGATGATGACAATAATAATACCTGCATCCTAGAGTTGTTTTGACTTGTAAAAGACTAAAATACATTTTTAAAAAGATTTTATT